>NC_079403.1:13620330-13949566 GCF_029220125.1 Pseudoliparis swirei
CAACTTATTCCCAGCAAAATTCCCCATCTTTGTCTGGAAAGGAGGGAGTTTCCATTTGAAAAAGCATGAAGCCTTCCAATGGAAAATGAAATAAAGGCACTTTGGAGATGCCTGAGGCAAGATGTAGTGACTTTGTGAAATGTATCCAAACCAATGGTGTAGGCATAGATTGATAGCTCCACATCCCTAACAAGTTTTTCTCTGGTCAGCTTCATTTGAAATAAAAGCCTTATTTTCTTTATTCAGGCTTTTTTTCTTGCAGTTAGGAGCTGAGACATTTAAGGCGATGTAACCAGCAGCAATGATCGGGGGTCATTTTAACATTGCCGAACTGATCGTCACTGAAATGATCACCGTACTGTCCTGAAGGAAAGAGGTAGCGCAGTTTGTGGGCAATTGGCTGTATAGGAGATCAATAATGTTCTTTGACCAACAAACAGCCAGTAGTCACTTCTCACTTCCCCAGCGGCCGCTCCTCCATCACTTCCTGGACTGGCAGTGTCTCATCTCGCAAGGTGCTTTGACTAATGGAGTCCCCTTGAGGCCTCGTGCCGCTCTGGAAAAACAGAGCCGTCTCATTGGCCTCTTCCTGGACAGGGCTCCCGAAGGCGTCATCCTGACCCGCCCCTTCGCTACCGAGAGACGTCTGGCTGACATAGACGACTATGACGTCGCCGCTGAAGTTCATCACCTGACCGCTGGAGATAAAGGTGGTGTTGTGGCTCCCAGACACCTGGCCTGTAGGGAAAAATGTGGGAAGGAGAAAAAGAGGGAATTGTGAGAAGTAGAAAACACAGAGGCACAAGTGTGGTAAAGGGATAGGAAATAGGGCACTATTTATGGATAATATTTGTGTGGTACATCTTTTTTGTTGTTGTAATGTGGGCTAGTGTGACAAAAGCCATGGTTTCATGACAAATAAATCAACATGTTCCACTCTAACTGAAAACGATTGGTAGATTGACACCTTATTGGGAAATGATGCTTATATATGGTACAGTTGTGCAAGACATGGCCTTCAAATTCTGCCCCCACAAACAGCCAGATAAAGCTTTATTCATGGTCAGTGAAGATGGGATCATATCTTGGCTAACCTCAGATGACAAATGGACAGTGGGAGTAATGACCATGCAGGATGACCGCAGAGAGGCCACAGCTTCATAGACCGCCATATCATATCCTTTCTGCCTTCTTTGTTTCAGCGTCCAGCGCTTTTTAGCGTGAGAAACTTAAGACCTCTGAAAACAACTCATTTGGATTTAAGGTTTTACCGACATGGCTGAATAAATGCAGAATAATATGATGTTCACCTCTGTCTAACCTTTATTTCCATCAAATACTGTGCATGTTTCTCAAGAGGAAAAGTACAAACTTCCACTGATCTATTATTATTCATGTACTGTTTATATAAGGTTTGCAGCCAACCAGGTGAATTAGGAAATGCAATATTTTGTAAGCCATCTTTCACCACAATAAGCCTCTGGTTCCTATTTTGTCTGAGTTTCCAGCCGCCGGGACAAGCCGGCCCTCAGTGACTCACAGCTCATGTCAGTTCACACATGCGCACACACACAAACCCAATCACAGTAAGTGTGTCTCACTGTTCCCCATCTGAGAGCCTTTCCTGGAATATCAGTCTGAGAGGTCGAGCTCAAAACTATGTCAACTCACCACAACTTTGAAAACAAAGCTTTGTGGAATCTGTTTTGGGTTCTTCTGTCAAGCTGATTTTTTTTCTTCTGGATGCCCAACAATTGTGTGCTGACAGGATTTTTAAACCAAAGACTAAAGTTGAACTTGTGTACCCCATTCCAGCTCATTCTCAGCGAAAACCACAATTGTACACAGTTCTCTGCCAAATGTTGCTCATTTTACGTGGACAGCTGCCAGTTTAGTTCCTCGAGCAGTAAAATATAACTGGGTGATTACTGCTGTTAATATGTCCTTAAACAAATGCATTTGAACCCCCAAACTGAAGCTGCTGAGAGTCCAACGTATGACTGATGTTGAATACTGTCCAGCATCTACGTGTGAACGATGTGAGACGAACTAAAATGGAACTCACAATTGTAAACAGATTGCATGCAGAGAATCCATTTAATCACCTGAGATGACCATGGGAAATGGTGTTCTACTCATCCAGGGTGTAATTAAAGAACCAAGTCATCAGTGAGAGTCACAAAAGCTTTTTGTGTGTCAGTGTGTGTTTTTTTGTTGGGTGGGCAGGGTTATAAAAGTATTACTTAAGCTGCGCACATCTTGCTTCAATTAAAGCTGTGGTCACTTTGCGCAACCCTATGGAACTCTGGGTAAACAGTAGCTTTGAAGATGGCATAGTTCAGAATGACACACACACACACCACTTGTATGTTGGAGTGTGGTTCTGTGGTTCACTTGCTCATCAAACACTCGGATATCTCATTCCTGCTTTCTGTGTGGTCCTTTGAAGTCCGGGGTCAAGCTATCAATACCGACGGTCATCAGGCATATTTCACACAATCACACACATTCTGTAATCAAATAATGAAACCAGAATAATCAGCTAAAAATACCCCAGTTTAAATGAGCCACTGAACTCATCAGACTGTTTTGATCTTACAGCGAACCATAAACACTCAGTGTTTGAGGCACAATACATAAATATGTTTTCCAGAGATTTTTCCTTTTGGCAGTGTGTGTAACTTGTACGAGAACAATACAAGTTAAACCATGTGAAAGTGAAACTTTCCACTAAAACCAACATTCATTTCTTTGTGTTGTTTCTTTGTGTTGCTATTTGCGCCAGTCCCACCCATTATGAAATGAGAAGGCTGCTGGTTACTATATCAAGTCATGTATGGGAATGACCCTGTGGTGGTGACTGGACATAAACAAAGAACCAAGAATCCACCTAGCAAAGACAACTGTAGTCCAACAGTCTCGTAACGAGCCAATGAGCACACAACCATGATGCGTTCACTTCTCATTGACAGTTTGAGGGGTCACAGCTAAAATATTCAGGAAATATATCCATCTCTACATCATCTTTTTTATGCACCAGGAGAGTTTTTAACCCTTGTGTTGCCTTCGGGTCAATTTGACCCGATTCAATGTTTAATGTCGGTGTTCTTTCGGGAGTCAACAAACAAACATAAAGTACCTCACACTTAAACTTGGAAAACAATATTAATTCTAATAATTTTCTGGAGATTTTAATAGCTGGGGTCATATTGACCTCAAGGGTAAAATATGTTAGTAAATATAAAGGTAACAGGAGGGTTAAACATTGAATCGGGTCATATTGACCCGAAGGCGACAGGAGGGTGTAATATTTAATCGGGTCAAATTGACCCGAAGGCAACACAAGGGTTAAAAAAAAAGTGACTTTCTGATGATCAACAGACAGATGTATAAAATCCCATTTCTACGATGGAATGTTTTTTGGAATGGTTCGGTAATAATAAAAGTAAAATAATCTATGGTACAATTTAGTCAATTACTTTTACTATTATTATTTAGATTTAGATTTTATTTTTCACAACTTCTTTTCATGACACTCTTCTATTTCATAGTATGACTTTGTAATGACTTACAATATAACTTGTTGTAGCTTTTTAATGACATAATATACTATCGTTCTTTTTGACATACTATAATATTAATTTTGCATTACTGTTTTATGACATACTACACTACGGCTTTTTAAAGACTTATTATTGGAAGACTTTTTAATCATATACTTTACTATTATTTTGTTATGTATCTTTTCATATAGTATACTATGACCATTTGTTATAATATAGTATTACTTTATCGCATTTTCTATAATGACCTTTAATCAAATTTTAAGGACAAATTTATGCCGTACTAGGACTTTTTCTGGAACATAATATATTGTATTATTAGACTACATATTTTCATGATTTTCTTATGACATAATATACTAATATCCTTTGATGGTACACTGTACTGTGACTTTATGTCAGACTAAACAATGCAAGTGTTACATTTGTACTAACCTGAGGTAAGCGTTGGTTCAGCCAGCTGACTGTGGAGGCTCTCAGGTGAACACTCAATATCTAACTCTCCAGAAGAGAGTTTGATTCCCTTGCTATCCCCCCAGGAGAGTCCGTGACCTTGCTCCGGGTTCGAGGTCTCAGTGGGCTTGTCTAGGTAGAGATCTCCAACGGATGAGGAAGTCATCAAGGGGCTGACCGAGGTCATCGCAGAGGTTGTAGCGTTCTCTGTCGAGGTGGAGTCTGTGCTTGCCAGTCTGTACAATTCCTCCTGCTTTACCAGTGACCTGTCAGTCAGGTGAGGTTTGAAGACTGGTCTCATCTGAGCTTGAGACAGCGGCAGGCAGAGTTCATTTTCTCCATTAGCGCCTGTCCTGACACTCATACTTTTCTCTTCTTTGCCACTTTCCTCTCCCTCCAGCCCTCTGCATGAGCAGGTTCCTGGAGTCCCGGGGCTCACAGCCTGACTACAGTCCTCATTCTCCCCCACTTCCAAAGGCTCATGGACAGGAATGACACACACACAAGAACCTGCCAACAGAGGGGACACACTCACAACCTCCTCTTCTTCTGACACCTCCTCGGGTTCTCCGGGCCCTTCACTCTGATCCTCCATCACTGTCTTCCCTATGGTCCCTTCTTCCTCTGTCCTTTCCCCCGTGAAGGGCAGTGAGACCTTGACATCAGGAACGGATGTTGGATAGGTGCATGGGTGCTCATCGGTGGGGCTGTGGGGTGCTTGGCAGATGAGTTTGGTCGTCTCACATGGGATATACTTGTGGCCACCTCCTAATCCTCCTCCTGCTCCACTGTGGTAAAGAGGGGCCAAGGTCTCCTGGAACAGCAGAAACAAAGAAAGGGCATTGTGAGTTACTGGTATTTTGTGCATGAGTAGTAAGATGTAAGCGATTTCCAAAAGCTGACACCATGTAGTAATAGACGTATAATTTATTCCTGATTGTTTCTTTTGATCATATTTTTCATCCATCCATTCTCATCCACTTAATTCGGGGTCGAGTCGCGAGGGCAGCAGACCCAGCAGGTTGACCCAGGCTTCCCTCTCACCCGCAATATTTTCCAGCTCATTCTGGGGGATCCCGAGGCGTTCCCAGGCCAGCTGGGAGATATAATCCCTCCAGCGTGTCCTGGGTCTTCCCCGGGGTCTCCTCCCTATCTTTCATAAACAATCTAATAAGTAGGTGGGATTACTTGCAAACAATTTGGCTTCAATGTATTTCCATAGCGTTCTAAATCAAACTTCACTTTACCTGTTGTATCCTAGTCCTCTTCAGATTCTGGACACAGGATCGCAAGTTTACTAGACAAAGAAAACAAACATTGTACCTTAATACTGAATGCAATGCAGTGGCAGACATCTTAATAATTTATGGTGAAGATGTACAGCAAAGAGGTAACACTAAACATCCGTCATATGATGACATGTGTCATACAGGACAGTATATACAATTAAAAGTGTACACATATTATTCTGCAAAGAGTAGCTGGACTCAGTTTTATAATTTTCTTTAAAATACTCTTTGGAGTCAAATGTATTAATTCAATTATTATGATTAATTAGCAGGCTTTTGATCAAGGGAATATTGATTCCTTTGAGAATCTGAGTGAATTTCAACTAATACAACTAGATGGCTCAAAAATATCTGCACTAATTTGTTTTGCACCGGTTGCTCTTATTGTTATTACCTTGAAAAGATATCCAATGCCAACCATGTTAATTGCAGCCACAATAAGCTATTTTCCAAATATGAGGTTTTTTTTGCACAACTTTATTTGCATTGTTCTAACAAAGTGATTGCACTTTGTATTGTTTTTTGTCTGATGGAGTAATCTAGTTTAATTAAAAGTGATTGCAATTTTCTTTATTCTATTATTTGAAAAAGAAGAGTCCCAGGAGTCACACAAAGTTGTTATTTCAATACAAATTTAGCGTGTGGTGACAGAAAACGTTTGAGAACCACTGCGTTAGATCGTCACTTTTACTCAATACTTGAGTAGGTAAATGTCTTTTTTTAAACCAATGTCTGAAATGTATGACACCTGAAAACATATATTCATGTAGATAACAATAATGAAACATCATAGCTAGAGAAGAACTTCAATATGAATATGACGGTAACTTACCAGTGAGTAATTTCAGCTTGTCCTTGTAGCAGAAGAGGAGCAGGATGAGGAGGCAGAGAACAGTGATGACTGACAGCACGGAAACTACAACCCGGGAGGAAGCTGCACCTGCAATATAGAGGCATTCAGAGCTTGCTTTTCCATTCCACATAACCTCTGCCAAAGGTAGAAAAAGTCATAAATATCTGTAAAGGATACAAATAAATCACACACTATTTATATTAAACATCCAATTAGCAGAGATTACATGAGCCCGAGGAAAGTGTATCTTTATTTTGAGGGGTTGAATGTGCATTACATCAGCTCTGTGTGGTATCAATGTCTTCCATCTCTTACCAGAGACAAATGGTCCACACACTGCATCAGCCTGAGCGCTGCCGGGCTGTGTTTCACTCTTGTCTCCAGCCTTGCAGCTGGAAGAGAGGATGAAATCACAAACACAGTCAGGGGGAGTATTTGAAGAACTGGACCTACTAGTTGTTGTTTTTTCTTTCCCTCTACATTTTATAAGCCAACCTAAAAGCCGTTACAGATGAATCTGCAATGGACCGAAAAAGGAAGAGATGGAGAGAAAAACAAAATTCTCCCTCTCTCCGCCATCATCATCACGCATCCGGCCGGCAGTGGAAGGTGGTATCTGGTCCAGGGTTCCAGGGGAAGTGGTGTGAGTATTACTCATCACAGCTGGTTGGTGGTGAGGCACACGACAACTACCCAATTGCATTTTCCCTTCATGATTCCAGACTAAAACCTGTGTGTGTGTGTGTGTGTGTGTGTATGAAACTCACTTCGTCCATGGTTTGCATTGTTCAGCACTGTTGTCAGCGGAGAAGAAGCCTTTCTTACATGCAACACACGTCTTCCTTCCATTAGTAGACTCTGGAATTAAGAACAAATTGTAGCATTGCTCTCAGTGACACTCTCAGCTGCTGTAATGGTTTGAGGTACGTTTTGTGTTCACGAGTCTCACCGGGGTCCACCTCGAGTCCATATCCAGCACTGCAGGTGGGTATCCTCTCACAGTACTCACAGTTGATGGGGTAGCATTGGAGGCCGGAAAGGCAGCGACACGGCTCCTCTGCCACAAGGTTTTCAGGCCTCTCCATAAAACCCTTAACTGGTAGTCAATGGTAAGAGTCTATTAGTGCAAAGGCAGGTCCAGCTCCTTGAAAGGAATGATCATGTGTGTTACATCTGAAAGGCCACTCTGCAGGCGGATCTGCTGGTACTGACCGTGGTCACAGCGCTTCTGCTGGAGACAGCGCATCTGTTCAGTCCAGCCAGGCTGGTATTCACCCGGGTTACATTTGTTGCATATCGTCTGTTGGGATTCAGTGCAGTCGGAAAACACACGAAAGCCTAACCAAAAAGAAAGAGGGATAAAGAAAGACAGGGGGTTAACAACTCTAATGGAAGAAAAGAAAAGAGAAATGAAATTGACAAAATCAGAACCCCTTTCCTCTTAAAATGAAAGAGTATTTTTAGTAGACCAAATGTCAACGCAAAATGTGTGTGGTTGTCAGGGCTGTTTTTAGCTTAGATGTTCCTTTTTTTAAACATTCTTCCTCTTTTCATTTAGGATCTTTGTGAATGGAAATCTATTTTTATTGTATGCTACTTCCGTTGTGTAAACAAGCTACTTTCTTGTGTTTTTCTTCTATGTGTGTGTGTGTGTGTGTGTGTGTGTGTGTGCGTGTGCTATTACCTGGTTGACACTTTTTGCAGCACCTGGAGCCTCCCGATAAATACTGTGTTTCATTACACCGGATAGGTTTGGAGACAGCGTTCTGAAAACAAAACAGGACATAAAATTAGTTTTATGTTAATTTGAAGATAGCTTTTCATGTGACAAGACATTTTTTTGAGAATATATATTTACAGTATATATCTATAGATATAAATAGACATTATCAAAAAACAAAATAGAAACTCAACTTCAACTTTGATTCCTTCTAAAGAAGAGCAAAAGCATAGATCTTTTTTCAGTGCTTTAAAAAAAATGTTTTATGCATGCCACACTTTTCTACTGCAAACCTTCTCCTTCTTTAGCTCATCTTTCAAATCCACAAGGGATATTTTCAGATGGTGGTGAGTAATGAGAGGAAGAGGATGGTTAAACAAGACATGCCCAGGAATTCTTTCCATACTCTCAGAAGCACCTGACCACAGCACACCCTCCAAACCATCAAACCAAAACCAATAGCAGTCGCATCAGGAGAAGTAACTGGAATTTAATCAAATCCACTCCAATTGGCTTGAAATAATAATAATAAAACCTTTGGCTGCTGCTGTTCTCCTGATCCCCACTCGTGAGCGGCTAAAGACACTCACCATGTTACTGGCAGAATTGGTCAACTTGCCCAATCAGTAAATGAGAATAAAACCAAATCTTGAGGCAGCCGTTAAGTTGAATGGTGAATTAATTATATTCAAACTTGATATAATACTTGATATCCTTATCTGTGGATATTTTAAGCAATAAGGGGGAACTTTGATTTTTTTTTAAAGAGGCCACATAGGTAAGCCGTGCCGGCTCTCACATACTGGACACATGTTCCAGCCAAACTAAATTAGGGGCCGGTGAACTCCGAGCCACATTGCTGAATTAGAGAATCTGGCTGTTATGACAGTATCTGTGCCAAAGCCACAGTGTCTATATTTAAATGTAAAAAGAATACAACCTATAAATCTGACTGCACTCTGACCTGGTATCAAACCTTCTACTTTTCCCTCACTCAGCCCTTCTGAAAGCTTATTTTCCCATGAAATTATACACTAATTCAGTCATTCATTCTGTAATGTGTAGTCTAAAGAAATGCTGGTGCTGCAAAGGTCCAGTTGGGTGAAATGTGATCAACCCATCCTCCTGGCCTTTCCAGAGGCGGCCGCTACAAGTCAGTCTGTCGTCAAACTCGTCTTTTCTTTCCAACGGTGCATTCGCCTGGACTCAAATGTCAACCTTCCTAAAAATAATTATATTCTTAGTTTACAAAATAAATATCTTAAGAGGCACAATATTATTAGATTAGATAAAGAAAACAATGCGTCTTTCACAAGCTGTCCCTTTCTTTCTCACACCTCCATGCTGAACTCTGTTTCCGTCTGTCCGGCCCCGGGCTTCAACACCAAGAACACGGAGGCTGATAATTACCCCCGTTAAGCCTCTCACACATCAGCCAGTCTTGGTTTAAGAACGTAGCTGGAGGGATCATGATGCACTTCGCTCACAGCTCAGACTGCAACGCTAACAGGGACCATGCATACACACACATTTCATTTACACTACACACATACACACACTTTGCATTTTGCACACTGTCTATATTTAATATTTTTATATTTAATTTAATTTGTCATTAGTATTGTGTATGCATATATGTTGTATATATACATATATATTTATTTTATATTTTACTTTGTATACTTCTATATCTTTCATCCCTGTTTTTTATATTTTATTTTTTATTCTTGTGTGTTTAGTTTATTGGTGCTGCTACTGTTACGATAAATTTCCCCTTGGGGATTAATAAAGTATATATCATCATCATCATCATCATGTGCTGCAGCAGAAGTGACACAAGTAACGGTTCCCATGATAAGAGGTTCATGTTTGTGTCCTGTAGATAGGCGGATGAATGGACAGACAGAGATGTAGAGACATGAAAGAAGAGGCGGTCAATCCATACAACTGGGACACAGTGCACAGGAAACCAAAAGAAAGCTGGGAATTGTATTTTTGTTGCCGCCACATCTAAATATTGGGTGTCAGTTATGCAAGGCAGTATGTTTCGACTCACTAAATATAAATGTAAGAGGAAAAGAGCAGATCCACCCTATATGATTATAGGTTATGATAGAATATCCAACCAAAAAGCTAACTTTATCTGCTGTAGGGATTCAAACATACACTTGAGTTTGAGTGTGTGTGAGTCGAATGATGACGGAGGGAAAAGAGGAAATAGTCAGTTTGGGCCATTCAATGTAAAAAAAAGGACAAAGGGTCATCAAGTGTCCTGTTGCTATGGTGATATAACGTTATTACCAATCTGAACATATTTTCCCAGCAGTTGTGTGATCGTATCAAACTGAGTGCATTCCAACAGCAGTCAGGATACAAGAGAATTTGCATAACGGCAGCCGTTGGCATCGAGCCAAGTTTTATCCAGTATCAGCTTATCCATGACAAGGCTTGTAAAGGTGTAACGCACAGTTTAATCTAAGCACAATGTTTGCAAATTTGATTCATTCTTTAAATATGTATTGAAACAAACTATTTGAATTGCCATACCGTAAAAAAATCTGGACTTTAAAACATCTGATAAAAAATATTCAAAACTTCAACCATGGAAAAACAATTATTACTCAAGTAATATTCATGCACAGTTTACAATGTCTCATGTTAAAATCTGGTTGTGATTTTCAGTAAAAGCCGGATATCAAGTGACACGGCAGAGGCAGCTGTCTGAGGGAAAACACACGATGCAAGCAGTTTTGAGAGAAGACAGAGCTCAATTGGGTTGTGTTAGCTCCATAATAAAAGTGTTAAAACTATTCTAATCTAATGATGACTCCACACAAAGCTATTGTCACACACTACTGCCAGTTTTTCCCAATAATTTGATGTGGCTGTTGTATAGTTAAACCAAGCTTGGATCTGCAGGCCTGAGGCTCAAGTCTGATTACTGACGTGACGGTGGATGGATGGATGGAGCTCCAGCGGGTTAGAAAAAAAGCTCTTGGTCCATTAAATGATTACTGGTTGAATATTAGATGGAGGGAGTTGGGAAAGAGATAGTGAGAGATTGCCGATGGATAATCGAATGAAAGATGCTCAGATGCATGAATTGCTAATACAATATTAAAGCAGCCATGTGGGGTACAGGCACATACATGAATCCACCAAACCTCCGTTTTGAGAGCATTGACACTTGAAGTAATCTTGAGCATCGACATCTTGAAGTAATTTTGTATTGCTCAATGTTACACAGACAGTTTGGAAATTGACTGGATAAAGTGGTTGAAAACCAAAACATTAAGGGGAATTCTTTGGGGATGCTGTGAGTCAGCAATGGCAAGACCATGGTGAGAACAACCCAAAGCCAAAGGTTTGCAGTGTCACCTAAAAACGTAGATGCACAACTTGTCTTCCCTTCCAGACACTAACTATTTTCCCCAGCTATACACTCTTGTTGCCATTACTTGAAAACATTTGACACCATGTGTCTCCCGCGCTACAATGCCTCTGTGGATCTCTGCATGGACAAGACGCAGTGCCCTGCCTAAGCGATATTTGTTGCAACACAAGTCTGTGAAGGAGAGAAGAAAAACAGGGAAGAAAGAGCGTCTGTTCCAGTCAAAGTCGGGACGATGCTGACTTACAGTAACAGGCACACAGCCAGTGGCAGCTGGCTGGTGCCCGGCAGTCCCACCACTACGACCACATCCTATAAACTATACTTCCACCTGCACAGCGTTAGCTCCCTGGACTAAACAACAGAGACACCATGCCACGGCCCATTCACTTAAATTAAGCTGTGGCAGGGGATCAGCTGGGGTATTGTTGCAAACCTTTTAAATCGCTGTCGGAACCTTGTTGGACTCTACTTTTGCTTCTCACGTTGGGAGTATCTTCTCTGGAAGAGCTCATGAGATTCTCGATGAGCCATTTGGCGAGATAATACTCGTCCAGGGGGAAAGCGCGTTCAGCTGCCAGCGGCCTTTTTGCGGTCAGAACAGACGAGGTGGACTCAACCCAAACACAACTGTTTCCAGTCAGTGTACAAATTCACCCCCTCCCCATTCCCGACCTTCTCCATTTGACCAGTTCATACGACTTATCTGAGGTGATGACACATATTCTGGTTTACCGTTCTTCCCCATCATCTCACGCAAGATACAACATCAGGAGTTTTCAGTTTTTTCAATTGCCCTTTTCTAAAACGTACGGTGCATATAGGGGACACTAGTCTGGCTATTACATGCTCTCCTTACTGTGTTATCAGGTACCTGGAAACCTTCTATTTATTACAAGTGTGTTATTACCTGTGCGTAAAAGGTGACGAGGACGCACGTTATCCAGCCTCGGACTCTCCAACTTGTAGAAGTGTTCGATCTCATCTCTGCTGGTTAATTTGAGGCAAACTTCTCAGCCCAGGTGACGACTCCAAATCCAATTCTTCAGATTAACTCACAGTAAATCTCTTTTTCTTATGCGCGGGGCCTCCAGACCGTCTCACAAGGCATTATTGCGCCTTCATTCACGAGGCAGCTGCAGTTACCACCTTTCTTCTCATCCTTCTGCTGTCACCCACGCGTTGTGGAGAAAGCTGCATGCAACAGCTTGTAAAAACGGACTGAGGGAGGGAGGAGGGAGGGAGGGAACTCCTCCCACTCTGAGTACAGATCTATTTCACATGTGACAGGTAAAGTAAGTGTGTCTGGTTGTTCTCTGGGATGTAGGATATTATCATTTGTCCCATTTTTGAAACGTTGTCACTACATGTTTCAGTGATGACCAACTTTATTGTTTAATGCATTAAGTTATGTCACGAGATGAACACAGATAACCACACACACACTTGAATAAAAGCATGTGGTCATGCTAGGTGAGTGGGCAGCATAGTTACTCCTGGAACAGCCGTGTACATTTCGACAGTTTGAAAAAAAACATAAATTTTAAAGCATCGTGACAGCTCCCTGGGGCAAAAAGAGGGAAAGAGCAAAGTATTTGCATGGCGAGTGAATAAGGGGCGGTTTGAGTTGATAAAATGTTCTGTTCAAGCTGACAGTTATGCAAATATTGAATTGCATGTGAAGGCCCTGGATAGATGAAACAGGGTTGATCACACGAGAGCAAAGGAGAGGTAAACAACCACAAAGAAGAGCTGCAAATTAAGAAATCTATAATCATTGATATGAGTTATGGAACTGGAGAGAAGAGAAGAAAAAGAGACAAGGATATATTTTAAAATAATCAATCAGATATCGTTGTTATTATGCAGCACTCGTTGCATATCGTGATATTCCAGAAGTTTCACAAATTATGACTAAACATGTACAATGTGTAGATAGGCAAAACAATTGAATTCATAAGTTCAATTGAGGGAGAAAGAGGAAGAATAATGAGGGTTTCAGGCTGAGCCATTGGAGGCAAAGGGCTCTGTCCTCCCTCTCCCCCACTTCCTGTCAAAACATGCTGAGAGAAGCAGTTTTGTGGTGGAGCCTCTGCAGCTCACACGGTAGCAATTAAGAGCCAGATTAGACTCATAGCAATGAGAAACCTCAACTTGACTCTGAATGCACCCCAAACATTCACACCAGAGTGCACCCAATTTAAAAACTGAAACTGAAAACATTGAGAAGTCGTCGTTAGGCTCTGCTTCCAACATAAAAGTTACAATTGAAGTATGTCTAACAATATCGATCCACTGTAGACAAACACCATGCTGGTTTACACACATCACACTTCAGATGACCTGGGTCAGAGCACATGGCCTGTGCAGCTCTGTATTGCTCTGCAAGTATGTGGGTTGTGTTGCTTAGCATCACTTACAACAAGTCAAAGTTCATGCATATTCCAGACAGCTCATATACACAACAATAAACACACGCTATGGGCCGGTCGAATGGTTTCCATGAGAGTAACACAGACTTGTTCCATAGAAGAAAGCAGCCGCAGCCCGTTTTGGTACCACGGTATTGGCGGGAGCTTCAAGGGTTCGGCACGGCCTTCCTTGAACGCACTGAGAATGAACAGGGCTAAAAAAAAAAACATGCATGTGGCCGTCACATCCACACAGAACAGAGAGGAATAATAACAGTAAAGCTTCGCCACCATGTTCCGGTGAGTTATGGGTTGGATCGGCTTGCTTTGGAAACAGATGTGATCAGTGAGTCACCCGAGTCACGGCTGTGAGTCAGAGCTGCCCGCTGACGCCATTTCTGCAGCAATAAAGTGTCAGGAGAATTTTCATGGACGCACACATACCCACCGTGAGAAAGCCAAGGGGAGAGGGTTGTTTTGACACAAAGAACAAAGCTGCTCACTAGAAATTAAAATCACACACCAGGCATCTCTCTGCAGTTACATATCTGCAGACAGACACAGGCACGCCTACAAAGTTCCACCCTGTCGCGTATCTATTATTTGTCCACCTGGCACGTTATCAGTGACTATGGTTGAATATTAGCCTGGAAATGCAAATTCTGTTTTTTTTTTTTATCAAGAGAGGATCATTCACTCACATAAAGTTCAACCAATAAATGAGTGCCACTCCACAATGCCCTGCTTGACCCACGTCGATTTTCAACATTTGTAAATGTACTGCTTTCCACTACACGTCAGTCAGAAGGGTCTAAAATATGTTTTTATGGACTATAGCATTGACATGGCAACCACATATTCTGCTACTCAATGTCAAAGAATAAATACAAAATAAAGATGGATTTTGCTTTAATGGCCCCTTTTGAATTCCCGTGGTGACCTTCTGACGTCCACACATCGTTGACTGAGATCAGTCGCATGTTTTTGATGATGTAGGTCAAAGTTAACCACGTTAATTTAAGAGATAGTGCAATCTTGACGGCAGATGTGAGCTTTTACTTTGGTTCTTATTTGCAGTGGGAATGTCCCATAAGATGGACTTTGGTTTGTTGTACCAAGCAGACAATAGACCACATCAAAGGGTTGGTTGTGAGGGGCAGGGACAGCAAGTGTGTTTGTCTGTGAAATGTTTTACAGCCTCCCACACCTGTCCACACTCAGTTCCATGAGCCATAATCCAAATTTGGGACACCAAGAAGTGTAAAAGCATGCCGACATTCAGTGAAGCCTCCAGAGGCATATTTAAGTACACAACTGAACATCTTTTATTACACCATGACACCGATTTCAAATATACATAAGAGTACCATCCTCTCCAGTACAGTGTAGGATAGTCATTTCTGATAGAGCATATCTAAAAAGAACAAAAATAGAACCAAATAACCACTTTAGAAAATGAAAAAATAAGTACAGTTATCTGAGACACTGCAACACAGAGACACGATGCAACGGACAGAGGGAACAACTATCAGCAGTGTTCTCTTCGCCTTCACATTGCCAAAACGGATAAACTACAAATTAATCCATTAACAGTAGTGATAATGTTCATCAGGTATAGGACGCTGAATTAAAACAAATTATATATATATATATATATAGACAGACAATATCAAAGAACAAAATAGGAAGGTGAAGTGCAAATTTCTTTGGAAGTTTGAATAGTTTCTTTTCCATTAAGACATAAATAAGTTATAAAATACAAGCTGTCAAAAAAACAAAAACAAAACAGTGACAGACTTTGAAGAAATAAAGGCGAGACAATTTATTCATAGCTTCAAGTATGCAATACCTCCGAGAGCCGTACACACACACTGTACAAGGCATTCTTAACAGAGCCATTAGTCGTCTTTCAGTACAATAAAACTATAATAAATGCATGTTTATGCATCTATTGTACAACCCTTTGCTCCAAGGTGGGGTTTGAAAATCTAAATGACATCCAGCAGGCGGTGCTCAGAGTTTTGTTTCCAAATGACGAGTGAAGCTCTTCTGACACAAGAAGTACGCACGGAAATCAAATGAAATCTTGCGATACTTTAAGTCCCTTGTTATCACTCGGGGTGCAGCTCAACACGGTTCAGTGTCTTCCTCTCTCTCCCCTCGTTCTCAAATGACAATGTTGACGACACCGATTCACAAAAGCAATCCATTGTCCTCGACAAAGCTTTGATAAAACCTCAACTTTCACTGCTAAAAAAACATTGCTTTTCACCTTAAAAGAACACGGAGTCGTTGCTGCACTGGAGCTTTTAAATCAATTGCACTGTCAGCAAACCTTCATATCTTGAAACTGAACTACATTACACACGGTTTCCTTCTACTTGAGGCCGAAACCATCGCTTTTTCCAGTAGAAGGAAATGCTCCGAAAGACAGCAGGGGATTGTCAGTGAGCTGCAGTCGTCGATCACTTCTTTCTCTGGAAGACGTTTGCCAGCATGGCGCCAGAGGTGGTGAGCTGACCCATCTTGCTCAGGAACTTGGTCTTGGCATCTTCACCCACCAAACTGGAGGCGATGGAGGTGGCGCTATGGGCAAAGGAAAAAAGGGCATGCAGGTTGAATCTGGTCACGATGAAGCGACAAGCTAAACTCTGTTTTATTTACATATATTGTGACGAGCTTGGACAAAACAGGGACAAGCCTGAGGCCGTCACCATACGGAGCGAAGAACCTTCACTTTTAAACGGCGAATGCCGTGTGCCAATACAGCCACTCCTGATTTTTACAGTCTAACGGCTCCAGAAGTTCCTCTTTTGAGTTATCTGGGATTCAGACAATTGAGCGGTTAAACACGGCCCTTCTGTTGAGCAATGCAGCAGCTTGGCAAACATCGTATCTTAACACCATCCCCAAACTTAAGCTAATTACTTTAAGGAGTCCGTTGACTGGTGAGCACCATCTCATAACTTTTAGATTAGAACAACTAAACTATTTTTTTATCAAAATGGCTCATATCAGCAATCTGTTAGTAAACTGTTGTACGCATCACATCACTTGTTCTACATACAGTATATATATATATATACACAGGACTGTCTCAGAAAATTAGAATATTGTGATGAAGTTCTTTATTTTCAAATTAATTAAAAAAAAAAAAAAATATATTCATTACAATTCAACTGAAAATAAAAATGCCTTATTGCAATTTATTTTATTTTTGATTATGGCTTACATTACAAAAAAACTCAGAAAACTCATTATCCTATCTAATATAATGAAAAAGTATAATTAAAAATATATTAAACAAATCACTCAATCACTTAGCAAACCAAAACACCTGCAAGGGTTTCCTGGTTTCTGACAAACACTCAACACTTATGTTATATTTTTTTTTTTTTAAAGGAAATATTATATTAAATAAGGAGATAGATTTTTTTAGAGTTTTAGCTAAACCATAATCAATCAGCAATAAATCAGAAAGGCTTGCAATAATATTTGCTCAGATTTGTAATGATGACATAGATTTCATTTTTTTTTTTTTTTTTGCATTACAAATAAAAACTATCACTATATAGAGGACTTAATAGAAATGTAATATACCTTTCGGAAAGAAATGTGCATGTGAAATGTAGCAAAGTATTAAACCATTGTTATGGGATGCCACTTTATAAAATAAGTAAATGGGGAGAAGGAAGTTCTAAAAGGTCAAAACTACTGGAAAGACACAAGCTGAAAATATAGTATGAGAAGCCGAAGAAAGACTTAAAGAGATTTTAACCTCAGAATGTTTTGGGGGAACACAACAAAAACTGAGCATATGTGCAGAGAGACAAGTACACATATGCACACTTCTTTCATCCATATGTGCACACTCTCCATGATCCCCAAACACATGTGAACAAGATGGGGGGAACAGCATTTAAAAAGACACCCACAGTTTGGCCAGTTTCCCAGCTCTCTTCGCTTTCCCCAAACAACTCCTTGTATGTTTCTGCTCTCTCTCCGTGTGTGAAGATACCCACATAATTAGTGTGGTTCAAAACTCTTAAGTGGTCTGCTCTCTCCTGAGAAAATATACGAGCAATTCAGGTCCAGACCCAACACTATTAAGTGACCCCTCCCCTCACAGTTGGACTACTTCTTCCCCCCTCCAAATACCTCCTAATAACCACTTTAAAGCCATCCCTTGTTGCCGTCCCGGCCTCACTTGCAATAACATCCAATATTTAGAAGACGTGATCGTGTGAATGGGACTGATTGTTTGTCTCACCCTTGTGCGTCAGCCATTCCTCGGTTTTCCACCTTGATCTCACACTCTTTGATCATAGAACTGAGAATAACCTGTGGCGGACACAACAAAGACACATGAGATGTCATTGAGAAACCTGAATGATTCAATCAAATATTTGTTGTTGTTGCAAATCCATCGATACAATACTTGCAAAGAGCATGCGGTTAACCACTGGAGTGACACAAGACAGGTGGCGTATAGTCTAATTATGTTCCAACATCACTGAATAAAAACGTGTTATGCATTTGTTTGAATGTTTTATTGCATGGAAGTTCCACTTTGGAAAATAATTCCTGTCTTGGTATCTGGTATGCAGACCTGACAGACAGAGCGGATGTGGACGCAGGGAAAAAATAAAATCAGCTGATCATTAGTCACCTTGGGGAAATGCTCACATGAAATGCTACGCTTGAGATTTGGAGACACAAATAAAAATGGCAGTGTGTGTGTGTGAGAAAGAGGTGAAGAGTCAGACTGTCTGTCTTCACCAACAGTATGTAAGATCTTCTGAGAAAAACACACAGAAAGAAGGAGACTCTCTGGTCCAGTGGGACGACCTATACACACACACACATGCATGCATTGTGAGCATAGGAGGCAGTGTCTCAATATGTGTGTGTGAAAATCCCCCCACCCCTCCCCCAGGAGTGCCTGCGAACCTCGTGCTCAGGCGAGAGCTGCTCCATGTCGGCGCGGAGACACCTGAGGCCAGGCAGGAAGTGGTTGACCATCACCTCCTCGGAAATGACTGCACAGGAAGTTAAGGACGGGAATGATCCAAAGCACCTTGCAGCACCACGAATGAGTACATTACTATTCATACAGTAGAAATCACTTTCGCGGCTCCCATGCCGGTTTCGGAGATGTGGGTGTTCACTTTAAAATGGAGTAATCTGGAAACAAAGAATGAAAAAAAGGAGAGCAAAACCAACCGTATTCTTGTTTTTCTGACTACATGTAGAGGCATAGACATTTAAAAGCGAGTGTTTTCAGAGCCAAGATGTTAGAAACACTATTTGGATAGTGCTGCCAGGCCTTTCCAGATGAATAGAGTATACTTGGGACTATTCAAAATAACAGTGAATAAAAGCACTATTTAAAAAAATAAAAAAATGTTTCCTTTGATTGTACACGCATATGCAGGGTTTTTCCTGCATAGAGAAAATTTGGGCGCGCGCCTAAGCCGTTTTCCCGAGCGCCTAAAAAGTCCGCGATGAAAAAAAACAAACAAAAAAAAACTGTGTTCATCACGTGCATGTCAGCGAATATGTTCTCAATAGTATGTTTCAAAGAGGCTACAGCCGAACCCTCGTTCTGTTTTGATTAATAGTAATCGAGTTGATAAGTGTGTCTTCTTGTCTGATCAATATGCAACTGTGAGGTGCGCGAATGGACAGAGCGGCCAGCTGCTGATCACTCAACAGCCCGACGTGCACGAATACACCTGGACTATTGTCAATAGGGATGCACCGATCTGATCGGCCGATATTCCCATTATCGGTTTTGATCGGCGTTCTCAAACGGCCAATCAAACTTGGCCGATCAGATGACGTAAAATCAGCGAGAACAACTATCAGAGACGTTACAATCGCGGCGCATCGCAACGGAGACGATGCGCCCGGCGAGGGCCGGCAGAGGTCAGAGGTCAACGAGGGGATCCTCACCACCGAGCGGCGTCCCCGTCCCCCGAGTTGAATTTCTGGGTCAACTCAGCCGACTCTCACATGTCTGAGCCCCTATAGACTGATGTTGACGGTAAACGCATTCGATCGGGAGCGCGCAAGGGTTTTGATAAAGTTAGCGGAAGGATTTAAGTGACAACATCCGGTTTTGCAAAGTTAGCGGAAAGAACCACGTGAAACAACATCCGTTTTTCAAAATAAGATGTCGACAAATCATACACTAACATATACAAGTAAACAATGAACTGATTTAGTATCTTTATAGATCGTTTCTGAGATTTAGCTTAAATTATGCTAACATTAAAACATTTTTACTGTACCAAGGAAGAGTTTATAAAAATAAGTCAGACTTTTGTATGTTAAAAAAAGTCCTGTATATAGATTTTCCCAAGAGTTCCATGAAATGAATAATGCAGACGTGTTCCATGCATATCTGAAATCCCCTATAATAGCAATCAAACAATTTTTATGTATCAATTAGGACATTTTTCAAAGTAAAAGTCCTAAATGTTTAAAGAAATCGTTAATTTCTTTAATGTTTGAGGTGCTTTATATATGTATTTCCTCATATTCCTAGGCAATAATGCTACACAATTAATAGAATGCTTCAATCAACACCGTGATCTGTTTTATCGGATCGGCATACTGATTTCAGTGATCGGCACCAAAAAACCTGATCGGTGCATCTCTAATTGTCAATCTATTAGCCTATCTATTTTCGCAAAATGATTTCCTCAAGCATTGCCTCCATTATTTATGGAAAAAGAAAAAAAAAACATAGATGTCTGCTAATTACGTTGACATGGCAATACAGACCGTGCGCGCGCAGCGCGCCAAAACAATTTTTGGGGAGCACCGAAGACCCATTTTGACCCAGGAAAAACCCTGATATGTATTGCTATACCACATTATGTTGACACAAACATAGATTTAAGCACACTACTACTTTGTCCAGGACTGTATAAGTTATGCCACCTGTCATTTGACAGTTTAACTTTCTGGGACACAGAGTGAACAAATCTATATTTTTAGAGATGGGAATGTACAATTTCAGAGCTGTCACACTGATTACACGAGAAGTGCAGTGGGAGGTAAAGCCTCTGAGGTTAGGCCTATACCTCCTGGACACTACTGCACTGCACAATAACAGCCTGACAAAGATCCACAGGAATGAACCTCAGACCAGCTGCACTCTGTGTGTGTGTGTGTGTGTGTGTGTGTGTGTGTGTGTGTGTGTGTGTGTGTGTGTGTGTGTGTGTGAGTTGCACCTAGGTTGTGGTTGACAGAAGAAGTAGAGGAGAGGGATGGAAAAAAAGAGTGTGAAAGAAGAAATAGTAAGAGAGGAAACAATCACAGAAGAGAAAGGCGGCAGAGCAGAGGTAGAGTAGACGTGAGTCCCATCTTGGGAACTGTTAATAACAATCGGAGTTGATGCTCAGCCCTTCCCTCATCACGCTCTCTCTCTCTCTCTCTCTCTCTCTCTCATCCTTTCCTTTGCTTAACCAACCCTGTAATTACTCCAGCCCCAAAATGGAGGCAGTTTATTTTCCCTTTCTCCTTCTGCCAAATGACAGGCAGACTCTGCCAACACACACACACTGAACCACACACACACACACACTGAACCACACAGTTCAGCCGGCCCATCCAGGAGCACATCTAACCAGTGCTGCTAGCATTTGGCCCGGTATTCCAACAACCTTCCCACTGACTCACTGTTACAATAGCAAACCCTGAACTAGAGCCAACCTTGACACGGACTTCGAGTAAATCCTTTGGAAATACATACAGGGCAGTGCGCTGACCTTTTGGAAGACGTGAACTGAATTGCACATTGTTACCCTTAAGGTTCTTAAGTTACCTGGCTGTATTATAGCTGTAATCTGGACAATAAATAAAAGTAGATCCAAGCTGACCAGTGTCTGGCACATCTAGTCTGACCTCTGGAAGGATACAGCAGCAGGAGAGGGCGCTGTAGGCCTCAAACAGCTGGGTGGCAACGTCAATCCTCTTGCTCTCCACCGTCTGGCTGTTGTTAGCCAGCGCCAGCTTCTGAAGATGTGGCAACACGACTAGAGGAATTTACAGACATAAAGTGAGTTCACATGAAGAGCAGCAGCAACGTCAAAACAAAACAAACTCATTTGACATGGTTGGCGATTGGAAATTGTCTTTCACATACACTCATCTCTAAAGCGCGGCTCTGCGTTGGGTCCAACTCTTCCAAAGGTCCTGATGATCTCCATGTGCAAAGAGTGCTGATCTTGGTACTGCGGGTCTTCCAGGAAGGATGCCAGCTGCATTTTAACACGCTCCAGCAGCTACACACACGCACACAAACTACGTTCAAACATGTTTCATAATGGTTTGCGCAACTATTATTCAATCAAATTCATAGTCAGCATCTTAGAAAGTGTGAAGAAAGTGTCCTACCTCTTTTTGTGTGACGGTCTCCATGATGGTCCCAAAGGCCGGTATAGTTGATATCCTCACTGAGCTAAATGCAGCAGGAGCGCAAGACAACAGTTTGACCATTCATAGTCACTGGAATCACCACATTAGGTATTCTCCCATTGAATCATCAGATCTTTGGATTTAACCACAACTTAGACGGCCTCAGGTCAGGCCATTTGGAGCTATTTTCAGATCGTTCCAAATAATGGAGTCAAATATACTGGAATTATTATCTCTCTGCATATTTATTATTACAATAACCAGTAGGCATTTATTCTAAACCACAAAGAAGTGTGACTACTTTGGTTTAGACATGTTCAAGGTTTATCACACTATAGTGATGGCCACTAGCAGCTCCCCAGTGATGAGGGAGGTGTTTGCACACACAGTTGATTGCCAGTTTAACAGCTAAAAGCTTTGTTGATCTAGTACCTTTGGATATGACTGGGCAGTTTTAACGATGACCATCTGCTACTAATGACCTATTAAGATCAGTTATTTTCTTTCTCCCTCGTATTGAATTCCTCTGTAACATGAAACTTGCTAAACATTGCATATACCTTTGTTTTTTTTAGGGTATCATTTAATTTCCAACAGTCGTAAAAAATTTGATAAAACATAATAATGCGGAATAATAATAATATCTGAAAATACTCAATGACTATAATGTACTGTGATAAGCAAGATTAATTGGGTGCTGTTAGATAATCATACCACTGTCAGCAGGAGCTGTAAAGAGATACACTCGAGTCATCTTGGACTCGGAATATATGAGAATTGTCAAAAATGAAGAGATACATGTTGAATCTATAAGTTGGGTCAAGTGTGCCGCCATTAGCATGTGCATTTAAATACAGACAATGAAGAGTTGAGAAGGGCTGCATTCCAACAGTGTCGCCACTAATTTCTTGTCTAATCAAACATGTGAGCTGGAGGCACGCTGGCACCCCCAAAACATATTTTGAGCTTGTAGGAGAGCTTGAATAACTGTCATGGCATGGCATGCTTACACAGCAATGGAAAGGACACATGTGTGTTAATAGATCGAACTTGGGGAGATTTTAGTACTCATCCAACTTAAAATGTTTAGCCCATCATTGTGGCTCCAGATCTGGGGCTAATTGAAGACAGGATACAGGAAGAGAGACAATTTACTTCAGGCTCCAACATCCTCTTCCACTGAATGTTTGTGGTGGTTAAATAATCTGCCACTGGTGTACTTCAGATGTACTTAGGGGTTTTGTCATCACAAGGGCTCTTCTTTTCTTTTCTTGCCTATTCGAGCTCAGCGAAACAAAGGGAGGACACTGCGACTCTGTAAGGATGCAGCCCACAACATGACAACGTTTACAGAGAGGTTTTCTTGTGTCGATTGACTCACAATTCAGGCCCACTGCACAGAGTTATAAGGGCCGGAGCCGCACGACGATCTACTAATGCTTCACTCATGCCTCGGAGAACCAACTGCAAACCCACCACACAGCATGATGAGAGAGAGGGAGAGGCAGGGTGGGAGGAGACAGAGACAGTAGGGAGGGGAGGAAAGATAGAGGGTGGGAGGAGAGAGAGGTAAAGTAAAGATGTAAAGATAGAAGGGATGATATTGGAGGGAGAGAGAGAGGGAGAGAGGATACAACTGCAAAAGTAGGGGCGAAGATAACCAACCAGTAGCTGACAGATTGGTCGGGAGGAGGGGCTCTGCTTAAACGGAGTACGGTGGGGAGGAAGATGGGAGGGTCACAGATGAGCATGCTGGAACTGTGCAATTGCTGCATGCAGACAATGTGCACTCACATCTGGACAAGTTAGAGTTGCAGACTGATGACGTGATGAGAACTGGCGTGGGTACGAGTTGCAGATTGATGATGCGCATATGCAGAGGGTTAGTGTAGACAGCGGTCGGTCTGAGCCCGAACCAACACAGGAACAACTCCACACAACAACAAAACCTATGCCATTCAAAAGGAGTATTCAAAATGGGCACCGGTGGAATCTGAAATTGTAAAATGTATATCGAATCAAGTATTTATCAAATGAGGTGTCTCGAGAAATTCTTTGTGTGCTGGATTTGCTCCTGGCAGGTACAGGCTTGTTTCAGTGCGATAGTTCTCAGGCGGCGAAGAGAAGGGGGGAGAGACGCGGCGCGGTTTGTTGTTGTTGTTGTTCCACTTACATTTCAGGGTCGGAGGACAGTGTGATGAGAGCCGGCACCACTCTCTGAGCTACCAGCGTCTCATTCACCCCCTTCACCAGCAGCTGATCCGATTGGACAGAACCAGCCGAGATGTCACAGAGGTGGGCGGGGCATTGGGACAAGAGCGAGCAACACCGCCAATAGATAGAGAGGAAAAAAAAGGGGGAAAAAAGAAGCAAAAAAGAAAAGGGGAGGGTAAAAGAAACACAAAAAAGATAGGAAGAAAGTGATATACTATGACAAGAACCATAGCTGCAAGGCACGGAACGGCACTGCATATATCAAGCAAGTGTGTGCCCACACGCACACATACACACACAATCACACTTACGCAAACAAACACACACACTCACACGCACACTCACACACGCATGTATGCAGAAGGAATGGCAAAGCCAACATAGCTAAACTGCACAAATACCTTTACAGTATGGTGAGCATAAAGCTGTGGGCTCTTTACACAGACTCCAGGTCAGATTATTATTTAATTCAGGTCAAATTGATAAAAACTGATGAAAGTAAACAAATCTGATCTGGGATCTGTGGGAGAGGTCCAAATAGCAACCCACAGTTTCGGCAATGGTGGACAGCTAGTCACTATGGAATGGTGACAGTAGGGTGTGTTGGGAAAGGGCAGGTACCTCACAAAATAGCAGGGAGGGAGGGGGGGGGATATGAATACAGCCTACCACTCCTCCTCGCCCAAGTTTAGAATCAACACAGGCCTGATCGACTGCTATACCTAGACCCTCATTCCAATATTTGACCTAAAGTGTGCACAGATCCCAACGAACTGGGAGACGTGATTTGTTACGGTTGTTTAGGCCAGGACTTCTGCCTTGGGAACCTGGCCAGGTCAAAAACAGGGAAACAGTCGCCTTCCTTAAGAAGTATGATATTTCAATCATTCCTGAAATACAACAATATTCATGAGAAAACATTTCTGATTAAATTACTCTTTCCAGCAACATTGAAAAGGAACAGACCTTGAAGTCTTTAGACTTTAATTTGAGGTTGCAGATATTTTTGTAGTCTGCTGTGAGACCAATGCACAGTGACAGGTCTGTTAACTCTAGGAGGGTCGAGGTATACAGTTGGAATCAGGGCGCTTTGAACTTAGAGAAGTCATATTTCACACTCATAAGACACAGTAGCTAAATATTAAATGCATGTTAAAACAGCAGCAATAGCAAGCACATGTACAGCAAATATGTAAGCATACATAAAGTATCTACGATGTAGGACTGCAAAATTAGTTTGGACTGAAATTTAGCTTAATAATCAGTACATACGATTTAATTTAAAATGTATTGTTTATTATAATAGAAAAAATTAAGCCGTAACAGGATAATAACATATAGTCAACACATTAATGTGAATGACCATTTTATATGTATATAAATGTATAAATAAATAAATAAATATATATAAATATAAACACACCAAAAAAAATTGGTAAAATTAATGTTAAAAATCTGATAAATAATCCAGATATCTGACATTATGTGTGTGTGTGTGTCTTTTCTACCTCAAACATCCGTGCTGCAGTACACCGGACCAGAGCAGAGGTATGGACTACCCCATACCACAGAACAGTGAGCAGCAATTCATGGTACACCGGGTTGGCACTGAAAAGAGAGCATGAGATAAATACTGGGTAATATTGTGGCAGCTGTCAACCAAAAAACGATCACACTGTGGGGTAGTTTGTTTTACACACACTGAACAACTCCACAGTCAGTGGGTCAGTGGTTCTTTCAAATCAGAGGATCGGCGGATCGATCCCCGGCTAGCCCAAGTTGATGTGTCCTTGAGCAAGACACTTGGCCCCGAATGGCTCCCCGTAGCTGCGTCTACGCTGTATGATTGTAAGTCGCTTTGGATAAAAGAGTCAGCTAAATGAAATGTAATGTAATTAGACTACAGAAGAAAGTGTATGTCGATGCAAGAGCTTTTTGTTTTATGAAAAGAAAGAAACATAAGCAAAGTAAATACAAATGCAACCTTGTAAATCTGCTGATGTTATGACATTTTCATTACCTGGACCATTGTGAAAAAAGTTTGGAATCAAATCATGTTTCTTACTCCCATTATATTCATTCAAATTTGAAAAGCAGTTCTAGTACTCAAGCATGTTACCATTTTAACTAGTATTGTTTGAAATAATCTGTGATAGTGTTCATTAAACCTCTCCTGAAGAAGCCCACTCTGGATCCAGAGGTATTGGCTAACTACAGACCGATCTCTAACCTCCCCTTCCTCTCCAAGATCCTTGAAAAGTCGCCAAAAATCAGTTGTCCTTTCTTTCATATATATAGTTTGTTGAAATTTCAAAATCAGATTTTAGAAAACACACCACCACAGCACGAGGCTGGTGAAAAAAAAAATGAAATGACCTCTTAATGGCAAGAGATAAAGGACTCCTCTCTGTCTGTTAGACCTTCTTGTTAGATTCCTTAGATTGACCATCATACATCATGACACAGACTGGAGCAGACAGTGCGCAGCATTTTGGCATTCACACATTTTTTATTTCTCTGTTATCTCGATTTATCAGTGTATCTGTAAACGATATTTGTTGCGCCACCATCGTTACCCCACCACAGAATCTCACCACGGAGTTCCACAAGGTTTTATTTACCTTATTTTTTTTATTTATTTTCCTTTTGCATTCCTTATCAGAAAACACATTATGTACTCCATAAACTTTCATTGTTATGCAGACTATATAACCAACTATACCACCAGAAAAGAAAAACACAACCAAAAAAGCATAAACAAAAAACATAAAAACAATGACCATATGAAACTTCTTGATGTTAAACTCAGACAAAACGAACTCAAAGTAATTCCTCATTTAATACAGAGATCAATTATCTGGTGATGTGCCCTCTGTATTATTTGGTGACCTGGGCATTCAACACCACTCGTTGTCTTTGAAAATATCTTTCTGTAAAGCTTCTTTCTTGGACTCGTCCAAGTCAAAACCTTAATATTTCAAAATCATTCAAAAATCAGGCAAAAAATGCATCAAAAGAAAATCAAAAAAAAGAGAAAAAAAAATTGGTTCAGAAATTTTGGTACTGATTACTGATTACTGCAACTCCAACTTAAATCTCTTCAGCCCTCCAGTTGATCCATCCAGCTGCCAGTCCAGTTTCTCACTAAAACTAGATCAGAGATCTCATGTCTCCTGCATCACTAGCTCTCTAGAACTCCATCACTATCACCATCAAAAATCAATGCTCTCTTTTAAAATTCTTCTTAGCCTACAAAATCTTATCTTGTAATGCTCAAAGCCTTGATTGGTCCATTGGTGAGATATCTTACACTAAATGATCACTAAATCTTGCTCTACTAGACTGCTAACTAAGAGCCTAGAGTAAGTAAGTGTAGAGGCCTCTTTATAGTTTGGTTAGCAGGAGCCATGGGGTGGAAGGCAGACACAGTCACCTCGAGTAAGAGACACAGTCTCCTTCCTTCAAGACCAGACTTTTAAGAGGTGACTTTAGAGTTAGCCCTAGTCCAGGCTTTTGTTTTGACTATGCTTATAGCTTAGCCTGCTATGGGGCTCGGATGGTTTTTGCGCTTATACCTCTCCTCTTTTTTCTCCTCTTTTTTTCTCCTCCTTTCTTTCTTCATTCTCTATTTCTTTTTCTCTCAAAGGATGCTTTTTCCCGGAGACTTTCCATTACTCCCTCCATGGGACCCTATCATGACATCTGCTGACTCTCTGCTCTCTGTCTCGGCCTATCTCTGTCATTCCTGCACCTGCCTACGCCACTGTCCTGTGCCCTCCTCCCCACCCCCTCCCCCTGTCCATCCCACTGATCTCATGGAATGGATGCCCTCCCTGGAATCCATGTCACTGTATCGTCATATTCATTGAATGTTCATTAACTGTACACTATTTCATTAAATCATCATCTGTTGTATCTGTCCATCCTATCTGTCCTTCTCTCCTGCTCTCCTCCTCCAGGTTTCTTATTCCTTTTTTTTTCTTCCTCCTTTTTCCTTTTTTTTTCCTTTTTCCTGCTTTCTGAGGTTTTTGGGATGTTTTTTTGTTTAGGGATGTGATTATTCCGAGAATGTAAAGATTTGTAATTGCATTTGGAATTTGTTTGACAATAATGAATTGAATTAAATACATTTTCTAAAATTATCTAGCTTTTAGGACGGTCAGCATTGTTTTATTTCAATGATGTCATAGACATATTTGTGTGGTAATATTACATTATAAAAGGGGACCTTAAAATAAGTGTTATTTTTAATTCACGTTTTTTTCTCAATGAGCAGAAACAGTGTGTCCACACTTGGATAAAATGACAGTCCACTTTTGGAAATGTAGAGATGCATTTCTGTGCGTGCGTTTCCATGTGTGTGTGTGTGTGTGTGTATATCTCTCTCACCCTAGCTCTACAAAGGAGGCCTTCAAGCTGTCAAGAGGTGCATGGGACAGAGATAGGGTTGTCAAAACATCCTCCAGGAAACCCACCAACAACTTGCGATCCTCGTCCTTTACAGAAATAATAGAATGTTTATCAGTTACATCATTGAATCACACAAATATTAACATCTACATTTTGATATGAACACATGTGTGCACATTTCTCCAGATCAGTTTGAGCATTTTGGCACAGCAAAGATCTTTTGACACTTTCAACACAAGTTGAAATGGGCTGCTATATGAACATGCGTTATTGAAGTGTTAAAATAGAGAACATGTTGTCCACAGTGATTTGCAAGTGCAACATAACATGAACACAAAAATGTATGGTGGCTTGTATGTGTGGATTTTCCCTGGTTACAAAGAATAATTAACTAAAAAAAAGAATTGACATGATTGCATACGATTGATATCGCAACACCACCGCTCCTAAAATGAATGAACTTCAAGTCAGCTGCTGTTCGGCTGTGTATTTGCTTACCTGGTTATAACAAGTTAGCACTCCAGTGGCATAGATGGGGACTGTGGCTTTGGTGAGAATATCGTTCCCGTCTGAAGGATCTGACGTGAGGAAAAACAAAAAAGATATGAACTTTTCCCTGTGTACACAATTGTGGATCAAGTTTAAACACGATAATTTACTTAAACTCTACTACAGCTATTCATCATCTGTTTTTGCTCAATTAATCAGGAGAAATTAAAAATATAGGTAATGTACAGTCTATTACATTGTGCTCGCCATTTGACAACATGACTGTTTATGTAACAATGTGCCTACAGCATGCATTACTTTGTTTTGGTTTCAAAAGAACATTTCATAAATGGCCACAATACCAAAGTTTAATCACTTGGCAGCCAACTGAGACCACACTCCTCTTATAACGACAGAAACATGTCCGGGATAATTTAAAAAAGAGTAAGGCGGGGAACACCCATAACGGACTCCAAATAGCTTGTTTACATCAATTGCATCTGCGCCTGAACTCCACCTACCAACATTCTCTTGAGAGAGCTGAGAAAATCTTTCAACAAATGTTTGTGTAGGTTTAATCTGCAGTTCTACACTCACCAACATTTTCTTCAGATAGTAGGAGGATCTCTTGGAACTGTGGTTTAACCTGAACGAGGAAACAAAATGCCATCTGGATTTATAAATATAATTGACATTCACTTTTCAGTACTATTTCACAGTTGTACAGTTAACTCACATGGAGTTCAGAGAAAGGCCCAATGGTTACAACCACTGGACTTAGTCACTCATAGTGAACCCCTGATAAATACCATGTTCTCTATAAGCTCCTAAATAAAAAGGTAACTACAGATGTGTTTTAAATCAAATGCTCATTTGCACATTCATTATTCTCCAGATGTCTGACCCACATTACTGTGGAGTAAACACATTTTGTAGATACCTCATGTGTATGCTTGGACACTAGATTTCTTACTAGTACATACATATCAAACTTAGAATGTAGAGTAGACACTGGAAAGGACTGAGAATAAATATATCGTCAATGGATTCAGGAATTTGACATGTGTGGCTTTCGTTTTGGATCTTTAAGTGGAGAGGCATAGTTGAGACACTACTCAAACTTTTTTTTTTTTTAAACAGTGTTGTGGTCGCAGTCTTTTGTGCAGTCAGGAGAATATTTAATTTTGACGAGTCACATGCTTTTACCTTAGTGTTGGTAAAGATCTTGCCGAAGGTGCGACAGAGCCGCCAGAAGAAGCGAGAGAACTCATGTACGCAGGTCGATGACGTCACATTGATGCGACCAACGATCTCTATGAGCTGCGGAAGGCTGGAGACAGCAGACAAATTCAAATCAGTGTGCGTGACGGTCTGTGTATGTTTTGGAGATACTATGTACAAAGCTGTCTGTGTACATATATGACTTTATGTGTGTGTGTGTGTGCGCATTCCTCACAGTTGGTTGACCACCCAGAGCAGGCTGTCCCAGCCAGTGGTTCCTTCATGCTCTAGCTGGTTGTCGTAGAGTAGCAGCAAGGCACTCAGCATCTCTCTGCTACCGATGATGGTCGCCACGTCCTGGAGGGGAGAAGCTGGCCTTGGGAACCGAGTCACTACAAGACCAAAGGCACAGAAACAGAATGGAAATATGAGTGTGTGTGTGTGTGTGTGTGGAGGGGGCGTGTCATTGTCCTACCCTCTATTGCAGATAAGTCTCCGGTGAGTTTTGCTCTGCTGGTGAAGGGTGCGTTCTGCAGCACCACAGCAAAGAGAGGAGGGATTAGAGACTGCAGGGCCGACAGGAACACGTGGAGCTTGTATTCATCCAGACCGTGTTCTCCTTGCTACAGAAGGAGGGTGCAGAACAGAAAAGACAAAGCAAGAGACTGAAGGGAAATGTATTGTCTGAACAGATACATGTGTTGTACCATCAACAACACTTTAATGCTTTTGTAGATTTTGTTTCTGTATAGTGAAGAGAAGCATCATGGAGGACAAGAGGCTATCAATATGGTGTGTCCATTTCGCGTTCTCTATTGGGTAGACTACGACAATACACATATTACACATGTTGCTATACTCTGAAACATTTGCTTTTCCTCTAGTTTACTGCACATTATATGCCTTAAACAAACCTTAATGTGTGTATCATTTGGATGTCTTTGACTCAACAAACTCACAATGGGTTGAGAGACTCTCAGGTTTTAAACCCATCTATGAAGTCCCACACACACACACACACTTACCATAAGTAGTTTCTCTATACGCGCCAACAGAGAAGGGATTAGGGCAGTCTGCAGGGTGCCCAGTTCTGTGGTCCAGGCAGCAAAGGCAGGAATAAAGACCTGGTGGACTGCACTGACCACCCGCTCTGATGGGTCCCCAAGGGACAGCAGCATCAGCTCAAAACCCTAGAGGACACACACATTGATGTGCATAAGGATTTACCCACAAACAGAAACAGCTAAATTAACCCCTCAGACTTCATATTTTACCTTTACACTAATGTTGAAACAACTGTTTTATGGGGGAAAAAAAGTATAACAATTTATATAAAGTTCTGACACACTTTCCGATCATAAACACACCTACCTGGGAGTACTTGTCAGGATCATCTATGTAACCCATGATGATACCGAGACTCTTGACCACAGCCTCTCTGACCATGTCAGCCTTATCCTCAGCGAGCATCTGCTGCAACATGGACAACACCAAGGAGCTACGGATCTCCTTCTGCAGAGAGCAAGACTGGGAGATAACTCATCCATATTGTATACACCTATATATATATAATTTTTTTTTTAAATGGATAATTGCTGTGTAGACAATAGTTTCTTACAGGCAGGTATGGCGCCAAGGCTCCACAGGACTCTGCCACTAACAATCTCCTCTCTGGATATTTGTGGTTAATCTGCAGGAGAAGAAGAGAGCAAGATTTAGAGGAACATTTTTTTAAATGGTGAACATCAATGATTTAGTCTTTGTACTAAAATAGAACAGAGAAAAATCCTTCATAAAAGAGGCTTAAGACACAGAGAATGTCAACTCATTCATTCTGGAGCAGGTGAAGCGTTTCTTGTAATACCATTAAAGAAAACCAGTGACGGCATACTCAATAACATAGACTGCCTGCAGTGTGTGTGTATTGTACCTGTTCCCAGCACTGAGGAAGTAGTTCAGCCTCGACACGCGTGGGACCCACGTGCCTCGCAAACGCAACACACCCCGTCAAAATCATTTGTCTTTTGGGAACACAACAACAGGATAGAGTCATGTCGTGTCTCACGATCATGGAGTTTAACAATGGTATACTGGTAAGAGATTGATCAGCCATCATAATAAACTAAAAAGCAGATTGCGCCGTCTACACACACACACAAACGTACACACCTCTGCTCATCATCTGGTCTCTTGATTAGGTTGAAGAGGATGTGGAGGAGCTTGTCCCTCTCTTTAGGCTCTGGGTGAAGGCAGGCAGTACATAAAATGAGCGGGATCAACTCCTGAAGGAGAAGCGATGAGAAAGACACAGAGAGAGAAGTGGCATCAGTTTAGATTATTCTACGATTGGGGGTGGGGGGGAGCGGTTGAAACACAAGAGAAAGGATTGTCGGTAACAGTCAAGTGGGCCTGGAAGTCCATGGAGGACGGGGAGTAGGAAAGGGTGAGAAGGTGTCTATTGAAAAGAGGAGAGGATATGGGAAAGTCACAGGGAGAAACAATTTGACCCCATTCAATGTTTGATGTCGGTGTTCTTTCGGGTCAATTTGACCCCAGGCTGTTTTTCACTGTGTCAAACATATAAGAAATATCAACTTTTTTATATATTTAAAGGGCTATTTAGGTAGTCAACAAACAAACATAAAGTACCTCACACTTAAACTTGGAAAACAATATTAATTCTAATAATTTTCTGGAGGTTTTAATTGCTGGGGTCAAATTGACCCCAAGGGTAAAATATGTCAGTAACAGGAGGGTGAAATACCGTGTTGGTGTTATACCGGGACTCATTTGGCTTTGGAGTCGTACATACAATGAGAGCCATTAACTCTAGAAAGGTAAATACACTCAGACAGAGCTGCATTTAGACAGACACACAAATAGACCTTTTGAACTAGTTAACTGTGAATGCAGTAGCTGACGGGAAGTCATCTTGGACCAAAGCCGAGCTCGCAACAGAATGGCAATGAAAAGGCCTCTACATATTGCACGAGTTTCCCACTACAGACACTCTATGCAGAGTTCAGATAGAGTTTATGGACCTTCTTGCCAGAGGGGAGAGAGCTCAGCTGCCCTTCATACAGGGCCTCCGTGGCCAGATTGTGATCAGCCCTACATTCCAGCCACACACCCAAATTAGAGAGTGCATACAGAGTTAAAAATATGGTGTTTCTTCCCGCCCCCCCGAGAAGATATCATAGTTTCCTCCCACATGCTATACAGTACAACCCAAAGGCTGGACCGGCATATGGACCTGACAGAGATGCTTGGGTAAAGCCAGGCTTTGATGAGTCACTCACTACATAGTGGACCAGCTCTCAGAAGTCTGTGCCATGGCGGCTAACTAAAAATATGACATTAAAGTATCAGTGGGTCATTTTAAGTTCAATATGGGTGAAATACGTTCAAGCGTAAAAAAACCCAGCTGTTACGTTCAATAATATTCAGCTCTGGTCTCTAAAAATACCATACATCTTCACGAGAGACATGTTTGAGGACTTAACAGCACTGGTCTGATCAACTAATTAAAAAAATTCAGCACACATCTGAAATGCCAGAATGCACACTGATCCTGTTCTATTTCTGTGTGACCGTCTGTGTTACTGACTGGAGACTCCTTTAGGTCAAACATTTGACCAGTCCTGGATAAACATTGTGGGCAGGCAGAGCGGGCAGCACGACGGCAGGACCCTGAGGCCAGGGGCCCTGGTGCTTTACTTCAAAAAGCAGAGCGACTGCATCTTCCAGTCCAACGACCACGATGTGTGCTGCATCCAAATGTTGAACTTTTATGATTTCCACATTCTAGATCTTATCAAATCTGTGTATAAATATAGTTAATCTTTGACTGTCTCACATTGAAAATAATTTTAAAAAACACCTGCGAATATCTTCTTCTTTTTAAACCCACAGACTTAAAAAATATTAATCACCATCTATACATTTTGGTGACCCAATTTTTGTACTGTATATCCTTCACGATTAGTTTATTACGATTATATGCGTAGCCATCGGTGCTGCAACAGTCCTGAAATCAATCTACAGTCGTGAGTGATTGTTGATGCACTATTGTATGCTAATTAAGCATTGCTGAGGTTTTGTGCAGGTTGTGGCCGTTAATATTTTATTCGCGACCTCACAGGCTTCTGCCCTCCAGGTGCATATTCTTTTCAATTGGTTCATTTTTATATGAATTCTTCCCTTATACTGCATCATTAGACAACACATAGCTTGCGTACAAAGACACAGCAGAAAGTAAACACTAGTTATAACTTAACTCCTAATTTTTATTCTCGTAACAGCCCTCGATAAAAATGTCAATGTTCTTTGTCTTTCTAGTAGTTCGTTAAAGATCACACTTAATCTGGGCAGGAGAAAAAGGAAGTCAGTCCTGACCGGACACAGTTACTCTCTTCATAGTATTACCACCACACACACACCTTTTACTGCATATTAAATTGGATAAAGAAAGGAGTGCTGTAAAGAATTCCCCCAAATCAAGCCTTTTCCTCCATAAGAAAAGGAAATACAATCACATTGCATTACGCTACAGTACAACACAGTATGTTGAAGAAAAACACAATGTTTAATGATTAACAGTGTCTGATATTATAGCCAGGTGGCGGGCAGAGCACGCGTATTTCACCGTTTCAAGTCAAACACCTTTTGTTCTCACGTGGGTGTCGCAATCAGACAACTAAAGGTGTGCCTCCTCTCCAGGCTTGTGGTGGTAAGAAAGCATCAAGTTACAAGATGGAACTGTGAGCAGCTGTGTGTGTGTTTGTCTTAAATGTTATGGTCGATGAATCTAACGGATAGAGAACAAAGTCCACACTCACTCAGGGGGTTAAATGTTCGGTGATTTAATCTTTGTGTCCTCTCCCCCAGTTTGTTTATCCTGATTTCTCGAAGAGATTAAGTTATCCTCAACTGTCAGAGTTTGACTAAAGCAACATACCCACTATGATATGCAAAGCAGGCCGACTGGAAACCACTCCAACCCGACTTACCTCTTTCAAATCACTCCATTTTGTGTCTTCACAAGTTTCAATACACTGCACACAATCCAAGCACATAGCATTTGTATAGACGTGGAAACACACAGACATGCATGCAAGCAGCCCTGTGCAGGTGTCTGCATCATAGCTTGGAGGAAGTAATCACCTGTAAATGCCTAATTCATTCTAAAACCTCCTTTCCTTCATTCAGATCTTGAAAACAAAAACAAAAATGTTCACTGGCCGCAAATTAAAAAAGCCGTTTTACATTACCTGGAAGCCCTGCACATCTCTTTTTCAGGAGAAGATATATTTCTTATTTAAATAATTAAGCTACTTTTTATAAGTTCTAGGTAATGTTACAATATTAATTAAAATCACTGCAGAATCTCAAACACCACAGCAAATAAATCAGACAGGGAACCAATAAGAAAAGGAGCACACCTAAGAGACACACAGTAGCCCCGCCCACTGTTAGGCTAAAACTGCATACCTTAAGTTATCTTTACATACAAGTACATCTTTTAAATGTATATATACATTGTCATATTCCTTTTTAAGACAATGCAAGACTGCATAACGACAGCCCCTGGCACTTTACAAAAATGCCAGCACTACAATGCTTAAAAATAAAAATAGAATTAATACGGCAGACCAGACTAAAGTGGCAGCAGATGTAGCCAACAGGAGGAGATGCATAAGTTACATCTTTTAGGTCCATAGGTCATGTGAGAACCATGCAGATGAGTGCGTGAAAGACTCACCTGGCAAAGATGTGTAACCATTCTCTAGAAGAGAGGCATGCATGAGAGTGAGAGAATGAGTGAGACGAAAAGAGAAGAGTAAAAATAAAGACCAGTGAAGGCAAAAAGGACAGCAAACATGAGTGGGCGACAAATACAGCAGAGGAGAAATGATGACGACACTGGTGAAAACAAACGCCATCATAAACGGAGGTGAATTTCCCAATCAATAGATAGACACAAGTCAGCTGGCTATTTGCAGATTATGAAAGTCTATGATTGGCACTGCACATGTCTGAATGAGCTCTCTATTCCGACAGCTTGCAGGCAAAAGACCAGATCAGAGGGTAGCAAGAAGAACACACACACACACGACCACTGCCAAGAACACTGGAAGCCTCACATGGTGTGAAACACTACATTGATTGATTGTGAGTTGGATTTTGGGAATGCCTTGAGGCACAAACCAAGGAGAGGGTGTCGTTCTCTCAAAGCTCACAGAACTAAATTGTCCTCACAATAGCAGATGGGAAAAGGGGTGACTTGCAGAAAACATACTTTCACCGTGTTCATCCCTTTCAGCTGAGCGTGTTTGACTGAAGACGAAGAAATGATTCACTGCTCGTCGCCGAAGACATAGTTTGGGTGGGATCTTTTTTTTTTTACAGGCTGAAGATAAGTTCTCTGCAGCTTCCCTTAAGGTCTCACCTTACTTAGCCCTGCTGCTGTATGTGTATGTATTGGATCGTGCAGTAGCCTGCGATATGATGACAGTAATGGAGGGTGAGCAGGAGAAGAGGAGCAGCGGCAGAAGTGGGGGTTACCTCTCGTTTAGCAAGAAGGACGTTGGGGACGATGTAAGGGAGGCAGCGGCCCAGCATTAACATCACACTCTCCTCACTGTCTGCTATACGAGACACCTGGAAAGGAGAGGGGCGTTATGGACTGGACGTCGTCATAAAGGTACTCTTCTGCATGACAATGGGCTGACCTCTGCTCCCAGGCGGCTGTCGGAGCACATTCTGCAGAAGGACAGCAGGGCTTGCTGGAAGGCTGGGGATAAGTTTCTGCGACACCACAAAAAAAAAAAAGGAGCAAAAAACAGTCAATGCAGTCTGAACCACTCCATCTGTACTCCGCGAGCGCTATGGAGACTGGCCTGACCACTGGATGATTGAGGACTGGGCGGTACTGCCAGAGAGCTTAGCAGGGCTATTCTCCCATGTCCCTGCTGTGTATTTTAGTGGAATAAAACAAATACAATCTATAGATAGCTGGAGTTTGGCTAAAAGACTTTGGAGTGGACATTCTTCATTAGGAATAACCCCTCGAGATGTACCATCTCATTTCTAAGGGGGTCCTAAATGATAATTATAGAACACAATTAGAAAAAACATTTCACAAAAAAGGAAAATAACATCAAGTTAATTAAACATCGCCAAATATGACAACACAAATTATCATAATACATATGAAGACAAAATATGCAGGTCATATTTAAACAGATCTTGAACATGGATAATTCTTTTAAAGGTTGTAGAAAATAATGACCGTCAGTGATAGCATTAAGTAATGAAGCCTTAAGAGATCATTAAAGAGATGACATTATGGATTTGCACAACTGATCCTAAACTAGAAAACATTTTTAACAGGCGGTAAGATGCTATGGATCAAATATTTACCGGAGATTATACCAATCAGTGTGAGCTTTAAACATAAAGGTGTTCTTAGCTATTGATCCGTTAGCACTGTGACCAGCAGATGACTGTATTTTGCCGCAAAATGTTTGGGACTGTACATTTATCTGATAAAGGGGAAATATATGAAAATATAAAAAGTACATAAAAAAGACAGTACTCCATTCACCAGTAGATTCACTAGATGGGTGGAAAAATGGGAAGAAATGTTTGACCAAAAGTCAAAAGTTCAAGCTTTGTGCTCTGTGAAAGTAAATCACAGTCTAACTCAAGGGGGCAGCCAGTTAAGTCAGTGCTGTTGTAATTGTGCATTGTGGCTACATAGGCTAAGCACTGTTTCCATCTAGTGGGTACATTTGGCAACTACACTAAGATGGGGCATGTCTACATGTATCAGAATCAGCTTTATTGGCCATGTGTGCACATACATGGAATTTGACTCCGGTTACATGTCGATGCCGAGTATACTGAATATCTTTTTCTGTAGTCGATTTGCAAGTACCACCTGAAAAATCGGTATGATTGAGTTCGAAAAAGTAATTTATCATTCTTACTTTGGACCAAGCAACACCGGAAAATACATCATTACCGAGACAAGAATTGTCAGTTCTTCTAGTGTCTATTTATATCTGTCGATATACAGGTCTTTCAGGACTCACCTGTTGGGTTGAGCAAATTGGACCGGAGGCCGCTTCTTAAGCGTGTTAAGGGACTGTGGGTGAGGCGGTGAGATGGTCTGAGTAGAGGAGGGGTCCGGTTTAGTTTCAGGCTCTGGAACCCCCCGGATGTCCAGATACTGGCCATTATCTGTAGGAGGCTGAGGGTAAGATGAGGATAAGTTGGAATAAATGTGTCACATGACTGGGCTTCTGTCAAACTTTTTTCATTCCAGGACACTGGTACTATTAACTGTGCATTACATATTAAAATTGACCACATACCACATCGAGAGGGTCAGTGGAGGAAGTGGTGGTGGTGGATGACGAGGAGGGACGAGATGTATTCTGGGAGCCCAGGTCCGGAGTGGCCGTAGGTGGGGAGGAGACGGTCCTCTTCAGTGTCTGAATCTCACTGCGGGGTTTAGGTGAAAGAAGACGGTCCGAAAACACCACATAACTCTCATTAGTGAAGGAGAGACTGTGGGTCGATGTGTCCTTGAGCAAGACTCTTAACTCTCAATTGTTCCCCGTAGCTGTGTCTACGATGTAGGAATGATAATGTAAATCACTTTGGATAAAAGCGTCAGCTAAATGAAATGTAACGAAGTGAGTCAACAAGACAAAAGTCTTCCATCCAAAAGTTGCGATACAACAGTTTGTAACAGTTTAGCTCCACGCCTTCCTTTTTGGAATAGTTGTTTTCATCCTGTCACACCATCTCGTCAATCCAACTCCCCTCACCTGCCTCTGATCACTCCCTCGTTAGTCCCTCATTCCCTTCACCTGGTCCTCACGCCCTTCTCACCTGCAGCCCATCCCCTCATTAGTCCCTCACTATTTAGCTCCCTCACTTCCACTTGTCCTCTGCCAGATTGTCTTGTGTTTTCGTGCCAAGTTCTCCAGCGTTATTAGAGTATATTCCTGACCTGCCTGTTCTGACCCTGCCTGCCCTGACCTCTGATTCTCTGCCCCGCCCCTTTTTGGACTTGTTTGCTTCTTCGACTGATCTCCCGGTTTTGACTCAGCCTGTTTCCAACCAAAGACAGTATTCTTTGTTACTCCTGTCTGAGTTGTGCTTTTGGGTCCACTGTAATAGCGCCGTGACACAGTTACCGCAACACTTTTGGATTGTGTTGAAGCAAATCTTTCCAAATCATAGTTAATCCACATGGAATGAAGATAGGTTCCACTAATGTAACAGAACAGTATTTCCTCTGTAATTCAGTGCAACGCTTCGGGGAAATGTCCATACTGGTTCTCCCTCATGGCCGGTTTTGGTCACAGTTATGGTAATAATGTGAACTGAAGTGCTGAATACATATCAACATTTTCATGGATGCTTCTTCTTTTTCCACCTCGGGATATTGGTAAATGTTCCTCTTGTAATAATGGCATTTGATAGCTATAACTAGAGGAAACTGTCAGCACCAGAGCTGACCAACAGTGAAGATATACACACACAGCACAAGTCTCGGCAGCGTCTTATTTTTACGTTCACACTGAATCACTTTTATGTAATATAAGCACATTATGAGCACAAACATGCACTCAGGCACACACCTCTGCAGTTTCCTGATCTGCTCTGCTAGGCTCTGCTTGTCATTGTTGAGGAGGCTTATCTGGTATTCCAACTCTTGGACAACTTCCGTCTGCTGCTGTTGAGGGGCACAAAGATGTTGTTTTACAGACATTACATTCTCTAGTTAATCAAAACTCTTCATGAATTGTTAATATATCAGACGTTATACAAATAACTTTTCATTTAGTTCCACGGCCTTTTACTGAAACAATGTGAACGTAGAGGGGGAAATTAAGTTTTTCATCAAAATCATCATCATCATCATCATCATTCGAGCTCAATGGACTGCCTCCAGTACTTTGCTGTCTCGAGTCAAAGCAACTGACCTTCAGGGGAAACTGCCAATGTCTCGCAAAAAATGCGTCAATGTCTATTTTCAGTTAAAGAACAAGAGCAACAAGGTCTGTCCGTCCATGATAACGGTGTAGCCATCTCTGCTTTGGAAGAGCAACAGTGTTGTGATCACAAAGCTCTTGATGCAGCCAAAAGGAAAAAACTGACTGATTCACTCTTTGTAGCTGAACCAAACTCCATCATTGATAGACGGAGGCAACGCCTCATGAAGAACTGTATGTCCCTGAATTAAACCCATACATGTACATACACACCAACCTGATAGGAGAGATCAGGCTTTTTTAGGGGATCTTGTGCGATGCAGTTTCCTTGAAGATCGCCAAAATCCACCCCGACTGACATATCAACCGTGTCCCGAGGAGAAGGGAGAGGGGTACCACAGTTCCTGTAAAGGTGTAACAGGTCGGGGGGTTTGGGGATGTTGAGGCCGACATCATCCCACAACTCAAAGTCCTGCAAATAAATAAAAAACTAAATGATTCAACAATTTGTGATGGACGGGTGTGTGTCCTCTGCATAGACAAAGAGGCAATTCATGCAGGCTCAGAGAACAGGACAGTTGATCCCAGTTGTTGAATATATTTATGGTACCACAGTTCATAGACCAGTGCCCACAAGTCTGATACCTCATATTTTGCCTGAGGCATAACATTACAGAAAAAAACATTGTTATTCCATTCAGATATTTGTCATTCAGACAGAATCATGTTTACCTGATCATCATTTTCATCAGAGAAGGTGATGGATGAGAGTTTGTGTTCATTTTTTAATAAATATTCATTTACAAGGAAGTTTAAGGCTCTTTTCTCCAGTAGGCGTATAGGCTCCTGAGGTAGAGAGGAGGAAAGAGAAGCTGAAAAAATGACTAACTCAAAGCAGTAATATCAGTACAGGGTTTGAAGGAACACATTTCATCTCTTGATTCATTTGAAAAAAGAAAGGAATTCACAAATCTCATAATCCAACACTTAAAGATTTCCCACCTGAATTTCAGGACTTGAATTGAAGTTGTTTCTCTCCTGAGAGGGACCTTCGCTCTCTGAGAAATTGAGAAGATTTTAGATGAGTTTGAAAGGATGCTGAGCGTTATTCATCTAGTGGAATTCTTTTAGAAACAAAAACAAAAAAAGAAGGAAAGCTGTAACAAAAGAGGGTTCAGGTGGAGAAGAAGTTAAAAGTACGCCACACCTGCTGCCTGAGTCAAGTTGGCGCGCAGAGCCTGAATGGTATCCTTTGCTTTCCGTAGCTCAAACTCCAGCACTGGACAGGAAGTGACAAACACACACACACACACACACACACACGCACGCACGCGCACAGAGGAAATGCATCCAACCAAAGACAGGGAACAAAGAAATAAAACAAAGATGGGCATGAAAACCAAAACAACCACACAAAAGATTGTAAGAGTCATAAAACAAAACAACAACAAAAAGGGTACATGCAAATCATGGCTCTAAGGAACGCATGCAGCAGAGGATCATGGTAAAGCCGGCTCGATGATCGTCTGTTTAACAAGTGTGTGTCATGCATTGAGACACATCTCAATGGTTAGGTTTCCTGCCCTCGTTTGTTAACAGCACTGGTGTGACCAACAAAGTTACTTCAGCTGTAGCTGAGGTGAACAAACCTATTCACGCTGCCTAAATGCAGCCTTGATGATCTAAGAGCCGTCCGACAAAGGATGTCTAGTTACTAACAAGTAATCAATAATTTGGTTTCAAGCCACTTGACTGGGAGCCACGGCTCAGGTTGTTACTTCTCCGAAGTCAATAATCAAAATGTCAATTAGAACATGGTATGTTACAGTTTTAGACTTGTTTTCCATAACAAATTATACAAATAAAAAAAAAAAATCATAATAACACAAGCAAGCTGTTTCTGATATCTTACACATTCAGAGGCAGCAAAGACTTGGAAAACATTGTTGATTTGTACATTGAACTTTAAAGGGCTTAAACTAACACTGAATAAAGAAAGAGAACACACAATATTCTGAGACACGCTAGATTAAAAAAACACACGCAAAAAGTAAGAAGCGATGGAGCAGGAAACTATGTTGCATAGCTGTGCACAGAAAATCTGCCATCTCATGTGATCCTGTCCCCAAATAGTTCTCGAATGTCAAGGATTGCGGCTCAACAGGTATTGCAAGTTTCATACTCAACATTCTAGTATGACAAGTGCAAAAGGAAGAATGCTCATCAATCTTTAGTGTAAAAACAACATTTTCTGTAATGCCAGTCAACTTTAAGTTTCCATAACTTTAAGAATATTATATTTTGGCAAAAAGAAATTAGTTGGACTTTTATAGCCAAATTCACCCACTCTGAATCAAACCTCCTTTACCTGTCCAGCAGATCAAGAGTGCACAGGATGCAAGCGCAACAAATGTAAAACCAAGAACTCAATAACGGGGTTTAAGAAAAAAAAGGGAAAAAAGGAGAAAGCTAGTCTGGATGGAGTGATTTGTCCAGGATCGGTCACTGGGGTTTGATCAACGTCAGGAGAAAACCATAAAACCCAGAGTCAGACAGCTGGGGGCAGGCATCTTGGCAAGAAGAACAGTTTGAAGGGATTAGAGTGGGGGTCAGTGAAGAGGGAGGAGAGGAGTTGGAAGGTGCCAATTTGGTGAATAATAGTCTTTTTTAATTTTAAAGATGCATATTATGTCGTTGGGAGCATGGAACCAATATATCTGCTGCATGGACTTAAATGTGCCCTTTCTTTGCATTGATGTACCATGTGTCAGAATCTTCTCATAGACTGTGAGCCCCAAACCACAAGCAAACCAGTTCCCTGTTTGCAGTTTAAGTGTATCCACCGAATAGACGTGGTATTACAAGTTAATTATACAATAAATACATCAAATGTACTGACAACTATAGTTCATAGACCCATAAAAAAAAAAAACATTTTACAATACAGGAAGACAGTCTAATTTATGCTTAGCAACATCTAATGTCACATCTAATGTCAAAGAAAGAAAACATGAATCATACAATATGCCACAGTTTGTGCAAAATTCCATACTGAAGTTATGGATTGAGGTTTTTCCAGGACTACTTGACTAACACTTGTTGAAGAAATGGGTGGATGACGACAGAAAGTTTGTAAAGGATGTTATTGTTTCCAACCACCTGTACTATGGTATAATGTGCAGGGGTAGAAAGTCATCTTTTCATGTTGGCGATAATAAAATAGAAAGGATGAAAACAGGAGTCAGTTTAAGTTAAAATAATAGTATTACCCCTTGCACGACAGCGCTTTGCCTTCTACATTAATGTTAAAAGTTAAAAGGCGTATCGACCTGTTTGTTTCCCTTTGGTCCGCAGTGTAAATATACTCATTGCACAATATCTAAGCAAAAACAAGCAGCTGCCCCGAGAACCAGCGCTTTGTGATATGGCTCCATCGATTTCAGACTCAGCTGTTTATGTGTATTGCAAAAACGGTGTAATGTGTGTCACGACGGAGCCACAGGGGGGAAAGAGCGGTGTGATTTCAAACAATTCGGAGACAGGTCCTGTACCAAAAATACCAGACTGACTCAACGGTGTGAGAGCTGACGCAGAGGCACGGACACCTCCACCGAGTTAAAGAAAGACAACTTACAGTCTGTTGGTGGGACATGTGGACAAAGAGCTGCGTTTTTGAAAAACACTCTCTGTTAATAAACTTAAGTCTCCCTAAAACAGCCTGAAAAAATGTGTTAAAGCACATATGCTCATTGTTTTATCATCACGGGGAAAGCAGCTTGTATACAGTGCTGTCACCGTGCCAACGCCAGAATTAATCCATATTTCAATTGTGTGTTACATCACCATTATACAGGCTTTGATGCAACAGGTCTTTGTTTCTATGCCCCCCTCCCAGTCTATCAATGCCTATTCCCCCCGATGTATTTTATTTCTGTACGTCCCCGTGGTTAAGCCGGGTCTCTTGCTCTGAACTCTGGCCCTAGGGTTCATCTTACCTGCCACTCGATCGTCCGACTCTCGGTTGCCGTCATCTGAGTATCGGGCAAAGTCCAGAGAGTCCAAGGTGCTGATGCTGCCAGCTCGATCTGAACGGAGACACATGGACAGAAATGAAAAGTTAGACATGTATACAATCCCCACAATTAGACGAGCCCAAAGGTAACGCAGCTTGCAGAGCTTAAACATGTGACAATAGTGCACTAATGCTGAAGAAATGTTCCTTTGTACTTGCTCCTCTCTGTTGTGTAGCTGTCAAAGGTCAGCTACACAACAGTAGCCCCACTGCGGTAGGGATTTAGCTTTTTGCTTAAGGACTCTCCACCAGGCTGGAAGCATGATAACACATGGCTCTAGTTAAGTGATGGTGACTAACCAACAGGCCACTCTTTGACCAGATGGAAACGTTGTTAAAGTTGAGCTAAAAGCAGAGACCTCTAAAAGACGATGTAGGATGGTTATACTTAAGCCAAGAAACATATGAGTCACTGCACATGTGGGAAATAAATCAATCACGAAATGTAATCTGATCTCTGCGTAGAACTTTACTTTATGGAAAGACCCAATTCCAAACTTAACACCTCCAGCCAAATACCTCTCATCTGAGTAGGTATTGTTCACTCAAAGAGCAGGTGACGCTGATGCATAAGCATACTCGTGCTCCTATTTCACTGAGGCTGGCCTGTTAGCGCAGCCAAGGGTGTTAGTTTTCCTCCACCTCAAAACAAGTGCAACCTTGGACTGTTTGTTCTTTGATACTGCGGAAGGTCACAAGCTCAGGCTGCTTTGCTTTGACATACGACTTTTGGAGTCACATTAAATAAAAATGTAAACAAGTTTTTTAAAAAGGACCATCGGCTCCTTTCTCAATTAGCTGTAATGTATTAGTAATTTTAATATTTTTGGGCATGACCTGAGAGTACTTGCTTTTGTCTCGGTGGGATGATCCGATGCGGCAATCGGTGCTGAGAAATGAAGCCAACGCAGACTTGCTCAAAACTGCAGTTCCTGGAATAGCCACTTGAGGCCTGTTTAAAAACTAAATGTATGTCACTCTTTCTTTACTGTAACTGTAGTGCGAGTGCTTCTGGCTGACAGAGCGAGGGCGTGTGTGAGTGTGTGTTTGTTTCGTTTGGCTGACATCAGGTTCACCCATCTTTCTATCGAGAATGCTTCCGACCGTCCTTACCTTGTGATAATGTTTGCTGGAAGTGGTTGAAATGTAGTTGGTGAATGAGAGGATAATAAGTGTGTTGGTAAGCATGTTTGTGTGAGGGACAAATCTGTAACTCCACAAAGTGAAGGAGCATACACAAATGTGTGCCTCAATTGCACACACACACTCACACGCACGATTTCTTGTTGATTTGAGATAGTAGGCTTGTAATTGCATATCAATGGTTGTTAGCATATTATTGATGATCAGTATTCCAAACAGTTCCCAGACCGCTTATCCTATTCAGGGTGTGGGAATACCAGAGTAATCCACGGCGACCGAGGTAGAAGCTGCGAGGCCTCAGCGTTAACCACTGGATCTCTGTGTCGCTTTGCTACGCACCTCCACCACTTACAGCTGTTGTTGTGCTGCCTCATCGGACGGGAGAGAATAGAAAGGCCACAGCAATTAAACCGGCAAAAGCCAGGACTGGGAGCAAAAGTACACATGGGATCCACAGAATCCGTGGTATTTGCACGCTTTGCCGACGTCTTGGCGATGTGGGCCTGTAAAGACCAAACGATGCTGCATTGATGGACTTGTAACAAAGACTGCAGGGTACTCGTGCTGTACAGCTTCTGCAGGTCTTTCACAACAGCCCTGCAGACTTTCTTGGCCCTGTTGTAATCCAGGCTGTTGCTGCTGGTTTGTATTGGAAACAATTACAAAAACAATTGAGCGGCTAAGTGCAGCCCAAGGACGAGAAAAGACGAATATGATCAAGGATGTTTTTCTGCTTTTGCAAATAAATAAAACAAAGCAGATCGGTGGTGGCGAGGAAAGGAGCAACGGCTTAGTTCGAGAACAAAGAGATTCCATAGTTAACAGTCGGCCAGGTGATAAATTGGTGTGACTACACAATGACATTGTTTCTGTGGAGACTTTTTAGGCTGTGCCAATTCACAATAGAAACGGAAAGAGGTGCCAAAACAACAATAACCGACTTTGGGATTTGCTCCTGCCAAGATATATGGACGAATAACACTCAGATGCACAGAACCAGTTGAATAAGAGGCAGGCAGCCAGTCGGTGCTGAACCAGAACTACATGAAGAAAAGTGAACACTCCAAATATATAATTATTCACCTTCACACACTCAAACTTGTACCAACTTCACAGATGTGTAACAGGAGAGATTACATGAAGAGTGGTTACAAACAACCTCACCGAGAAGATTTTATGTGACAATATGACCCATTTGTAGCTGACAGTCGGTGCCTGTAACTACAACTTTACTTTTGGATTCCTGTTCTGACATGCCACTATCTGGGATCCCATACTCGGTCTTATGTGGCAAACATCACCAACTTCTGAAATCTGACAGCTTACCGTCAACCTCGCACGTGGCAATTTAACTGACTTGAATGCTCAAAGGGTCCGTGCATCAAAAGAGCAAACAATGAGCCGACCAGCCAATGAGGGGCGGAGAGAGAACCATTCAGATCCCTTGCTTGCAAATTAGCAAGGTGGGGAGAGATGCCTTGCTGTGTCATGTGGCTGAGAGCAACAGTTGCAGATATGATGCTGCTTGTTCAAATGCTTACTACAATGAACAAGTGTGACTGGGCGTGTGGAAACTTTCAGAGTAGAAGAAGACTCGGAACTCTTACCAATTACCTGGACAATGCTATTAATGCACTGAGAACTAAAGGCTAAGCATACACAAGCCAAGTAAACTATCATCACACTCAGCCAATGATGCTTCATTTCTGTGTCATGCTTTCGACCCCCAACTGTGAGGTTGATATGCCGTGCTATTTTTCAATGAGTTAGGCAGTCCATTGATATGCAACCGAATCATTCTTTCAATGCTGAAAGCAGAACATTCTGCAGGCCACATTTAAAAAAAGGTACATATAAGGTAGATTTTATTTTTATTTTGCAGTGTTAAGTTAAGGCATTAAATGTGTTGCTACTGAAATGTGCTGCCAAACAGCAGCAGAGCCGTTGACAACAGAAGGCATTCGATCAGTATCCCTCCCTGCCTCATCCTTTTTGTGTGTGGCCATGCTACAAACTTTTTGGGAGTTTGTATGATAAATTGATAATACAACAATAAGACCTCTGCAACGAACATACAAACGATGTGTGATTGATGCTGTTGAATCTAAAAAAAAGAAAAGTCTGTCTATTCAAGTTTATAATTCCATTGGCAACTTCTAAAGCTAACATTAGGACTATAGAACAGCCTCCTTGTCCATTTCATTTAAATAAAATGTAAAAAATATTCTAATTTTAAAACCCGATCCCCTCTTTCAGCATGTATTTATATGAAGTGGTTCCCTTCAGTGGAAAGCTGCCAAATGTTGATACAATGAAAAGTATCATCTGGCCTTGTTGCTGATGCTGAACCAAAAGAGTAACAGTTACAAATGCAGTACAAATATGTCATCAGATTCTGTAATTATTATGAGCCATTCAGAAAATAAAACAATGATCTTAGAATAAATTAAGAAATCCTCAAAATAAATGACCATGGATATTAAAACTGACAGGAAAAAAAACATTTCAAATTCATTTTGCATATAGACTGTGATAGTATGCGCAATAACTCGATAAGACTTGAGGTTCCTGGTAATACTCCTCCTGTTGCTCTATAGCAGGCTGTATCTATTTGTGGCTGGTGCTGTCACCATGGTTACAACTTGCATAGCATGTTTGTTGATGTGTACAGTTTTCTGTCACAAAATAATACTGCAGGTTATTCCCATACAGACGTCCTGTAAGTGTATGAGGGTGCTCCAGACATACACCATAGATACAATAAACAAGTGATGTGAATGTCCCTGGCCTGGTATAACAACTGGTACAAAGCCACACACACACACACACACACAAATAAAGCACTGCTTGCTGCCTGTAGTAATAAGATTTAGGTTCAAACTAAGTTCAGGATATACCCTAAGATGGCCTTTGAGACACCAAATGTCTACCGGCTGCAGCCTTCAATTCAAATTATGAAGCGCTTCACTTGCATAATCAACACAGTATTGCAAAAGTAAGTTGTACAAGCTTTGACTTCTTCCGTTGTCTGTTTTCCTTCTCTGGGGCTAGAGTTGATCCTGACCTCGGACATCGATCTGGCATAAAGAACAAGGGAACGATGCATGTCCATGCAGAGCTCAATATGCCTGATCATCATTAGTATAGGACTGCCTCTCACTCATCTGGCTGGATAGTCTGGTCGAGCATAATAGCATTTAGCTTGTTATGTGATGATGCAGTCTGAATGTCAGCCAGCACCAGCTGACCCGCAAAACCCGCTTGTTGACTGTGCGGGCCCTGAACCAGCAGGTGGACAGGTGCAGCAAGCGGATGTTATCTCCTGATCTCTGGGGCTTCCTCCTCTAGCGTTTTAAGATAACGTCAGTTAGCATAACGCTGCATTAAAGACAGAGCCAGTCGACAGCTACGTGACGAGCACTGGGAGCAGCTGACATTACTTACTCAGTGGTCCTCCAGGTCCAAGTGCCTGGTCTTTGGCGGGCGGTGTAAAGCTTTGACGCTCGAAGTTGCCAGGGTTAGAGAAATAATCCCTCAGCCTCGGCAGCTCTCTGCCTGCTTCCAACAGTTCTGTGTGAAACTCCAGGGCCGTGAGGAGGTATTGGTCCCGTAATAGCTGAGCAGCAATGCCGTCCGCAGATATCCGTGTCTCGGTAGCGCCTGCCATCGCGGAGATAGCAGCGATCGAGACCGAGCCCTCTCCGCCACTGGGGCTCGTCAGGTTGCTAGACAGCAGGAATGTCGGAGGCTCGGCGTCCGCAGGTGGAGAGAAAGGATATTTGCCTGGGGGCGGCCCTGGTGCCCCTTTACTGGGACTTCTCGCTGTGTCAACCGTTTCATTTAGTCGCCGTTCAGCCTCTTCCTCTGAGTCGCTGAGATTGAACGGGTTGACCGAGGCCATGTTTGCACTATATGGATTTTTAGCAACCTAAGCTAGCTAAACTAATCAGACCCGCTTCTTCCTGAATGGACATTAGGCTAGCGACCATAGGGGGAAATGCGACGCTATGATTGGCCAAATCTGATCCAAAGCCCGCCTCTTTTAAGGGATAGTAGAACATGATTGGACAATGGCGAGACAGAAAGGAGAACTGGGCAGGGCACATTTGACAGCTGGAAGATAGCCTGTGCTCGCTACTGTGTCATCAAATAACCACAAGCTGTGACAATAACATTTTAAAGTGAAATTGCATTGTAAAACATTTATTTTAATAAATAAACTCAACGAAATCTTTTGAAACAAAAACGTTTTGAAAACATCCGTAGAAAGCTCGCTAGAAAAAGTATTTCACTACATTACCCACAGTTCAGCTGCAAAATATCGAAAGAGAAGAAGAAGAAGCTCCGACGCACACACGTCAGCGTAAAACGTCATGGTCACAACAAGGAAGTGAATGCCCATGGTGTCTGCAATCCCTGCACTAATCTTCTTAGAAATAAGGACGGTTGGTTTTCTAGTGAGACGCATTTAAAGATTACGTTGATCTTGTTTCGCACAACACGTCCGTCGCGTTCTCCAGACATCTACGAAAGATACAATGGAAACTAAATCCGGTGAATGGGCTGTAGTTACTTAGATAGTTCTGATCTCCTATTCATTCATTAACGAGCCAGCGTCCCTCGTCTTTGCGGGCAGATTCCAGTGACGTTACATAAGTTACAGGTGGCCAAAGATGTAAGTGTTTTTTTTAAAGTCACTCTGGTAAAAACAACAACAAAAGCGACAACACAAAGTTGTAATGGCTGCTGGCCCAGTGGGCGACTTACTATTATAATGAACTAACTATTAGTCATAATTCTGCTCATTGGCTAACAGTAGATGGTGACAAATGATTACCCTTACCATTAAGCAGTCTTTATATATATAAAAAATGTGGCACCAACTATGGCTTAACCCGTCTATATAATAGTGCACCTTTCTAATACCTCCTCCACGTGAACTAACCTTTTAATCATAAATGCTAATATAATATGTATTTCTTTGTCCATATTTGTCTTTTCCTTTCATCTTCTTCCCACTCCTCTTGGCTTCTCTGCAGATTCAACTCGGTGCTAGGGAAAATGAGAATGCTCACCTTCCTCCTGGTTGGACTAACAGTCCATGTGATCTTCTTCCTCTCTATCTTTGACATCTACTTCACCTCTCCCCTGGTCCACGGCATGACACCCCAGACCACGCCCCTGGCACCCCCTGCATCCAGGCTGGTGTTATTGGTGGCCGATGGTCTCCGAGCAGACAGTCTCTTCACACTCCTCCCGAATGGCTCGTCCAGGGCCCCGTACTTGAGGTTTGTAAACTAAAACAGAGCAGTGAGCTTCAATGCGGTGCGTTTGTGTGTGTATTAATTAGTCCAGAACAGGACACAGTGTGTATATATCTGCAATGAGTTGTTTTATTGTGTGTAATTATTGGTCTTTTATGTTCCTTCTAACTGCTGTTAGTATGTGCACTTCTGTGTGTGTTTCCCAATATTAGGAGTGTGATTGAGGAGAAGGGTACCTGGGGTGTGTCGCACACACGCGTGCCCACTGAGTCCCGTCCCGGTCATGTTGCTCTTATCGCTGGCTTCTATGAGGATGTTAGTGCTATTGCTAAAGGTAGGTGTGTATGTTGATACAGAAAAGGCTGCGTGAAAGAATAAATACTTGGAGCTTTTGACACTCGTATACCTGTAGAAGTGTCTGTATGGGTGACTACTACTGTTGTGTCGGTTTGTGACGGCAAGGTCATTGAACTGTGTGTGTGTGTGTGTGTGTGTGTGTGTTTTGTGTGTTTGTGTCTTTAGGATGGAAGGAGAATCCTGTAGAGTTTGACTCTGTGTTTAATGAGACCCGTAACACCTGGTGCTGGGGCAGCCCTGATATTCTGCCAATGTTTGCTAAAGGTAAACACACATGCACACAATAAGGACCACCAACCGAACTGTGATAAAAGCAAAAGGTCACGGATTTAGACCGTATTCATAATCTGAAATTTAAATTTAGCAACTCATCTTTTTTATTTCTCATCATTACTGCTTACATGTTTTGAATAAGTTTTCAATAATTTTTAATGAAGCTAATTTTGTGCTGTGGTTTTTCCAGGTGCCAGTGGAGACCATGTGTATGCTCACACATACCCAGCAGAGGAGGAGGACTTTGCCTCCACAGATGCCTCCAGGCTGGACACCTGGGTGTTCACGCAAGTCAAAGTATGGTCGTGGAATTACTAACTGTAATGATGCATGTGTGATAAATCTGTTGATAATTACGACTAAATAGGTAACTAGGTTTTTAGATCATTTGCTTCTGTAAAACAATTTTTTTCAGTTGTATATTCATGGTCACTTAACACAGCAAAGTGCTTATGTTATTGGTGGACACAAAATGCATTTTCATGTTGCAAAATGCGATGCTGCGTTGGGTCATGACAATTGATTGTAGCAAGGCTGCAATACACTTTATTGGAAAAAAGTGTTTGTGAGGATTACACATTGTCATCTTGAATAAATCTATCTATGTTTATTTTTCATTTTTCTTTCTGTTCTAGTCATTCTTTCAGTCAGCAAAGTCTAACTCCAGCCTGATGGCCAATCTGCTCGAGGATGAGAACGTCTTCTTCTTGCATCTGCTGGGCATCGACACAAACGGACACGCACACCGACCAATGTCACAGTAAGAGACACGATTATACGATTTATTGTTGTTTTGATTTCACTCTGCATGACATGAAAATGAAAGAACAAAGTAGCATTCATTTAAGATGTGGTATCTTTATCTTTTATTTGTCTTTTGTCTAGGGAGTACCTCGAGAATATTGGCCTCGTAGACACGGGTGTAGCTGAACTGGTGTCTATGGTTGAAGACTTCTTCGGTCATGATGGAAGAACGGCGTATGTGTTCACCTCTGATCATGGAATGACAAACTGGGGTAAGACTCTTGTTTATGTGTGTGTGTGCCTTTTTACTGTGTACAATGAAAAATAATCAGGTCTCTGAGATCATCTGTCGATGTGTGTGCATGTGTCTCTAGGTTCACACGGTGCAGGTCATCCTTCTGAGACACTCACCCCTTTAGTGGCGTGGGGAGCCGGAGTTAACTACGCCCACAAAGTCACCGAAGCCCAACCATACGAGGATGGCTTCCTACAAGGTGCAAAACTCATGTGATACAGATTTTGTAACTTACATTCAGGAACCGGGTTCTCCTAAACCCACTAAATACAATTCTGATTATTTTCAGGCAGGGTGGTATTTTGTATTTTCTTGCAATAACAAAACAACAATGTTGTTAAGTGTCTACAATATATGTTTTATTTATATTGTTGACCTGGTTTTGATGCCTACTGTTTTTCTCAGATTGGAAACTGGAGCATCTTCGTAGAGTTGACGTCAATCAGGTTCAACCCATGGACCCTTTCTGATAAGATGCATCAAATGTCATATAAAATGTCTTGTATATTAAGAGGTAATACAAAACACACAACAGGTTGTGAATTATATATCTATTTTTGTGTTGTTTTCTGCAGGCAGACATCGCTCCCCTCATGGCTTCTCTCATTGGTGTCCCGTTTCCTGTTAATTCAGTTGTAAGTCAGGAGATAACCTAAGTACAAGGGAAATTGTTTTGTGATTGTTATCATAGAAAGTTGTATGTAAGTTCTCACAGAATCATTAAAGTTGTCGTACATTGATTTTGAAAGTACACTCCAGTACTTGTGCTAGTCAGTGATGTAACTGAAATAAAGTCTCCACACATCTTCACCTTAATTTTTTTACATGTGTTTGTGTCTCTTCAGGGTGTGTTACCTCTTCTCTACCTTAACAACAGTGACCACTTCAAGGCGGAAAGCATCTACACTAATGCTATTCAAGTACTAGAGCAGTACAAGGTATGAAAGCATCCAGCTCTTCTATTACTGACGCATGGAACATTAGTATGTTACAGAGGGCAAGAAAACATGTGAAAGAAAAACTGTTGAACTTAAATCGCTATGCAAATAACAATAAATCTTATTAATATTATCAGTTAGATGAGTACTACTATATTGTTATACTAGATATTACTATTTAGTATTATATATTTGATTTTTTTTTTGTAGATAAAAATGACCCAGAAAAAGGAGACAACTTTGTCTTTTCTCTTCACCCCATATCAGTAAGTACAATTCGTGAGTTAATGACGTGTAATCGCTACGAATTTGTGAATTAATAACATTACTTCTTTCCTTCAAAGTGTATTAAGCATTTTTGTTTCAGCGTTTTTAAAATGAATGTCATGTAACAGTGTGAAAGGTTTGGCAATATTTCCACTTGCTCTTTATTGCTTTGTCTCACTGTTGTCTAGACTTCTCACTGACTCGAAACAATCCGAATTCATCCGCAAGGCTAGAATCCTGATGCAGCTGGAGAAGTATGACGATGCTGTGAGTATTTGGAAAGTACAGTATGCAGCTTGTAGGTAATGTAACAGTTGCACAAGTGCATCAAAGTGAACTACTTTAATACATGTAGCTGGTGGTGTAACACAGTGTTCAGGTGAACAACATTTAGCACTTATAGTGCTTTCAAGGACTATATAGTGACCACTGTTGTTGCATAATACTCAGCTGCTGATGTAGTAGAAAGTGTGGTAAATGCTGTCTACAACAACTAATCTATTGCGATTTTGGTCATCTAGAGTTTATTTTTTATTACTTTACACACCTTGCTGATGTATCTTCTTCAGGGTATGTGTGATTAAGTTCTCCCGTTTATTTCTCATCTGTCTCCTGTCAGATTTCGCTGTGCCGGTCTCTGATAGCTCACGCTCTGGAGGGCCTCCTCTACTACCACACTTATGATAGGTTCTTCCTGGGTTGCAGTGTTGTGCTGGGATTTGTAGGCTGGACCTCATATGTAGTCCTAGTCATACTGAAGACTCATGCCAACCTCAACAGACGCCCCGGTCTCCTCAAACAGGTCAGAGCATATGCTACAATCCCTCTCTCTTTGCCTCTGAAGATTCCTTTCACCACGACAAGTTTTTTAAACGTAAATGTCTCGTGAAATGACATTCCTGGTGTTGCTCCTTTGGATGTGTGCAGAATCCCAGCCATGCCTTGGTGAGGCTGTGTGTGTGTGTGACGGTGGTGATCACTGGGTTCCTGCTTATCCAAAGGAGCCCCGTTACCTACTACGTTTACTGCCTGCTGCCGGTCCCTTTATGGTACTCTGTCCTTAAAGAGTGAGTAACGTACACATTCGAGAAAATGTATAATAGAAAAAACACATCTGCACAAGTACATTAAAATCTAATAATAAAAATGTGTAAAGTCCATGCATGCTGTTCTCTGAGAGTGGTGAAGCATGCTCCACCACACTTAGACACTGGATGTCAGCAAATCACAAATCATAAGACGCATCAATGGAGATCTCAGCAATCCACAAATATAGCAGCTTTTCATTGAATGTAATTTACCTCTCTCACACACACACACACACACACACACACGGTGCATGTCTGGCACAGCTTCAGTGAGATGTTAATTTGATCCATTGAAGTGGTGTTGTATCCATTCATGGTTCTCTTCTGTATATGGATGAAAGGATTGTCCGTGCAGTTTTCTTTCTTCTCTCCCTTTTACCACAGAAAAAATAATCTGAATACTGATCCATTTTAGGTCCGGAACTCTGACAGATTTAATTCGTTCGGCCCCCTCTCTGCCGCTGTGGAAATGTTTTGGCTATTTTGTGCTGGTGTCGTTTGGGATCGAGCTGCTGGTAGGAACCGTTGATGTAATTGAGTGTACAGTCAGTCCTAATTCTGCTACAGCACTCTGCTGCTGGGTTATTAATAAGCCTCGAGTTGACCACCACATACAAGTCTTACAACAAATTGTTCACAATCCGTTGGGCTCATTGTGCGCAGTAGAAGTTTCTCTGTAACGGGGACACACAGTTTAACTTTTCTGCCCCCAGGTGGTGAGTTTCTTCCATCGCGCCATGCTCACTGTGGGCCTGGTGGTCCTCTCCGTCTGGCCCTTCCTGTGGGGACTTTTTGACAAGGCCAAGGTAACTATGTTCTAGATCTCGGGGTACGTGAAGACACTCCAGGGGGTACGTGAGCTTTTTGACAAATGTATGTCAAATAAGTATCCATTAAAAAATCCTCCTTCTATGCAATGACTGTGATCAAAACAAAGCAAAGAAACAGACTGTGCCTGGAGAAGAGTTTGATCACAGCAGTCGCCTCTCTGCCACCAAATCTGACAAAGATCCTCAGTGAGGCACAAGTTCATCAAGGGTACATCACTGAAAGAAGTTTGAGAACCACTGTTCTAGATCCCCACTCCAGCAGTCACAATACTAAACACATACAAAAAGCATTTGACTAATTTCACACCTGAACAGGTATAGAAAAGGATGTGTTCTGTTTAGTTCAGCTTCTTAGAAATGGAGCGTGAACCCAGTAGCAACATTTCCTGCTTCCAGAATAATTGATTTTATTCCCTACCAAATGGATAAATAACTGTTTTATCAAGACATCTAACGTGTATTTTGCACTTATTTATCATCAGTTTACTGCCAGATAATTATAGTAGATAGTTTAATAATGTATGAGCTCACATGCAGTTTCTAACTATATGACCTATTTGTTTCTCTTCCTGTGTAGTCCCGTTCGTTGAGCTGGTGTCTGGGCTGTCTGTGTTTGGCTGCTTTCCCCTTGATGCCGGTTGTGGGCAGAGAGCCTAATATACATCTGGTGTGAGTGCTTCCTCTATTTGCTAACATTTATCAGAAAGTTTACCAGAATGCTGCTCCATGGAAGAAAAAAAGAAGAAAAAAGTTTGATCTTCATACTTAATCCTCAACATCATCACATAGGGGTGACATTTGTTTGATAGAAATCATATCATGATGTGAAATTTAGTTGGAATCAATATTACAATATTGATCAATATACTTGTTTCAAAATGTGGAAGCTAACAATTTTCATCCAGAGCCATAGAACTACTAGACGTACAACTACTTTCACAAGCTTATTAGGCCTATCCATAAAAGACTAACTGAATATGATATTGAACATGGAGGAATCAGATACTCGCAATCAAATTGACTGCTAAATAACAGCGGCATCTTTATTCGCCATCGTTAAAATTAGGTTATGTCTCTGGAACGTGTCTAATAACTTCATATATTATCTTTGTTTGCTCAGTACCTGTGCAGGTCTACTCACTCTCTTCACTTCTGCCTGTTACCTCTGGTCATCAAGACGGAGGACAACACTGCACCTGAGTGACAGACAACAGTTTTTCACCCAGGTAGCTTTAATACATATCATGCTGTGTGTGTGTTTGTGTCATTGCATTTTCAAAAAAATTAACTATTATGTGTCAATCTGTACTACCCAGATGCTCCTTGTGGCAGTGTGTGCATACGTTCCATCCCTCACACACTCCAGCCTGCAGCAGAAACAGGGCCTGCCACTTTTTAATCAAATCATCAGCTGGACCACATTAGGTAGGTTGGTGTGAGTGAGCAGGCACACCATAGAATGTCATGGTGAGATTAAACTCCTGTTTGGTTTGTATTTATTTTACATTTTGAAAGTGTGATTCGATCCAAATCAAACTGTTTTAGTCCAGACTAGATCTAGGTTCAATTTGAACGCGCCCCCCAACGTTGTATCTCGTCCCCTCTCCCCATTAATAAACCAATAAAGAGAAAAGAACAAAAGATAATCTTGAAAACACAAAAAAGTGCCCTGCAGTATTACATGCCCCTCAAGCTGTAGGACTCAGCACATCTCCTGTCTCTTGTCTTTTCCTCAGCATCTTCTATGCTGGTTCCATTGTTGAGCTCGACGCGTCTCTTCCACCGACTCCTCAGCATATTCCTCTCTCTCACGGCCACATACCTACTGCTCAGCACCGGGTAAGACGAGCAACTCCACACACACTCCCTGCAGCTGCACTAACACGTCAAATCACGGCACTTGGAGAGTTTCATACTCGCAGCAAAGTTACAATATTAGACAATTTCTAACATGTGCTTTCTCCCTCCCAGGTCAGAGGCATTGTTCCCTCCTGTGTTATCTTGGTTGATGTTTGTGTGGATCAACATTGAACAGGAAGCTATGCTTGCTCAGGGTGTCTCTAGCAGACAAGAGGTAAAACCACGACGCGTATGCTCCGATACTAATGTTGAAGTGCAGCATCACATGTTATCGGCTGTATACAACACAGACAACCACATGTTCTGTTGGCATGTACTTTAATAGTCTGTTTGATCTCGTATAGACATATGTTCACCTATATTTTATTCAAATATACATTCTGGAGCTTCTACTTGTCTGATCTGAAGGATTCTGGAAACATTGTTCACTCACTTTATTGGCATTTTCTTAATCAAAGGAACAAGGACATCCCTACTCATGATAACATTGTGTAATCTGTGAAGTAAGCCGGCAAAAATCTATACAATGTACATATGGTCTCAGTACTGACTGACGTTATATGTTTGTGTGTGCCTATGAATGTGTGTGACTGGTTGTATGCACATGTGTGTGGGCATGGTTTTGTGTGTGTATTGTCTTTCAGCTCGCCACAATTGATTTCTCCGCAAACATCGACATCACCAAGATCCGACAACTGAAGTTGGATGACATCAGGAGATCCTATTTTTTTGTATCCGTATTGCAACAGTGACTTTTAAACTCAAGCGCTTTAAAAAAATTTAAAAAATCCAATTTGATAAACATTTTAAAAAGTTAAGATTGAATTGTTTGATGTGTGAAGTGCGCAATCTTTCCTTGACTATACATTTTCTTCAGGTATTTTTTATAATAACAGCTTTCTTCGGCACAGGAAACATAGCTTCCATCAACAGGTACGTACGTTATTTTATTCATGTGTCATTTGTGTATGGTAAATAACAGGAAGTTGTGTTGGGGGGGGGAGGTGTATGTAGGGTTCATGGTACTTGTGAGGATATTTTTAGGTATAAGCAATGCATTATTTGAATACAGGAAGGAAGGAAATGTGTGATTATGTGTTAAAAAACAGACTCATACTTTCTGTACGTTGTGTGCGTTGTTCAGACAACAGACAACTCGTGTGTCGTGCATGCTTGTGTACTTCATGTGATATTTCCTACATAGTCATTCTGTACCTTAAATACATTTCTTGAGCTGTATTCCCAAAACAATTTTGTACGCTGTAAACTGAGTTTTTTTATTTTTAATCTGCACTCACTTCCTCCGATTCTTTCTCCTTTTCTTTCTAGTTTTGACCCAGCGTCTGTTTATTGTTTCCTCACCGTCTTCAACCCCTTCATCATGGGAGGGCTGATGATGTGGAAGGTAACATAGAAATTGGTTTCTTTGATATTATAACCACATCAGTCACAATATATTATGACTGATCGACTATGATGAATATGATGATTATGATTATATATATATCTATATATCTATAGATATATATCTATATCTATATAGATATATATATATATATATATATATATATATATATATATATATATATATATATATATATATCTATATAGATATGTCTGGGAAATATGAAATATGCTTAAGTATGTTTCAACCTCAATTCTAAATATTCTCTTTGTTCTAGGTTATCATTCCATTCATCATAGTAATGTGCACATTTGAGACCATCCAAGTTGCAACACAGCTCTCATCGAGAAGGTAACTTGTCACCGATAATCAACTCATCTGCTGTCGGATCAGTTCAGTCACAAACCTTTGTCATTGATCTGATCTGCTCGGGGGGGATGGGGGAGGGGGCTGACATACAGGACATGCAGGACACCCAGTACACAGAAGCCACGTCGGCTCTTGGTTCCAAATACCATTGCCTCTCAAACACTTGCCAACAGAAAGAAGCATTTCCTCTTCCTCTATACTGTTTTCTGAGAGCTGAAACCATGAGTCACCTCAAATAACTAAATGTGTGTGTTGGTTTTTTCTGTAGCTTGAGGTGTGTGTGTGTGTGTGTGTGTGTTTTAGAGTGAGTGTAAGGAGGATGGCAATCCACTGCCTGTGCTATCTGTGAAGTATGTTTTTAGGATGAAAGTTCTTGCCCATAATGCTTCCCTCTGTTCTGCCTCCTATTCTACCTTTCCAGTTTGTTCCTCATTGTCCTGGTCATCTCCGACTTGATGGCTCTGGTAAGGTGTGAGAAAGGTGCAAGTTGAATGTTGGGTGAAAGATGCACTGGGAGGTTCTTTCTCCTGTAATGTACAGTACACACGTCTCTAACTCCCTCGCCCTCTCCTCAGCACTTTTTCTTCCTAGTGCAGGACTACGGCAGCTGGTTGGATATTGGAACAAGGTAGGTTAACTTGGAAATACACGGTTCTAGGTCTTAATCAATTACTTATAAATAATGTGACTCATGTGCACACACTGTCACTATCATCTCTTTTATGCCATCTGTGATGCATACAGTTGCCCGTGAACACATTCAAGTTATTTCTCTGTCTCTTTCAGCATTAGTCATTATGTGATCGTGATGTCGATGACCATCTTCCTGATGTTGCTCAGTGTGGTCACACACATTCTCACCTCACAAAGACTCTATCTGTGGAGGCCCAAGATGCACTTCCCCTAAATATACGTGTTTGTGTTTGTGTGTGCATGCACACATTCTAGTTAAACCAAATATGCACTACATTTGATATTTTTATTTATATAGATATTTTTGTATGTAGCGTTTGCCTATTAAGCCAGAGTTTGTTTGTATAAAATAGGATATTTGTTTAGCACACTATATAGTATATAAGTAGTGTGCAAAAGTCTCACGCCACTTGATTAAATAGTTTTTGAGTTGCGGAAACCCCCTCTATTATACTCCTACCAGTAAAGATGCTTTAAAACATCCTCTCTCACCTGTGATAACTCTGTGACATAGATAATTACTTCAAGTTTACATTATTAGAGGAAATACTGAGTTCTTCTTTTCAACCATTGTTGTCTTCCTTGTATTAATATAAAACAAACACTTGAGGTCTGAGACTTTTGCACACGACTGTTTGCACTGACACTCATTCCCTGTTCCAATATCATTGTTTTTACATTAATGATTGATGAAATGACTAAGGCCACTTGAATATGTAACTCTGCATCATACCTTTGCCAAGGGTGCTGATTTATGACCCACTAAAGAAATGTAACTTGATAACTCTATTAACAGTATTTCCAGTGAAGCTGCTTAGAATATATCCTTCTTGAGAAGGAATAGGGAGTGATTTTAATTTATTGTGACTACTGTATTTTTGTACCAGTCAAACTGATGAGGTGGAATGGAAACTGGAATTTTTATAAAGTGACCTGTGTGTTATATTTACTGAAACCATTAACAGGACTACACTTGGTGTCAGTATAGTGTATGTGCTCTTTATTTGTACATCAGCGAACAGCGCAGCTCTAGGCTGGGCTTAGAAACTCAAGGTGGGAACATGGAAAGTAAAACTGTCTTGTAAGGTTCTTAAACCACTGCAGACCAGTTGCACTCTGATAGCCCCAGTAGAGCTTGAGAAGCCAGTAGCCAGCAATAGGATTGTGGTTGCATTTGAAAACTTGTAAATGTCTGTATTGTAAATAATAACATTGGGATGTGGTGCAAAATGTAGTGTGTTTTTAATAAAAAGAAAACCAAAAAAACAACATTGTTTTTTTTAAATTGGGAGGAGACCCAGGACACGCTGGAGGGATTACATCTCCCAGCTGGCCTGGGAACGCCTCGGGATCCCCCAGAATGAGCTTGAAAATGTTGCGGGCGAGAGGGAAGTCTGGGAAAACCTGCTGGATCTGCTGCCCCCGCGACCCGACCCCGGAATAAGCGGATGAGAATGGATGGAAATACACCCATAAGACAATACTGAGGACAGACAATATAACACTAGCTGCATGTACTGACTAAACTGACCTGCATTCACAAACTATTACTATTGCACCTTGCTTTGCGGTCCGAGTAATTACAAGGGCTCTTCCTCTACTTTTCTCTGTTGGGAAATGCAGTTAGTGTGTTCTGAATATGGTTATAAATAATCGGTCCATAAATACCATCTTCATTGCGGACTCAAATGCCTGCAAATGCATCCTTTCAATTAAGCACTAGCTAGAGTTTCAGTAAATGCTTCTTAACTAAGTGTTTGCTGAGAGACGTTGGAATAGGAAACACATGCGCTAACATCTGTCAACATCACAGCTAGCATTACCACACCTCTCACTCTTTTTAATTGCCCAATACTGGTAATGCAATCATGTAAGTGTGGTAAGTAAGATTTGATTGGCATCTGAGTTTTTCAACTTAATATACCATGACTTTTAATTACTTTTTCCAAAATACTATTATTTTTTTTACATACAATTACTTTCAAAAACATTTGTCTAATTTTTTTTGCTTTTAAGAATTATTTCCATACATTATTCGTCAAACTTTGCTCTGACATTTTAAAAAACTTGTTTCAACATACTATATAGGCCTACAATGATTTTTTTTCGAAATACAATAGGCTACCCTGAATGAACATAGTATACAATTACTTGATTTTTTAGACTGATTGATTTTTAACATACTATGCTTTTACTTTTTTTATCAGGTTCATCATGACACACATTACAAAAAATAAATAAGGTGAAGCAGATTTTTTAAAAGTGGTATTTTCCGCCATCCGCCACGGAATAATTAACCACTTTTTCTCCGTTCTACTTCTTGTGGAAATGCCACACACGTCGTAACGTCTAGCGCCCTGATGTGTGGGTTCATAACATCACCCGGAGGCGCACACAGCTCCGTGAATGCCACTCCGACGACGTGAATGACTTCCGCATCCAGCGCCAGAGCACTGGTCTCAAGCTTACTTGAGGATCCGGGAGAGTCCTGGAAAATGTGGTAACCAGGATGTGAACCCTAGATACTCGTAGGAATACGACTGGTGGGGGATTTGTGAATCGCACAGAAGGGGTGGGGGGAGGGAGGAGGGGGCATATATATATATATATATATATATATATATATATATATATATATATATATATATTTATAAAGACGGCATTGAAGGCCTTGGTAGAAAATGCATGGCCCGCCACTGCATCCTCACAAATTCTCATCCCCATAAATCGATGGTACACCTAAACGTACGTTGAATATAATGTGTATTGTATTGCAAATAAGTTCAAAGCTGAACTACTGATTTGGATTTAATAACAAAATGCAGAAGAAGCGTTGTGTGTGAACAGTGCATCTACATCTGTAAAATCCATGTTTCTTTGCTTTTCTGTCAGACAGACTGCAGACATTATAGAACATTTAAACATTTGTCTATAAGTCACAGGCAGATTTTCTTTATTATGCTGTTTAGTACTCTAGTATTATCTTTGCATAGGTACACGCAATCATGCACCAAATGACCCCTTCCCTTTCCACCTGCAATGGACAGTTCTATGAGCCATTCACTGTGTGTACAGTTATTCATCACACTGGTTTGGATTTAAGTGAATATTGCAGACACAAAATAGCAGATGGAGAAAGAGAGGTGACCAGAAGGAGGAAGCAGCCAGCTCTTTGGTTGTGTGTGCAATCACCTCCTGTTTCTGACAACACACACACACACACACACACACACACACACACACACACACACACACACACACACACACACACACACACACACACACACACACATTATGCAACACTGGTGGTCACACAAACAAAGTCAGTTTTCAGACCTGAACTTCCACATAAGCTCACACACACACACACACACACACACACACACAACACACACACATACACACACACACACACACACACACACATTATGCAACACTGGTGGTCACACAAACAAAGTCAGTTTTCAGACCTGAACTTCCACATAAGCTCACACACACACACACACACGCATATCCGTGCATGCATTCAAGCAGAAACAAAGACACACACAAACACAGAGGTACTTTCTCAGACTTCAAGCTATTCCCATCCTCGCCCACACTTTGTGAACATATAACACATCCTTTTATGCCTTGTTTTCACAAGTAAGAGCACTCGGCAGGCAGTTTGTCTTGGATCCAGAAGGTAGGTAAATCCGGCTTTGTTTACTGTATTTTTCATGCATGATGCAATAATATTATGTTGGTAATGATTAGCCTAACTCAAAACAATATCTTTGTTTTTGAACCTCATGATGTTTAAATCCTAATCATAAGTTTTGTTTGCTTTTAGTCCTGTTTCATGTTAAACTGATATGTTGTTACTACTTATATGAAGGAACAAAATAATAATATTGTTTATGTCTTGTTCTGGATGTTTAAATACATGCAAAAGTATTTGGAAAGCATTATATTACAAACTAAGTATAATATAATCTGCTGTGTCTGAGAGTCATAAATAAGCCAATTTTTACTGAAATGTCTTTTCTCTTTTTCTGTCTTTTATTTATTTATGTTACAGTCAATTTTACTGATACAGTTTAATATCACAAAATAATATTTAAATACGATACCTTCTATCTACGGAACCTCAATTTAGAAAAAACTCCCCCAAAAAAACTTTAACAGTGAAAAAACCATTTCCTAATATATTCCTCCTCTATACGGCCGCGTTCTCTTCTTCCATATCTTTTTCTACTTCAGATGGCTTCCATGGCGACCCAAAGCCCACTATCCACCGCCGTGAGCATGGTGACGACCACAAGCTCTTTACTCACAACCTCAAAGATGCCGGATGGTGATAAACAACCTGATGAGTACCACACAGTCCTCCTGGTCATTTACTCCGTGGTTCTGCTCATCGGGACCATCAGCGTTAGCTTGATGATGCACATCATGAAGTTCAGCACGACATCCATCACCTCCATTGCTGTACTCAACCTCATCTTCACCCACTTCATCTTCCTTCTCACTGTGCCCTTCAGGATTTACTACTACGCCACTAATCACTGGAGCCTGGGCCACGGGTGGTGCAAAGTGGTCAGCTGCATGATTCACATCCACATGTACATGTCTTTCATCTTCTATGTGATCATCCTCATCACACGCCTGATGACATTCTACCACAAAGCTGAGCAGGTGGCCTCCTTCCAGAGGATTCATGCACTGGTTGCCAGTGCCGTGGTGTGGATGGCGGTGCTTGTCGTGGTCCCTTGCATCATCTACTTTTCCTACGGAATAAACACAGAAGATCCGAGCCCGGGCAACAGTACCACACCTGCGACACACTGCTTCAAGTTTGGAGACAACATAGCGTCTGCTGCCAAGGTGCTGAACTACATCATAAGCACAGTCATCATAGTGGTGGCCACAGTGCTGACAGCCCTCCAAGCCAATGCTCTACTGGTTTTATACAGGAAGCATCGCCAGGGATGCACCTCTCAGCAGGAATTTGGGGCTCAGTTAAAGAGTCTGTGCTTTGCTCTCATTATGGTTGTCTGCTTTATTCCCTATCACATGTTCCGGCTGAATTACTTGGAACAACTCCATCTGCAGAGTGTCAATGAGGTCTTTCTGAGTCTGACCACGTTTAACTGTTTGGACATGCTCACCTTCTTGGGGCGGAGAACCTGCTACATGTGCTTACCGGGAAAAGGTATTTGACAACCGTTGGTTGGATGTGTGTTTGGGGGCCATGATGATTTAACTGTTTTATTTCCTAACTTCTTTTTACTTTACTGTCATTTATTGCCACATAAATTATTATTTTTACTGTATTGCTTCTGTGCATCTCAATAAAAGCACACTGTACCACTTATTCAAAAGAAAAAGCCATCATTAAACAGATACACTGGTATTAAGTACAAATAAAACTGGTGAAACATGTACACAAATAGCAGTTATACATGGCCACTCACTAGCTGTTCATCATCACTTATTTAGTTTTGATAATCTTCAAAACCAGACAAACTAGCTCGCTCCCCTCTAACCTGTCGGATGTGCCATGCTTTGCTTTTTTGTCCTATATGACTAGTGTGTCAACAGCAGCTTTTTGTTATGTGACTTATTAAAATGTGTTATTCATTATTTGCAATTATTTGATAGTTGAAAGTGCAATGAGAGAAACACAACGTACCTACCATGTTGCTTTTGACTCAAAATGAATGATCTCTTGCCCTCTTCTGGTCATTTTATATACTACAAAGGCTTCAAGCTTGAAACTTGTCTTGCTAGATTATAACAATGGTCTTTAAATTCCCTCGTTTATTTATCCAAATTGTGTCTTCATGTGAAAGGCATGTGAGTAGAATAGAAAAATAAATATATTACGCCTTATTTGCTGACACTTAACGCCTGTGTACATAGCTGGAGGGAAATAAATATAATTGTTACTTTTTTTCCATTATTGTGTAAAACATTACCTCAAACCTCTTGGATCTCTTACCTTCCGCCCTCGGAGGTGGTGTTAGAGGCCCTAGCTGACATGCACACAAACACACACCCCTGGTGATCCTTTCCTTTTGGTTTTTATGGCTTCGGGTTACTGTTTAACATCCCCACCCTACTTTGAGTTTGTTTAGTAAATCGATCTAATGACAGGGCTATGGTGGCGCCATCCAATGTGTCGCTCCATGAATTATAAGCCGCTCAGCTCTACAAACCTTCCTTTTTAATGTTGTCAAACAGCTTTACCATTTTCCTATTCTCAGTGTCACTTAGATTAATGTCACACTGAAAGGGCTGCGCACTTCCAGAGTCCAACAGTACAGCCGGATAAATGCACATCCCAGGCAGACACAGAAAGACAGGTAAGTCAAAGTCCTCCTGTTGAGTGAACTGTCATTTAAAAGCAAAATATCCATGTCGGCAGTGGTATGGTATGAGGTAGGCTGTTTCTTTTGTAGAGGAAGTGAAGCTTACATTTAGCAGTTTCTCAAGGAAGTTTAGTAACATGTTCTGATAAATCACGTGGTTTTTACTTTAATGGTATTGTTTCTACCCCCCATTCACACACACACACACACACACACACACACACACACACACACACACTTCAATTGCTTTGTTGTGCACTGTAACAAAAGCTGGCATACTTTTGAATTGCAGTAAATATACAGTTTGAAGTTGTTCAAGTCTGCTGAATTTCCTCATATTTATTGAGAGTAGAGTTCTCGCCTCTCTGTCCGCGGACGGCATTTTGTGTCAAAGCAGATAAGACAGACTCACTCTGTCACGCATGCTTTGCTGTAAAGATCATGTGATAACGCATTTCACCTGTACAAGGACGGTCGGTACCTGTAACAAGGGCAGTGTTACAGAGCAAAAGGTTGCTACTGTAAGCAAGATGGTCAACAGCCACGTTGGTCTCTCTTGTGATGCACTACCAATATGATACTTCCACACTTTCTACAAAGAAATAACTTGGTGTCTCGTAAAATAAAACACACATATTTCAAAAATATTTTTGAAAGATTTATTTCTGTGATCCTTAGTTATTGGAAATTGAAATCCAATTGGCATCTAGTTATTTGACAAAAGCATCAGCCAAAGCCTTGGATATGCACAGGTTGGGTACCATGGAAGTAATATTATAATGTAATATCAGGAATCCTACCTTTGTGATGGTTGCAATCTTGACTTTCTTTTGTGACTATGTCATAGAGTTGTGGATTGATTTTCGAGGCTGTAGTTGTATTTATCTGTCTTAAATAGGGCATCTGATTTCATTCAGCCTCTGTCTACTGTCCACAGGCTAAAGACACATGTGCTTTACTTCAGCTTTATAAATTGTTTGTCACAAACTAAATCCACTTTTGATGGTGAATGTTATTGACTAAACTAGCATTGAGACTTGTCACTAAGTGGTGATATTAGTGGGAACACCAAAACTTCAGGGTTTCAGGCATCATAGGAAATATGTGAGGACATCTTGCACGTAACGAAAAGTGTTGACTGATTCTTTAATTCACATGTTTCTATCTATTTGCACAAATCCAGTAATGATACTGGATTTGTGAAAATAAATAGTAGTGGTTTAATTAAGAACTGAACAACATGACAACAAATTAAAAGCAGATTATGTTTACTTTGTCAAACTAAAAGATGATCCTTTATCAGAGTTTTAAGAGTGAACAATATTCTTCTGTATGGTATTTTTTACTATTGCCCAGGTATCAGGAAGTAGTAGTTTACTCGTCAGTTGGGTGGCGAATCATCACCTGCGACTATTAAAACCTCTAATCTAAATAGAAATGACAGTATTATGGCCAGTTCACACAGAGATAGCTTCTTAGCACTTGGTTTTATGGCTTCAAAGAGCTTTCGGTTGCTAGGCGGATGTAATGTTTCTCAGGCATCTTGCTTGGTTTTCAGTTGAAGGCGGCATAACAGTTTTTATGATTTCAAGTAGTTATGAATGCGCGATATGTTTTTACCTGTATTCATATACAACATTTCCCAATCAGTAAGCTAGAGATCCTACCTGTGGGTTGTTGAATCTACTGGAATGCATATATGCACCAAAGCTGGAACAGTTTTCAGTATATTAGTGTGTTGAGCAAAGTTAACATTCCAAGTAACAGGAGCTGTATTAAACAGCTGACCAGCTATACTAATGAGATAATGTTTTGTAATGTAGAGAAATCAAGAAGATAGTTTGATTTGTCAAGAAGGCATTCATTATTACAAGATTAAAGAATAAAGTCTTCTCTCCTAACAAAACTAATGAGTCAGCTGGTTAACATGTAATCTCTCTCTCTCTCTTCCTTAATTCTTACAATGAGTATTAACTAATTAACTAAGATGTCTGTTATTAACCTGTGTCCAGAAACTGATTGCTTTTTCTGATATACTGAGCCTTTGGTGACACTATATAACCACCATGCTTGTTCATATACTGGATGTGCTTTGCTGACTTTGCCTCTCATTACTTATGTAGGGCATCAAATCTCCCATAATACTGCCTCTTATCATTTACAGCTCTTTCTAACACAATGTCACAAACAGATTACCTTTAGGCCACACAATACAATTTAGTGCAATAAAACTCCCAATGTAAAATGGGTGGGTTGAGCCATTTGATCTGGTTTATGGTAGTAAATTACAATGTTTTTACAGGCAGCATTCCTGACTGAAAGAGGAGGCAGCTAACTGACAATTGTTTTACTTGTATTGGTAATGTCCACTTCATATGTCCTCTCTTCAACATGCAGTTCTCGGTAAACGTGATCTGTTTGTACAATAACAGAGCAAAATGAAGTGTGAGAACTATACAGTTGTGTAAACATTACATACAGCTTTTCAGGGAGTATTCAACGTTTTTACACAGCAGATTGGCTCATACTTCCTATAGAAAAAGACCCAAAACACTATGAGTGTATCACCTAGTCTGAAAATCCTCCTTCAGCACAACTGTTGATATTTACTGATATGAAGTCATAAATAACAAAAGTTTGGTCAGTGAAGTTAATGTCATTCGAGATAAAAGGTAATATTATCTTTAAATGTTACAGGACCAGTACATTTACAATAACTTAGCATCAAGTTTTATAAACTTAATGAACGGATGTAAAAAATAAAATAAAAAGAAGAGATAGGAGCAGGGGCGTCTCTAGGATTTTGATACATCTGGGGCTTAGCCAGTGCAGCTGCTCGCCATGTTGGTGCCCTAAGCATAACTCCTTCATGATGCGCCCCTGAGATAGGAAAGTGACCCACGGCGAGCGTTGTCGACGTGCGCCTGCTGCCAGCCTGACTCCACTGTTTTGGGTGAATGACGTCACGTGCCACCTGGAGGTGTTAACCACTTGTGTGCCAAATCTTTTTTTAATTTTATTTTTTTAAATTAACATTCGGGGCTAATTAAAAAACATCCGGGGCTTTAGGTGACTTTCTTTTTTGTTGTTGTCACCACACCACATCCACGTTGTTTGAAGCCTCAAAGCTTTTAGAACCACAACTACAGTCATTTTATTGTTCTGACCACAAATCTAAATAATGAAAATAAACAGTTTAAGAACAAAAGGTCCTCCGCTCTAACTCAGCCCTATAATGATAGTAATAACAAATATACATTGTCATTATATATAATATGGTTAAAGTCATTCATTAACCAACTTCCTTTTTTTTTGCTTGAACAGTCCTCATGGACTTTTCCCTGAATCTGTTCTGTCTCTAACTGTTTGTCACGATACTCATATTATAACTTCTATACATATTACATACCTGCCATAAATATCATGATACCCGATACCAGAATTCAATACAATACCATAAAAACAATATGGTACCATAAATACGAGACTGGTATATTTATCTATAATAGTAATAAATAAAACATCTGTATGGTTCACTTTTTACCAACTTTTTCCAACACTTAACAAATGACAGTAATATTAGTATTAATACAGCCAGATATGAATGCAACTACATGGTCTCTGACCAGATGATACACAGTTCATCAGGATGAGCAGCTGTAGAGTTACAGAACTTTACAGACTGAAACATTTCACTTCTGGCATCTTTTTATTTTTTAAGCCGAAGTCGGTCTCTAAAGCTGCGCCACTTCTCTCGCTGTGAGCGCTGCGCAGCGCAGTGTGCGCAGACAGCTCGACACGGAGCAGTGCGTGCGCTCTGATCGCTCTCTTAATGAAGTATCGATACTAAAAATATGCTAAATCACATCGTGTTTAACGTACGGGTACTTTGTTAGCATCGCTACACCGTGCAGCGTGACAGCAGCAGATGTAGCGGGCTAACATTCAAGCTAACCTGAACCCCCAAACGATGTCGACATCTGAACGCTTATTGGCCGAGACTCGACACGTCCCATCAAAGATGTTTTATTGCGAAGAGCACCACTTCACACTTTTCTCCGCGTCTCACTGTAATCTCAACGGCAGCGGGCCAGGTGACCACCCCCCCCCCCCCAAAAAAACTCTTCGGATCTCCACGATTCACGTGGATGACCTATTTTGAGTTCAAAACGGTGAATTTCACCGAAAGGTGACAAGTTTGCAGGTATGTAGGAGTGTGTTGGTTGAAGAGTTAATGGAAGTTATCAGCATTTTCCACTTCACTTTGTGTCTTTATAGATTATATCTGCCGAGGTGGTGGTGCTATTACTCCACTATTGATTAGATTAGAATGTCAGGGAAGGACACACACACACAGACACAGCCACACACGCACATTCATAAATATATGTGACTGCAAAGAAAAATCCCACCGTCTTGCATTGCAAATACACACACACAGAAGTTTACCAACATGCACATGAAGTGCAAGCTGTCCTCTAAAACCAGGTGAAATCTTTCTCACGGTGAATAAATATAAGAGGCAGAGGGGGAGAAGGAAAGTATCACCTTCACCTCTATCTGTCCATCCCTGTGATAAATGTGAGAGAGAAGGACAGATAAGTAATGTGCAATAAGGTGAGAAGTCTTCGGCCACAGCTCCTCCCCTCTCCTTGTACCTGCCCCAATCAGATGAGATTATAGATCTTTTATGCCAGGGATCTCCACTGTCATGAATGTAAGAATACGATGAAGCAGAGAACAGCTGAGAGAGAAAAGGAGAAATAGAAAGTCGAGAGTGAACTGAGAAGAGGAGAGAAATAAAGAGAGGAAGAAGAAGTGTGAGGAAGACCAAGTTGAAACCGGAATGAAGTATCCTTCTGCTCCTCAGAGTAAATCTCTGTTAGATATGGAAGTAGCAAACTATTGTGAAGGCCTGGATCCCTCATACAGCACACTGGGCTTTGAGAATGCAGAGGTGCTCTGTGGAGGAGGAGGTAAGTGCGTGTAGCTACCCACACATGCACATACAAACACGAGACATCTGATTTCTAGCTCGCATGTTGAGTTGGACATGCTCCTTACAGTATGACGATGTACAGATAGCACACTTTATGCACTTTCTTTTTTACAAGCTCTGACATGTGATTACATAGAGCAGCTTGGTCACACATTTTACACAATTAAGTTGGAGCTTGCACAATGTCTTATTACGGACAGAGAAATGAGAGAAGCCTTGTGTATCTGATCAATCTGTAGCCTTGTTTTTGGGTCATCTCTCTCAGAACTGGGTGAAGAGGTAGACTAGAACTACTGTGTTAGTTTGTTAGTTGATAACGTAAATGATGAAGTGAAGTGGGACCAGCAGAAGGCAAATGTGTTGCTATTTACATAAAAAGAAGGGCTTTGACATCAAATAAATGAAGCGATGGGGAAGTCATGACATTTTAATGTTGGCTAATAGTGCATCTATCCAGCTTGTCTGCTAACACTGATTGTATGAAATCAATTCCTCTCGCATGTTGCTCACAAATGGGTGTGTCAGTGGAAATCTGTGGCAGTGAAGGACAGGACAGGGCTCGGTACGGGTTGTGAGATTAGGAAATCAGAGTGGTAAAACGAGCGTTTTGGCAGGAATTCTAGCGTGTCATAAAGATGTTTCATCGAAGAGCAAGCACACATCTCAGTGATGTCATCTCAGTGCGTGAACAGAGAAGAGAGTAAGTCGAACATTGACTAATCTCGCCTTGGCACTGCCTGCTGTAGGACCGAGAGAGAAGTGTGTGTGGAGATGAGAACGTGTGTGTGTTGATGCATATCCAGTTTTTACCGTCACATGCTATGATCGTGTTGTCCTCCGTGCGGTATTCTTTCACTGAACGATAAATATGCAGGCAATGATGATGATTATGGTTTTCATAATGATGACGATGCTGCTGCTGCTGCTGCTAATAATAATAATAACTGCCATGATGATTATGACAATGCTCACAGTAATGAGAAGGTGACAGTACAAATAAAGACGTTGACAGTAATGTGAGGCCTGGCAATTGAACAGCCATTTATTCTCTTTCCTGATTTATGTTTAGTTTGATGTACGAATCAAACGCCAAACAAATATCCATGCAGTTATAGGAACCCCGAATAACCTCGGAAGCTACACTATGGAAACGACACTGAATACATTTACCAGAGGAGTAAAGTGCTTTCAATTTTACACATGATCACTTTGATTGGCTGAAATAGTGCAGAGGATGCTATGTGGTCCCATTATTAGACCATACAGAACTACACTCTTCCTGGATGTGCACTGAAATACTTTGATTACGTTCGTAAGTTGACTTGTATCTATGCCAATGTGTGTAATGTACAGGTGTACGAGCCTGTGTCTGTGTATTTACTTGTGTGCTGTTTCTTTGTGCGTTTCAGACAGCATGCCAATAGAACCGGGCCTGTCAGTCAGTCCAGACGGGGTCAGCAGTAACTGTGCCATCTGTGGAGACAAAGCCACAGGAAAACACTATGGAGCCTCCAGCTGTGACGGCTGCAAAGGATTCTTCAGACGCTCCATACGCAAGAGCCACGTGTACACCTGCAGGTACAGAGAGCAAAAACGTTGTGAGCCAAAACACAGCGCACTTAAAATCATGCCACAGTTACACACATGTTACATCATTTGAAAATATAACACTATGAGCATTCAAAAGTGCACACATAAACATGATAGTGTACATGGGTACCTGTATGATCAAGTGCAGATCTTTAAAATGACTTTTAAACCATTGATAACTTACTTTTCAACCTGCCATGTGTGTCAATGGGACATGTCATGACATGTCCCATTGACTTGCGGTAAACTTTGTCATGTCTTGCTCCGTAAAGCTGCTCACATCATGTCTGCTCGTTGTATGCAGGTTCAGCAGACAATGCATTGTGGATAAAGACAAAAGAAACCAATGTCGTTTCTGCAGACTGAACAAATGCTTCAGGGCTGGCATGAAGAAAGAAGGTAGGGAAACCTGCCTCTCTGGACAAGAGAGAAAGTAGACTCCAAACTTTGAACAGAATACAAAGTCTGAATTAAACCTTGTTAGTTTGTTGGTTTTCATTGTGTATTGTCTGCGGTATAAGAATGTATTTTAGATGTGGTTTATTTTCCTTTATTTTAGTTTCATTATTTCTTGTCGTCCTGTTTTCCATGAAGACAAAGTATAGACTCCTATAAACTAGTGGCACTAAAGGAGAGGCTGTCTTCATCTCAGAGCTGCTTCAAGATGGTGGAAATGGGTTCAGCCATAAAATAAGTGATTACTTAGTGTGTGTCTGTGTGTGTGTATTTATGAGGGGTATAACCTTGGCAAGGAGTTATATGACACCTAATCATGTGTTTTTCAAACATGTTGTTCTGGATTGCAACTGGTTAACGTTTGACTCCTATGGCTATGGCCAACCTGTGGGACTATTTTAAATAGGCTACTAACTTAGCCCATAGGGGCTGTTGTCAACTCTTAAACTAAGAAATAGCAAAATCTTACCAACACTAAACTAAGATAGAGGCATATTCCAGTTTGAAAGTCATTCGTTTAAAAAAATAGGAATAGGAAAAATAGAAACGTACAGGTGCTGTTCCTTTTTTTCTCTCTTTCTGTTTCACGCACACATTAACTTTAGCTGCCTGCTACATTTTAGCTGTCCAGAACGAGCGGGATCGGATCAGCTCCAGAAGAAGTATCCCTGACACCCAAGACATGCCACCCATTACTATTTTGGCCCAAGCTGAATCACTCTCCCAACAGGTGATCATTTATTTTTATAATCTTTTTATCAAGGCAGCACATCACGTGCATGATAAAATGATGTGCACGTGGAAATCAAGAGATTGTGACTCAGGAAGCCATTGTTTTCCGTCTACGTCTAGATCACTGCTCCGCTTGGGATAACAGACATATCAGAGCAGAAGTCAGCCACTGTCGGAGATGCATGTGATTCTATGAGACAACAGTTATTGGTGTTGGTGGAGTGGGCCAAGTACATTCCTGCATTTGGAGAACTGCCACTGGATGATCAGGTAACAGGGCAAAGATGGATCATTACATTATTACATTACCTGTCATTTAGCTGACGCTTTTATCCAAAGGGACTTACCATCAGTGCATTCAACCATGAGTACAAACTCAGAACAACTCAGAACAACAAGAATCAAGAAAGTAACATCAACTTTTATTATGCTATTGCTCACAGGAATAAGTCAAGCTTGTTTTAATCCCATGCCCAAAGTTTAAACCGAGACCTCTGAGACTTCAGTACTTTAGTTCAACATTCGTCTTTTCATGTTGGTCATGTTTAGCTTGTTTGCGTGTGCTTACTGCTAGGACTCATGGCTTATTCTGTCCGAGCACTTTCAGTTGGGATGAAAGAAAGGTTATCTTTCATAAACCGAATGCACTTTTCCCTAAAATAACATTAAAAGCAAAAATAATTAATTAGAGTGTTCTAGAACTGTCTAATTCACATACTGCAGAAAAAGAACATTCCTTCTGGGATGTATTTGAGGGCAAAAGGGGAGGCATTATTACATTGTTTTTGTTCTTTATTTAACTGTGTATGTGTGTGGGTTTTTTTCAAGGTGAGTTTGCTCAGGGCTCATGCAGGTGAGCACCTTTTGCTTGGTGTCGCCAAAAGGTCAATGCCATTCAAGGACTTCCTGCTTCTAGGTATGGACACACCAGAAGAATGGCATCTTATGTACAAGTGGTACATTCAGGTGGCAGAGCAATGTGGAGACGAATAAAATGGGATAAACATTTTACAATAACGGTTACAAACATGTGAGTAGTTACTAAGGAACAAGCAAGAAATGAATAAGGAACGACATGCTGAGGAATGCACTCTGAGGAGGACTATATGAATATGTATAGTAGATCATGATGAACAGACACTATTTGAGTCATAACGGTAAGACAATCATGAAGTAATGAGGGACTACTGAGCAACTACTTGGTATAATGTACCACTTTACTTGAGGGAGACACAAAAAGGGTAAGTCATGAGTAATTCATCATTAATGAGATGTTGTTTGTGTTGCTCAGTGGCTCAATGGAACAACTCATAAAGAAATATTATTGAACTAATCAAACTAATGATTCATTAATTAAGTATTTCCCAGTCAGGTTTCAAAGCTATTATTAACTAATATCAGATAACGAAAATCAGAGTTATTAAGAAACGATATCTTAACAGTTTATTGCTTATCAGGTCGTTCTTCACTCTTGTCTCTGTATCCACAAACATGTTTGTGTCCTGTATTGTAAAGTGTCACAGATCAAATGTTGTGTTTGCTGGGAATGATTAACTAAAGGTTTCTATTTCTTTCTGACTTCAAAAGTGTATTTGTAAACGGCATTACTCATTAGCTAGACGTGTTCCAACATCATACTGTAGGCAGGTCAAGCACTCGGACACACACATTGTGCATTGCTGTGTCTTCGGACCCTTGACTGAAACCCTTAAATCGGCTCAACGCAAGTCAGATTCAACGGTTATTTTTCTCGCACAGCTAAACGTATTGACTTCCTCCTCCCACACAGGCACACATCAGCACTGTCCCCCATACACGACCACATAGCTCAACACGGGCACTAACCTGTGCTCACTGTGTCTTCAGGCAACGGCTGCGTGATCCACAGGAACAGTCCCGAGCAAGAGATGTACAAGGTAGCCAACCGAGTGCTGGACGAGCTGGTCCAGCCCTTCCAGGATATTCAAATAGACAACAACGAGTATGCAGCGCTCAAGGCGATTGTTTTCTTTGACCCGGGTAATTAAAAAAAGAAACAATGAGTACTTTAAGCCATCAGACAATATGTGAGGTACATTAATAATATATGGTCCCTTGGGATGACTGGTTTCTCTGTTTTCCCATCTCACCCTTGCTTCTCAGTTCAGGAACAGCCTATATGTGTAAAGTAAATGTTTGTATGTTTGTTACAGGAAGGGAACATTGAATACTGTTTTAATTTATGGAAACTATGTGGGCAAGATTTCAGATTGATCATTATTTAAACGAAACATATTTTTGAAGATTAATTTTAAAATTGTTGTTTCAAAGTAGGAAACACATCCATATAACAAGAAACAAATAAAGCATGAAAGACAGAAAATCAAGGAACAAGAAATTAAAAGTAGAAGATGTAAAATAGCGAAGATATTTCAACGATAGATTGTTCAATACCCATTGCCATTTTTTACCTGTCCCTCTTTTCCCAACCAATCTCTTCCATCTGGTTACATTTCCCCTTAAAGTTATATCCCAATCCCTCCATCTCTTTTTTCTAACTCCCCTTGGCATAGTGTGACCACAATCCATGCCCCCGCCTGGTGTCAGCCGTCTCCCTTTATCTCCCCTTCACCAAATCCCCTCGTTTTACAATTAATCCCCAGTTTGGCCAGAATCATTCCATCAATTCCACTCATATCCTCAATCCTCAATTTCATTCCTGATCTTTATGTTTTTTTCCCTTTACCCTTCTGCCCCCTCTCCCCCTTCGCTTTGCTTCTCAATCTGCAGATGCAAAGTCTTTGCGGGACCCATCAAAGATTAAAGCCATTCGTCTGCAGGTTGGTCAAGCATCTGACTCGTGTAGTTTATTGTAGAGTTTATTATTTATCATGGTGGATTATACTTGTAATTATACAGAATTACATATTGATTATACATTTGTACACATTCTTAAATAATATATCCATTAACCTACAAGGAGAAGGGCAGGTTTCTCACGCTGATGGAGACTCGGCTTTGTGTGTGTGCAGGTCCAGATGAGCCTGGAAGACTACATTAATGACCGTCAGTATGACTCCAGGGGTCGTTTTGGAGAGCTGTTACTCCTGCTGCCCACCCTGCAGAGCATCACCTGGCAGATGATCGAACAGCTTCAGTTCATTAAGCTCTGTGGTCTGGCCAAGATAGACAACCTGCTGCATGAGATGCTGCTGGGAGGTGAGACTGGGCCCATGGCTGCACTTGTAAACCTTCAGAGATAAACAGAGGGTGACCTTCCCTTCAGCAAGACCACCAAATGTTTGAGTGGAGCTATTCCGCATGTGTAGAACTGGACAAACATGAAGCAATGTGAAAAACAAAAATATACAAACTCTGCAAAGTTTCCCCGGTTACATACAATGAGAAAAAAGTAAGAGTTTGTATACTTGCTACATGAGCTGCCTCTAGGTGTCATCTTTAAACACACCGTCTTTGTGAATGGAAGTCTGTAGTTAAAGTAGAATGCATCAAACATATTCAAAACAGGGCCACGACAGACGACTCAAGCACAAGAGGAGGCGTGGAATAAAGTACTAAGTCATCTCCAAAAATTTATTTTTCTCCATACATGCTAAAAACAACTCCAGAATATGACAACCTGACTTAGAAGACAAAGACAGAGCTGCGTGATTTATTTTTATTTTTCAGCATCCAGTCGGAATGTGGAACTTAAATAACAAATAAAAAACTCTGCTCTTAAAATATTGTTGAGATAATGTTATATTTAGTACTGTGAATGTGAAATGGATCAAACTAGAAAATAAATAAACTTTGTAAAACACTAGGAAAGAACTCAACTCACTCGTTCAAAAGCTCCAAAACAGAGATTTATTCTAGCACCTAAACTATATTCTTCTTTTGGACTTATGGGGGTTTATATGCCACCATGTGCAAGAAGAACTCTGTGTTTTGGAACATTTCATGAAGTGTGTCAGCCCTTAAATGTCACCTGATTTAAAAAACATATTTCTAGATGAGATGCAACACATCATATCAACGATATAACAGCAACTTGGTTACAACTCTAGCACTGTCTGTTGAAGTTGATGATTGATTATTGATTATTGTGTTGTGTCTTCAGGCCTTACATCAGAGCCCACACATCTGCACCACCCAGCACACACCCAGCTGGCCCAGGACCCTTTAACTGGACACACACTGGTCATCAGCACCATGCCTGTCGCTCACACTACACCGATAGGTAAGCGGCAGATACTCGACAACCCAGAGAAATGCAACAGTCACACACACTGCATTCATCCAGACAAGTGACTTCTGACACACACACACACACACAAACACACACACACACACACACACACACACACACACACACACACACACACAGGAAATATCCAAGCGACATTGATGTATATTCATCTCTTCACATGAAATGATACAAAAGTGATTGCCAGATGTGTTTCCCTTAACTTAGTTATAACGAATAAATAGGAACCACAAATGTGAAGAAATTCCATAAAAATGGAACAATAATTGATGAGTCTTGGCCCTATTGTGTGATTTCCTTTAAAACATATACATTTGGCAATATTACACCACCTAATGGCCACGCAGGATTGATGGTATCTGTCTCTGTAAAGTAGCAGCTGCAGATGTAACGTTTCCCAAATGGTGAATACATTTCACAGACTTCCACAACATCGCTTCTAGTCACACAAAAGCATTTACATTTGCAAAAATAAACAAAGTCTCTCTGTCCCTGCCTCTCTCTCTCTCTCTCTCTGCAGTCTCTCCAGACACTCCCATCCCATCACCCCCTCAGGGTCCTGCCCCAGAGAAGTACAAACACTTTCCCCATCCTCTTTGTCCTCCAGCGAGCCCCTCGCCTTCCACACAGACAGATCTCTGACTTCTCCCTGCACTCTGTCAAAGAAGCGGACATGAGCACAGTTCCCCCGTCCCCGATCCATCATCCCAGTCATAAGATTATGAAAGCAATCCCAGCTCAGGGTCTATGGTTAGACTTCACCCTGCTCCGCGTGACTCCTGGTGGTGTTGCAACAAAAAACGAGAGATAATTAAAGCTGTTGTGTGCAGCACTTTCAAACTTCAACTTGTAACTTTCAAAGTCAGTGAACTAATGACACACGACGTGCATGTTTGGGGTCACCTAAAACCAATGTACTGTTATTCAATGCAGTATCTAGATTTTACTACATCTTCATGTCCGTGAGACACATGCTCATAGAAATGATGGCAGTGCACATGGTAAACTAGATATCACTCCGTTTAAAAGTGTATGCCATCTCCTCAGTGCTTGAAGTGTAGTTTTTATTGACAAATGTCTTGCTCTATTGCACATAGAAGTGCAGAAAATGCCCTCTGTCCTTATGCTTCTTTACTGTGATAATCCTGATAATGTGTAAATGTATGACATACTATCTAATCATAAATGGCAAAGGCAACAGAAATGCAAAACAAATCATGGCTTATCGTCAACAAATTTGAGCGGGCCCTCAAATAGAAATTGAATGCTGTTTTATGCATTATGCATCAGTGAGACCTATTACATCTGTAAACTGGTCTTGGATCAGTTATTGTGTACTAAAGGATTTATGATTGTAGGATGTAGATGTTCTACCTAAAAAAACACTGTGGGATAAACAGAGGAAGAAACTATTTCAACAGTTTGTGGGAAAAAGTAAAATAAATATATTTTGAATATACATGTCCTTATGAAACATAATATAATGGGGTACTATAGTTTGTGGTCAAGATTTACATGGCAATAATAACAATAACATGTGTACAGAGACCTCATGTTAAATAAAACAAATATTGTGGATAAATGTTAGTACTTTAACAACTTACTGTGTATAGCCAAATGGATAAGAAATATTCGGATCATCAAAGTGTCTTTTTATATTACATTTTTGAAATCAGCTGTGTATTTTTACTTTTTTAATTCATTCATTATATTGATTAAAATGCAATTTTGCAATAATTCATTTCAAATAAACGGATTGAACGTGTTTTTTTAGAAAAGCATAACATACATAAGTGAGAGACTAATTAAAGTCATGATATTACACGACACGTTAACACCCTCTTGTGGTCAAGAGAGGAAATGTAACAGGGTATACCATTTTATGTTTAGTTTTGAGTTTTGATAAAGGAAAAAGATGTGAGATGAAAACTGTGTGTAATTCTACAGCCACAGCAACACATTTCAATGGAAATTGAAATTTCAAGTTTGATCCTGAAAGGAAAATAATAGAAATAAATTGACACGGGTGTATTTCAATATGGTTTCTCCAGAAGCAAGAATACTGAGCGTGGTTGTTCATTACCTTCAACATGGAAGTCATCATGCTCCCCCACAGTTCCATTGGTTAGGGGTATACAGTGTGTATCCAAAGCTTTATTGGCCAGCTGTTGAGACCGCACTGCGGGATGATGCTGCTCATCTAAAATCTAACTAGTTTCCCCCACCGTGCATCTGAGAAAACACACTTTGAGACAAACCCTAAAGCCAAACTAGATTGTAAAGGGACAATATAAGCTTAAACTGAGCCGGGGCCAACTGTACTTTTAAAACTGTTATTTTGTTTACGCCCGTCCACACACAATCATTTTCTTGGGTTTTGTGTTGTGTATGTGTGAGCGTTTATGTGCACTGGATGAGACCAGGGGATAAGGCTGAGAGCTCTTATTCCCTGTATATTGTTGTGTGACTCAGAGAGAATACTCAGGTTATTTATGGTGGAGGAGATGATGCCGTCTAGAATCAACATGACCAAATCCTCTTATCAACTTCATAATGGACAAGCTACCTGGCTCAGGTCAAAACAACACCACCCACAATGGCAGGATGTGTGCATGCATATATACTGTATGTGTGTATGCTCCTACCTGCAATTTATTTATAATCTGTGCGGGTGAATGTGTGTACACTGTATGTGTGTTTTCAGAAGTGTGTGCATCTGTGTGTACCCAGGTAGCTTTAATCAAAGGGCTGTCGTGAGGAAATGTGGGGGCCCGGTCTCTTTCTTTTTCCTCAGATAAAACTGTGTGTTAGCATGCCAGTCACATATCTCATCTGAGACACACTGCTCTCCTCCCCACACCTCGCCGCTGTCCACACTGACAGCAGGCTATTACACACCAGTCTGACGCTCGCTCCACCTGAGGAGGGCAGCGAGAGGGAGAAATTGAGGGGCAAAAGATGGACAGAAAAATTTCATATTTATTTTATTACATAGTTGCATCTAAGTTTGACTTGGTAATCAAGTCGATGCATTTCAAAAGGCTCCTAGGCTACGGGGTGATTGTGTTTATTGTTTACTTTCCTCACACATTTGTATAGAATTTCTTTTTTATTGCAAAAAACAAATAAATAAAACAAAAATAATCAGAGCATTAATTTGAAGACACTTCTCAACAATAATTTATTCTCTTTTTTACGAAATGAAAATACATTGATCATGAATTGTATTACCGGTTGCTGGTGGTAAACTATGTATATATATACAGGACTGTCTCAGAAAATTAGAATATTGTGATAAAGTTCTTTATTTTCTGTAATGCAATTAAAAAATTATTAAATATTAAAAGAATAAAAGGCTTGCAATATTTCAGTTGATTTGTAATGAATCCAGAATGCATGACATTTTTGTTTTTTTAATTGCATTACAGAAAATAAAGAACTTTATCACAATATTCTAATTTTCTGAGACAGTCCTGTATATATATATATATATATATATATATATATATATATATTACATTGACCATCATAGAGAGTTTTAAAAAATGGACCTGTTTTGAACAAAGCTATTTCCTCTTCTCTGGTCATCAAACCATCAAATAAATGATCCATCCATCCATCACTCCATCGCTCCATCGCTCCATCACTCTATCACTCCATCCATGTGTTTGTCTCAACACTAGATGGCAGTACAAGTCTGTAGTTTCACAATAGACACTTTGCCCTTTAATGGCTGTTCTCAATGTACTTTACCCTTCCTCTGTCATACTGTCAAAATGATAACAAATGTAACAAATATATGTAATCAAAAACATATTTGATCATATGTTAATGCCATAAGCTTTACATTGTAACAATATAATGTAGTTTCATAGTTACATAAATATATAAATATATTAAATATGTAATATTAACTTTTCTTAAAGATGAATTAATGAGTGTGTTTCAGCAATTTGTAATTTAGTTTTACATTGATCTTTGCAAACTGTTTCAATAGATTTGTGTCTCCGAAATAGGCATAACAGATTGCAAAGTCACACACGTATACTCAAGTCTACACCATGCAGGGGAATACTGGAAAGTCTGAAATGAATGGCATGTGTCAGCGATCCCAGATTAGAGCCGGAGATTGCAGGCTATCATTCCTCACCAGTGCATTTACCCATAATTCCCCTCTGTCTTGAACATATCCGATGATTCCTCCTTTAGGAGACAAGGTGAGGCTGAATCTCTGCCTCCAACTCTGAAATGAATTTAAGACTTTTCCTGAGTGATTGTGTGTGTCTCTATCCTGCAACTCTGTGTGTGTGTGTGTGTGTGTGTGTGCATGTGCATCTGTGTGCATGTGTGTGTGTTGCATGCTAGGTTTCTGTTTATACCACAGCATGGGTGAAGGGAAGGAAAATACAGTGACAGCTTCATTTCTTAAGATGAGTTTACATAAATGAGGGATTAAAGCGAGCAAGAGGGTTAAGGCTCACCTCGGCCTTCAACAGCTCTCCTCCTTAAAATGATTCTCCTCCTCTCTGTTTGACCCTCTCTGTCGCACCCCTTAGTGTGTAACCATCTTTGTCTCAATCTTTTATCCTCTTTATTGTTACATTCCATGTTTAGGTCATCTGTTTTGTCGTTTTGCCTGTAGAGACCATACACACACAGATACAATGATAAAGAAACGTATATTTGTGTACTGTTGACTACACACAGTGATTTACACAATTGCAGAGGGCTGGAGTGTGTGCTACATCATGATGATGGGAACCAGGTTATGGCAATGAAACTAGGGGTTAGGACCAGGCAAGGGTGTGTGTGTGTGTGTGTGTGTGTGTGTTTGGGGTACATTCGGGAAATAAAGAGGGGTGGATCACTGATGGCCTCTGAGATGCAGACTTGTTAGAATAAAGGAATATAAAAAAGACAGCAGAGGAGATGACAGGCTGGATGATAAGATGAGTAGTGCCGTAATGAAAATGGTCCTGTGTACCCCAAGATTACATTGGGAATGAGATTGGAGAGAGAGAGAGAGGGAAGGGGGAGAAAGAGAGTGGCTGAAGGGACCGTACGGTTGAGGGGCGAAGGGGTATAAGCAGGGAGTATGAGAGGGAGTGAAAGAATAGAGAACGATGATGAACCATGGAGAGAGTCAGCTGGAACATACATGGTACTGGTGTGAAAGGGAAAAAAATGGAGGAGACGAAGGGAAGAAGGGAAGAGGTATTACAACTCTGGACGAAGCAGCCCCATTCTGAATGATAAGTGTCTTACGCGTTGCGGGTTATGGGAAGTTCACACAAACAAATGACTCCTATTTGCCAGAGGCGAGGGACACAATTGAGAAAGAAGGGGCCAGAGAGTAAAGAAGGATAGAGGGAAGAAGGAGAGCGAGAGGGGACTAAATACTAGAGCCATGAGTTCAGATGACTCCATCTGCATTGAGGAAATGCTTACCTTTTTACCCCCTCTGATGATTTCACAGGTTTGCAGCATAAACAAAATCACCTTCAATCCAAAGGATATTAGGAACCCCGTTGTGATGCGTAGTAAAAGTCTTTGCTTGGTTCCTTAAATTATAGGGCGCCTATGGACCTTGGTCAATAACCCTAAATGTATTGCAAATCGTAGCGTGTAGGTGGGCTATGTTTTGCACCATGGTGATATGAAAGAGTAATGCGGGTGCATGAATGCTGCCCTTATTTAAACACTAAGCAACATGGAATCAAAGCTGAGTGGATTCCTTTCTTTGAAAATGACTTCACTTGTTTTTAACCACATGAAGGCCAAATAATCTGCAGATTGCCCTTCTTCCCAACAAGCAGCTTTTCTGGTTCAAGGTGTGTTTTTCAGTTAAATTAGATATGTTTGGTTCAAATGACAATTCTTTCTACTCAAAAGGACAACCTCCATAAGAGCATGTTGCAGACCCAATAGCTTCAGTCTGACAGGATTGTGTAAGTGTGCTAGCACTGGGACACCGTACTATGTGGTGCTTTGAGATGGATGCTAATGACAATGCTAACATGTTGCTGTTTTGCAGGTATTCGTTTATTGAACTAAAATTATTATTTTAGTGTGTTAGCATGTTAGTGTCTTAGCACGATAACATTTAATAATGTGCAATGAACACAAAGTACAGCTCAAACTGATGCTGGTGTCAGAAGGGCTTGTCTGAGTATTTCAAAAGCAACTGATCTAGTGGGATTTCACACACAACCATCTCTAAGGTTTACAGAGAATGGTCCAAAAAAGAGAAAATATCCAGTGAGCGGCAGTTGTGTGGACACAAATGCCTTGTTGATGTCAGAGATCAGGAGAGAATGGTCAGTGTGGTTTGAGGTGATAGAAAGGCAACAGTAACTCAAATAACTTGTTACAAACCAAAGTATGCAGAATACCATCTCTGAAAGCACAACGCGTGGAACCTTGAAGCAGACGGACTCCAGCAGCAGCAGACCACGACGGGTGCCACTCCTGTCAGCTAAGAACAGAAAACTGAGGCTACAATTTGCACAGGCTCACCACAATTGGGCAATAGAAGATTGGAACGACGTTGCCTGGTCTGATGAATCTCGATTTAAGCTGCGTCATTCAGATGCTAGGGTCAGAATTTGGCGTAAACAACATGAAAGTATGGATCCATCCGGCTTTGTATCAACTGTTCCGGCTGCCGGTGGTGTAATGGTGTCGGGGATATTTTCTTGCTGCACTTTGGGCCCCTTGGTACCAATTGAGCATGGTTTAAACGCCACGGCCGACCTGAGTATCGTTGCTGACCATGTCCATCCCTTTATGACCCCAGTGTACCCATCTGCTGATGGCTACTTCCAGCAGGATAATGTCACAAGGCTCAGATCATCTCAAAATGGTTTTTTTGAACATGACAAGGAGTTCACTGTACTCCAATGGCCTTCACAGTCGCCAGATCTCAATGCAATAGAGCACCTTTGGCATGGGGTGGAACAGGAGATTTGTGTCATGTCAATATGGACCAAAAAGGAATGTTTCCAACACTTTGTTGAATCCATGCTATGAAGAATTAAGGCTGTTCTGAAGCCAAAAGGGAGTCCAACCCAGGACTAGCAAGCTGTACCTAACAAAGTGTGTATATATGCATCCAAATATAAATTAAGGGATCACCAATACAAGTCATCCTGTGGGGAACATGAACGTCTCTACCAAATAGCGTAAGTTCAGTCAGGAAGATTATGCTTTTGCTTGTTGGCCTGTAGTTTATTTCTCATAAATCACCCATTCACTCCTCACACCTGCTCACTGCTCCCCTCTGTCAATCATGATATCAGCGGTTCTGATCAGCTGGTCTCTTCTATCCAATAGCACAGCATCACAATTTCGTCTTTAGCCTATCATCCGGCTGTTGTGTATTTGAAATATAATTGTCTCTCTACCTTCAGTATGTTAAGGCTGCTGTTGCGTGCCCCTCCACCTCCCCATCTCCATTCAATTTTCTGTTCATAATTTGGTGCCAATTGGTGTTATTGGTTTTTGGAGAACATCAACCTCAAGTTGGCATTTGGGGACAAGTTAACTATTTGCCAAAGTCAGTGGGATTCATTTTCTGCGAAACGCGAATAGCCGTACAAAATCAAAGTAGCAACCCAACCAAACAACCACCATTGCTATCAGTACAGCCATGCATGGGAAACAAATGTGGTCTATGCGGGAAACAAAACCACCCTACCTTGCAATGGGCCATTAGCAAAGAGTTGGTAATGCATCTAGTATTCCTGCAGATAGAAAAAGGAAATTATATATTATAAATCATGCTGGATAGCTGTGTAATATACTTTATCTAAAACATCATCTTCAAATCTTAGGTGTTTGTTTTCACTCCCTGAGAAGCAAGGATGGATGACTTTTGACCATTTCCATGTTAGCAATCAGAGAGCAATCCATCACAGAAGAGGCAGAGATGGCAATTTCCCCAGTGGCAGTCACATCAATAGTCCATGATATAATAATGCAGTCACAGGAGATGTTGTTTCTTGACTAATTGGTGACCCTCATTTTTTGTCAACTGGAAAAACTTCCTTGATCTTTCCATTTCAACTCTCCCTCAACCCAACTTTCAAGCCGGATGGAAGAAGTTGAAGAACATTGTCTGGGCGTTTCTTAATTTGAGGTAATTTTTTTCCTACACAACATAATTGCAAAATAATGTATAGAATATATGAATATATAAAAATGCGCCGGCTAAACTTTTTGCTTCAACGGAGGTCAATATTAGCATGCTATAGTGGAGGTCAACATTAGCATGCTATTGTGACTTTGTGATAGGAATCAGGGCATTGCTGAGTTAATTAATTTTAATCCTGAAAAAGAAGGAGAAAAAAATCTAAATACACCTGATCAGATCAGTGGAATAAGACAATAGAGACTTTTATCTGCAGTTCACAAGACTGTTGGTTCTCTTTTTTGGATTATTATATTATATATGACCAGAAACAAACCAAGTGAAAATAATTGTCCTTTCATACAATGGAAAGGCCTTTCATTTAAAAAACAGCTCCGGGTAAAATTATTTTACCCCGAATTTAGAAATGAGCTCACTTTAAAAAGGTACAAAGGAATTCACTGTTAGCGTGGGATTAATTTTATATTACTATTTACGTCAGTTAATTATGATCTCTATAGATGTGTGTGCTACACGCAGAAACACACTACCGTCGCGATGTAGAGGGAGACAGTGGTGGTAAAAAGTGTGAATTTTACACACATGACTTCCCGCCCTAATCAAGGGCTTTCTCAACTCCTATCTGAAAGACACACATGACTGACTCCTTCAGCGGGATGCCTACGCACCGTGGATGTGTGTGATGAGACAGTGAGTGTATGTGTGTATGCGTGCCTGCAGAAGCTCACCAACCTAGCAGTGGAGTGGTAAAGGATATTAGGCCGCAATTGCGAAAAGATTGCAAAATGTGACATCCTTAATAGAGAAAGATTACTGTGTGCAACATCACTTTGATTTGAGCTGCATACATTTCCCTCACACAGACAGGCCTCTGTCTGGACAGCTCTGCACTCTGAGCTTTAGCCTTTGAATTTGTGTGTGCAAATGCAAATGTGTGTCAACATGTATGCATATGTATTTGAAAGCAAGAGAGTGAGACACCAAATGTCCTGTTCAATTATATTTTCTGACGAATTGCATTTCTTATACCTGTCATTTGTTTCTTTTTCGAGAATTTACTCACATTTACTTCTTCTCCATTGGTTAGAAAAACCAATTTGAAACTGTCCGTAAATCCACAAAATGTGAAAAATATTTTTACGCTTTTACGTGTGTGTCGATCAAACAGAATGGTTACTTAATAAAGTTAAACGGTGAGAGCTAGACGCTGTTTTCACCACAGTTCAGAAATAACTGTCAACCAGGCTTTATTGCATGAATTAACACTTAAGTAGCTGTTTTGACAAGAAAAAAGGACTTTACCCTTTCTGCTGCTGTTTAAGGGAAAGTGTAGTTGTCAATATTTGGACAGAAAATAACAACTTCTGATCATCCTAAAGGTGCTAAATTTGATTTCAAGAGCATCGATATCACATAAATCTCAGATTTGCTTTGTCAAGATAAAGTGGAGTAATGGCTCACCGTCTGTAGTGTGATTAAAGATTCTGCCTGGGTGCCTTTTAGTGCATGTTACCGCATGTGAACTTGGCCCACTGGCTCTCTCACGGCCGTTGCGCAGCGATGGTTTCATCCGGCGTACAGCAGATAATGCCAGCCTGAACGACTGCATTGCCACGGAAGCGAAGCCCCCACCCTCCAGTTCCCCTCAACACTGTTAGCACAGTTAGCAATGTTAGCTGCGAGCCGCCAGGCACAGACGTCGCCATGTTGAGAGCGACATTGAGGAAATAGAAATACTCTCAATCTTGTATTTAGCAACTTAAAATATTTACTTCATGGTCGATTCAATTTTTTTTAACATCAAATTAGACTGTAATGGAATTATATGCGTATGAGGCAAAACTTATAGTACAGTTGTAAAATGCCCAATAGTTTTTGAATTCCTTTGATGCCTAAAAATAAAAACACTGATCCCAATCTTGTGTGGAACACAATGCACAATTTGTCAGTTGCCAACCCTTAAGGTGAAATCATTTTGGTTAATTAGAAAACACTTCCTGGAAGGTTTACCTCTCACTTCCACCTCATTGAAATAACAATCTCCGTCACAACAGCCTTCAATGCAGCTAGTGTCAAGTACATTATCAAATCTGGAATTGTGCCAGGGGAGGAGATGTCAAAATAATAGTCTCCCGCCTCAGGTCAAAATATTCTCAAATCCCTGCGGTGGACTATTATTATCAATCAGAAATAAAGTTTGTTAGTGCAGAGCCTCGGATGTGAGCAGGACAAAAGCACCAGGGAGGTCCTTTATTTAGCTAATTCTTCTCTATTTGAGATGTACATATTTCTACAGCGCTTTGATAAGGCCTTGGGGACATGCATATTTTAATTAGACCTGAACAGCCTGGTTGAGCAGTTCATAGAAAACTTTGAAATTTTTTGCTGAAAGCCTTTCTCCTTTTGTAACAGGCAATGTGTAATTAGCGACATATGCACATTTGCATATATGCACACTGTGACATGTTGCATCTTATTTGAATAAGTAGACATGTCTCAATGTGATATCCCTGAAGTGAATACATGAATATGAGCTGCTAATTATACCAATCTTGCAAATGATCTATTTAAATATTAATATATTTCACTTTGCATTGTTTGCTGGGAGCTTTTTTAGTCAGTGAGCTGCTGTGCGTGGTTGTTTGTGTCAGTTCCACCTCGGCTGCGGTGGGTATTGCCCTCTGTGCGTAAAGAGTGTGTCTGCATATTGTTTCATGTGTGCAGGCATGTAGGCTAGTGTTTGGATGGTGTACATGGTCTCCAGTGGAGAAAGACAATGTGTGGTTCTCATTGTTACACAAATAATAAAAGCAAATCAGTGAGGCCACTGAGTAAGACAAGCAATGGAAGAGGAACATATTTTTTGTGATTTAGGCTCACCCACCCGGATAACAAGTTACCATGTTTTCTAGTGGAAACTGGATTATTGTTGCATTTGTGTTCTGGTTCTCCCAATCTATTTTCATTATGTTACAATCCTTTCATTCCACTATAGCAAAACAAATAATATACATTAAACATCCCTCTTGAACATGATAACATGCTTAGAGATGCTCTTCATAGACTGCTATTCAGAAATGTTGATAAGGACTATCCAGTTGGTTTAGTTAAAAATACTGTAAAATGCGGCAAAGGCCTAGTTGTATGTTTCATGAAAACAATGTAAAACAGATAAAACGCCTGTTTGAAATAAAATCCTTTCTCATCATAAGAGAAATACACTTTTCTCAGTCTGCTGTTCTATTTCGATTGATGCAATGTTTCCCAACAAAACTCTAAGTATTTCTGAAGAGGAAAGGGAGTCGAGTTGAACTTCTATTTACACTTACTGTCACCACTTGCAAGACCAGATGGGAGTGCAGGTTTACCACGAAGAAAACAGCTCAGCCTCACTGCAATGAAATATCTAATATTTAAAGCCAACTCAACAGTATTCACACTGGCCAGGTCTACTAACTCCATCTCCTCTGAAGATCCTTGAAATAGCTAATTGACTAGTCACTAGTGTCTGTAATTCCCGCAGTATATTCATTTGAAAATAAAAGCGATCAATGCATATTGTGTAGAACATAAGTAATGATTCAAATATACTTTTTTATAGTATCATACAGAGCGCAACTATAAAGCATTTACAGTATGTTAAGAAACTGTTCAATCACACTCAACCTCATTGCGAACAATTTTATTATACCATACGCTAGAGTTTATTTCTTGCAGTTCCCTCATATTATTTCCCATGTTTTATGTCTTTTGGGTCAAGCCAGCTGCAAAGCAAGAATTTATGGTTAAATCAAATTTTCTTTTTATTCAGAAGTTGAGGGCTGAGGTTTCTTCTTTCCCACAGACTGGCAATGTAATTGTACTCATCTTTTGATTCTCTACACTGATGTTTGCTGCTAAGTGTGCTGGACAATGAAAAGCCTCTGGACAAAGCGAGGCTCGGCTGATGAACGCTCCTCAGCCTTAATTGCATGCTAGTTTTGATGTAAGGCAATCATGAGGTCATCTGTTTGAAGTGGATCGGTTTGTTTGATCCGGCTTTGTGTGAGTGCCTGCACGTGGGTGTTTGAATGTCTTATCATCATCTACCTGGTGCAATTAAGTCAGGCATAAGAAACCAGAGGAAGGAAAATGTGTTTTTGTGTGTGCATGTGTAAGTATATATACATGTGTACAACTACAAACACACATAGGAAAGGTTTAATAGAGGTATCTGTATAAACCTGCAACAATCAATCAATCAGCAGCGTAAACTACAGGACACTAGTGGCTTCAAACTCATTAAAATGAGCGTGGCATAACAGAGAAACATACCCTTCGCAAATTAAGTTGTGTGTCCTAATTGTTTTGCGTGTATGTGGGCCTTTTCGACAACTTCAGAAGGCATTTGTTGTCGCTTGATGTATGCTTGCTGCGCCTCAGGCAATGTTTTTTATGACCATTATTATTCAAATGAGCTAGAAATGTGTTTTGAAAGTCCTAAATCATTGAGCATGAATGGCTACCCTTGGCGTTTATAAATGACTTTCCACACAAACAAACCTCCGTCTGCACGTCTTACTCCACTGAGCTCATTTGGGTATTTGAGTTTTCTGTCAACAGAATTTGTGTCAGTCGTCCATTGGCACGACAAGTTGCATGAGAAAGTTTGACAAGATTTCTCACGACTGTTTTTGACTTTTTGAGGGATAAATAATGTAAATGGCCGATGGTCGAGGATTAGTCGGTGAACAACTAAATAGGTCCTATATTATACGGACTGATGAATTTGAGTCAGATAGTAAAACTGACCCTGGTGTGCTACTGCAAGGGCTGCAAATAACAGTTGCTTTCATGATCAGTTATTCCCTTGATTAATCAGTCAACGGCTTGGTCTATAAGATAAGCTGTACAAAAATGTCCTTCATAGAATGTCTAAGCCCGAGGTTACAAATTCAAATGGCAAATTTAGTTCAAGTCCCAAACCCAAATACGTTGTAACTATCCTAGAAGACTGAAACATTTGCAAATATTCACATTTGAGAAGCTGCAACCAGTAAATTGTATTAATTTTTCCTTAATGAATGACTTGTTTCCAATTAATTTGCTTTACTATCAGTTAATTGACTAATCGCTTTTGCTGTAGTTACAATGAGTTAATCCTAGTTCTGTAAAAAGTGAATCAAATCACTGTATGTAATAATATGTATGTTTCAACTTTTTTCACAATACATCAGTTTGAGGATTACATCTCTTGTAAATAGTTTTCTCATCTATTGTCCATATGTCTATTGTTGTCTCTATAGTAAAACAATATATATATTGAGAACAACTACAAATGGTACTACTTCAGTTATATTTGACATTAAACAGACCAAAGCAACTTTTCTAAGACGATAACCCGCCTCCACCAAAGTGGCTATAACAGAACTAGCTTCTATCTCTGTCGATAAGATTTGGCTTGTAGATATTTTTATATCAGCGTAACTGAATCAGTATAAAACATTTTACTTTTTCAAAGACAGAAGCTACACACAAATGCATGTGTACAAGCTCACAATCCATGTCTCAGCTTGTGTCCAGACAGACACACACACACACACACACACACACACACACACACACACACACACACACACACACACACACACACACACACACACACACACACACACACACACACACACACACACACACACACACAGACCCCATCTTGATTAGGTTTTCATAAAGTCTGGGACTATGCTGAGTCTGTAATTGACTGACAGCAGAAGCCTCCATGTCCTATGGCTATGTTAAACGAACAATTTACATCTTCATTTCAAATTCTACATGGATAAAAAGCTATTAATTACATTAGTCTGCGAAGAGTCATTCCAGCTGTGTAAAATATGTGTGTGTATCTCTGTCCGTGTGTGTGTCTCCCATCCTTACACTTTTGCTCATTTGTATATTAAGTCTTGCGGCCAATGAGTTCATGAGTGTGGAGATTACTTTTAGTCACGTGTATTGCTTTGCATTGCACAAACTCCTGTGAGCATTTTTATGGAGAGGAGAGCATTTATTAAATATATTGACTTCATTAGGTTGAGGTTGGCAAAAGATAGATAGATAGATAAAACTACCATTACCAAAATTGTGTGAGTGTTGGTGTGGGTGGGTGAGGGGGGGACGATCAAGCTTCCTGTCAGCTTCAAAGAGCGCTTTAAGAGGCTGTGGAAGTGGCTCTCTGAACAACAGCGAGAATAGAAGTATCTCAGCCATCATATCCGAGCCATCTGGGTGATGGGGGAACAACACGGACCCCTGTGTTTGCTTTGGAGATAGAACGATCAAAGAACAACACTAACCATATAATGACGGGACAGATGGACCTTCTATGAAGTGGAGAGAGTGAGAGAGACGTGGAGACAAAATCAAACTGCAAATGCAACAATCTTTTTTAGAAGAAAAGAGAGAGAGAGACAGAGAGAGAGAGAGAGAGAGAGAGAGAGAGGTGTGCAGGGGGGATATGATCTGGTGAAAAAGTGTGAGCCATCTCGTCGCATGCAGACTGCCTGCGCTGAATGAGAAAGCTAAAAGGTAATTTCACGGATAAAGAGGAGGCCTAATGCATAGAGGTAATGTAGCAGGGGATGGAACAAAGGCAAACTTTCATCTCTTTAAGCTTGGATGGAGAGAGAGTGAGAGAAATCGAGAGAGAAAGCTTTGATGCTTTGAAAATGATAATAACAATCTCGAAGTCAGCCTCACAAGAGAATGTGCCCCCTCCCCCCTCACAGTGCCCCAGACCCTCCTCTTCTGCCCCCTACCACTTAATACAACTGCACAATGACTGTCTAGGACAAGGTGGTCTGTGGGTGTGTGTTAAGAGAGTGGGGGGCAAATTATGACACTTTGGGCCCCCAAAATTACGCATGGAACAAACACAAAGATGATGAGAATAGAGTCAGGATATCCAAGATTATATGACTTTTGTGGACACACTAAGGTATGAATTCATGCATTGTTAAGATGATATTTCACATTGGTAGTATAGAGTGCTTTTTTCTCCTTCCTGCTGTCTGCTCCATATTAAAATGAACAACGAACACTGTTTTATGACAAAGAATTCTTTTCAGCTCTGTTGTCTTGACAGAAAAAGCTCATTTGGCATTTAGAGCTTCCTTAAGTAAAAATTCTAATTCAAAATGTTATAGGGGCATGAAAAGCAAAGCTATTTCTGAAGTGGGATTGACTATTGTCTTTCAAGTCAAAGAAACAGCAGGTATGATGGTGCTTAGACATTTGAAATGGCATTTTCAAGTGCATAGAATTTTACCTTGGGTTAATTAAATAAAACCATGCCTGCTTAAAATAACACTGCCAATCATACAGATGAATGTGTGTTTTTGAAGAATAATTCATAATGATAAAAACCAGGAGGTTAGTGAAGGGTGAATACAAGAATAGCCAATCTATATATTTATTTTCGCAAACTACAATATCCAGTTGATACAGCTGTCCCTGACTGACGAAACATTTATTTTTGCAAACCAATAACGACTTAAAAATCCAACTTTAGATTCTGCGAAAGAGTGTTGAAGCAGTTCAAAAGGAGGCTTTCTCTCCAGAGAAGAATCTCCCTGTCATTATGGTCCAAATTTCCCAATTATGCAGCGAGGTGGAGATCATTTTGATTGCCATTTATTGTCTTTAAATTGAACAGATTATGCATTTAACTGCGTCAAACCATCCTGAGTGCTTTAGATCTCAAGGGTGGGGGGGGGGTTCCGACTATGTCCAGACACCTTGCGTGTTTGTCCGTCAAGGTGATCCCCTCCCCCACTTTACTTTCATGGAAAACACAATTTAATGGTCAATTCATTTCAGTACAGCTGTATCACACATCTCTAGAATGTGGATCTTAGATGGGTTTAACTCACTACGTATAAAATATGAATATGTTTTCGTAAATAAGTCGATAATGTATTGCTTGAACTTAAAATGAGGATCTGAGATACCGGTGCTATTGCATTTATTCCTTGATCATACTAAAATTGTCCATATTCGCTCTGCTTTGTCCCTTGGTGTGGCCTCCTCCATTTGATGGAGAGAATTTGAGCTCTGATCACAGATTGAATTCCAGCATGAAATGTCCTTGTGTCTTACCTCATTGGTTATTCTGTCCTGGTTAGCGCCAATTGCACACAGAGAAAAGACCTTTTTTATCCTTACTCCCTCATTTCGTTTTTTTCTCTCTCCTGACCTCTCAGAGTATCACCAGAACTCAAAATTGCATTGAATATATAAATGCTAATGCTAATAACTGCTAGCAGGAGCAGATAATGTCCTTGACTGGTACAAGAAAAGATCCTTTTCTCTTACATGACTCACTGCCTCTGAATAACATTAGAAGAGTTCACATCCCAAGCTCTTATTTCTCTTCTATTCTTTCTCAGTCTCTTTTCTTTTTTTCTTAATTTACTTGACTCCCCCCCTCAACTCTCGCCTTCTTGTCGCGGAAAAAAAGAATCCAGCTGAAGTGTAAAATATTAATTCATTTATCTGGGCGATAAGATCTTGCTGCCTCGCTCGAAATTCCAATGACATCCATTTGCCATTAAGTCAACGCAACACACAAGCAATGAGGCCTCTGGAGCTTGTCTGTCTTTACACCCCAGCCCCCCCTTCATATCGTGGCTCCGTTTTTATGCCCCTGGAAGCTTTTCATGGTAGGAATTAAACTATAATACTTGTTTCAGTGGCATGCATGTTAATGGCTGCAGCAAAGCTGTCATTTCGGAGACATGAGGAAACAGCTGTAGCGAACAAAATGGCCTCTCGTGGAAACACCGTGGATTACTTTGGGACTTTTTATTGTCTCTCTAAAGATGAAGATCATCCTGATACCAAATCCCTGCAGTTCTGGAATGAATGTTCTACTTGTTATTGTGCATTCTGATTGGTCTATGTTTAAGAGTGTCCAGTGGGGTCCAAAAATCCTCCTAGCCCTTCCCAGTAGGGCTTGTCAGTAACAATAGAGGAATTAAAGGACCTTGCACTGGCAAAGAGCCCCATGACATGAATACAAAGCCACATATTCGATTGTTTCATATAGGAACTTGGTTCTCTTTGAAGATGGATGTGAAGAGAGCTGCGCGGCAGAATTTGCCCTTGCTTCAGTTTCTTAAAAATGAATTATTTCTCGTCTGGCAGGCAGCTCTCAGGAGGTGAGAGTCTGCTTCTTAACATGAGCAGGTATCAGTCTTAAAACCGCTCAAAGTAATTGTAGCTTTGAAGTCACACACATCACAGATGGCACAGTCAATATTGCAACAACTTGTCTGGGTGCTTTCCTCCCAACTCTGCTGTACTTGGCTCCTTTCCTTTTGACAGAAAAATACATTATTTGTCACAAACTTTGTATTAAAAGAGGCCAACCATCAATCAGTCCTGCAATCACTCATGCAATCACATTAAGCATTCTTCTCTGCCTTGTTTGCATCATTTGGTAGAAGAATGTGGAGACCCCAAGTGATATGTACTTCAGAGCTAAATCTAGTTCTGCATATTCTTTTGACAGCATACTTCTCAAATCATGTCCGCAATATTCAGCAGGAGCAATAGTCGCTGATAACTGCCACATATGATTCAAACAAAGCAACTTTTCAAGGCTATATTTCAACTACTTTACTAAGGCTATCATTTAGGTTTATTTGGGAACAAAAGGAGTTGGAATAGTTGAGGATCCATCACTAAGCAGGAGGGGTAACATTGCAGCTCAAAGGTTTTACTTGAAATACTAATAAATCATACATGCATTGATTTCTAGACATTACTATAATTGGGCTATTAAACTAAGACCACTGTTGGAAGGAATTACAAAAAAAATTGGTTTTTCGTCCGAATCTGTGTGAACTAGTTTGTAGAAAATGAACTGGAAGCATCCTCCTAACATGATCAATGCTGGTACTGTTCATGTTTGTTTGCAGAAATAAAACAAAACAGACACAAAGCAATGCTAGGATAAGGGCTTTGTTGAATTAGTTCATTGTTACAGGAAGCATATGTTTATGGAAAACATGGCCTTTACCACATGCGGCCAGCATTTCACTTACAACCACAACGGTTGTAAAATACTGCAAAGAAAGCCTGATAAGCACCAAACAATAAAACAGCCACAGGAAGCCGAAAACACTTAATCACAAGTAACCACAAAATACTGCAAATGAGCACAAATTAGCTCAACAACAACAACAACAACAAGGTTTTAAGGGGAGCAGTACCTGGCATCAATCCATCTGTGGCAATGTGATGAGAAGATGAAAGAGATGAATCATGAAGACACAGGAGTTCTTGGGTCTCCACAGGTACAATGCTGTAAATCATTACCACCCTTCAGAGTCCCTGCTTGAAGAGGTATTGTTTTGAAATCCCTGCGCTGCTATCTGATCTTCTCAAAGACACAATTTATAAGCAGCGCATGTGAGACAGAGAGAGAGAGAGAGAGACAGTTATTGTAAGGGAGGTATTGCCGGCACAGAGAGAGAACTGAGGAGAAAGAAAAGGCCAACAACACAAACAGGGAAAGAACATTGAGACAGAGAAGCAGACATCGCAGGAAGACACGGAGCAAAGTCTTGGGGCCAAGCTTGAGAGGTTGTACACATTTCCTGCCTTGATTAATAAAGTCACGCTGAGGCTGAGGCTCAGGTCAGCTCTCTGCTCATCTAGCGGCACTCCAGTCTCACACACTCACATCACATTCACAAACCTTCAGCGGTCCAGTGTTGACTTACATGGCCTCACCCCTTTTAATTGTCCTTGAGCAGAAGGCGTGCCAAAGATTTAATCGCTTAAAAATACATCAGTAGTATCGTTATATGTCTGCGATCATTTATGTGTGTGCATACAGTGTGTGTACTCACACATTTCATACATTGGAATGACGGATTTCTTTGTAAGTCTGCAGTTGGAAATGGGAGTGCATGAGTGTGTGTCTGCAAGGCGGGCTGTCCAACCGATGATAACACAATAATGAGGTCATATCAGTAATCATCTCTCAGGCTGGAACAGGGTGTTGATCGAAATTGTATTAGGCCATCCAAGATTAAGCATATTTACTCAAATACATACTCAGGTACTTTCAGCCTAACCCTTCATAATGGGTCCATTCCACTGCATAATGGGGCTCCTGTTACAAACTGCATTTAAAAGAATCAAATAAAAAATGTAATTTTGATCAAAAAGTAAGAAACACTCACCAAAATGCATCATTAGGGCAGCCCTTGCCCACAGTTTAAGACATTAAGGGCATTTAGCTGTAAGGAGTGGTGAGCATAATGGGCTGGGTGTGGGTTCATCGGGTTGTCTGCTAACATTTTTATTGCCTTTTTGCTCCATACTTTACCCATTAAACAGTTGGAAATGTACAAAAATTGTGTGCCAATTTGTCAGTTATTTGCCCGCTAAATGTCGAAGCACTTTGCTGTCATTTGGAGTGATCAATGCTTAATGAATTAGTCTGTTTTTCACCTCCGTTAAAGGCAGACGTGCTTAGCACCTTCCCAATCCCTCTGAGACCCTCTCTGATGGAAGCCTTCCACCCCTAATTTATGAAAAGTGAGGAGCTAAGCAGTTCATGCGTCTAGAAGTGCTAGCTTTTTGGTAAATTGCTTTTTGTGAATTCACTTGAGTCCAAAACGGAACTCAACCTCAACTTTCATTAAACGGAATATGAAAGAATGTCTTGAGAAGTGGTGGAAATAAAGGGGAAATAGAGACAGAGAGACCAGAAGATAAATGGCAAGAGCTCAAAGCAATGTTTACATGATGGGAATGAGCGTCCTAATGCAGTGATGATTGCAGAGTGTTTCCAGAGATTCCATTTAGCCTATTGAATTAGCCATCGCTGGAGTCAGCGCATTGGCCCAGACGCTCCAGAAACAGACACCCAGGCATCACAATCCAATTAAGTACATTTGTTAAATAATGTAATGATTGCCTCAGCATACTTTTCAGTTTGACTCCATTCATTTTGACCCATAAAAATGCCATTGTTTTCTAAACTTTGGGAAAGGTTATGCAGATTGATATAATTAATTGTCTGGCAGGCAAAGAATGTCATTAGAACACTTAGATGGCCATGATATATCCCCAGTCTGTTTGCGGCTTGGCATTTTAATTTGTAACTTGACATGATAATGTGGCCAGTCCCCAGCTCACAGACACAAATATTACTCACATTGATTAAAAGGGACCATTCCTCCTTCCCTCGCAATAGCTGGACTGCAAAATCCATGCAATGTTAACTTTATCTGGTTAACATTTAGCTTGACATGACTTGTATTGCTTCTAACTTTGTGTTGAACGTGATATGAATTTGTAATATGCAGATTTTGTAGTCATGGTGTAGCCATGTGCAAAAGGACATTACGATTATGATAAAATTAGCTGTGTTCTCAAATACTTACAACTACGTGTGAACAACAATGTGTCAATACCTCATTCGCATTACATATTATAGGATGTGGCCTAAAATAATGTAACCATAAATATGCAATACGGTAAAAAAAAAAAACATTAGGTGTAAATAGTAAAATAACAGTTTATTGCCATTTACACAATAGATTCAGAGGATTGTTATTCTGTGCTTGTTTTAGTTTAAACAAATCATATAATGCAAATGTTTGCTGGGGAACACTGTTTTGCATGGGGTAACAGTCACTGTGAATTATATTACTGTAGAAATTTAACCTGAAGAAGTCATAATATCAGCCTCAGGGAGACAAACAGTACATCTGTGGATAGACTGAGACTGCAAACATCTCTTCAGAGGTCACCGACTTGGTTTGGGACTGAATTAGACACGGATGGAGAACTCTTCTGCATTATGAGTTGGGGGGAAAGACTATGTTTCCATGGTAACATATTCCAGGGTGTGAGAGGATTGGATCATTAAATCTGACTGGAGATTTCAAGGTCAAAGGTCAGAGGTGCTACGCTCCGACGGGAGCAGCTTGTGAATCTATCATTACACTACGCTCATAGACATACAGCACATAATCCTTGTGTGGTGTAATCCTTGTGTGGTGGAGTATATATAATAATTAAAGAAAATATTGACATCACTATTTATATATACAAAATAATTCAATACAATATATTTATATATATTATATATATATATAACAATTAAAGAAAAGATACACATCACCATGTATATATACAATTAAATAATATACATTATATTATTTATATATATACATATATATATATAGATATAGATATATATATAAAAATTAAAGAAAAGATTGACATCAGCACGTTTTATTTTACTTTATTTTTTCACTTTAGTGAGAGTGGTCAAATTCTTTTCCCCCTTTAACGTCACAGCTCACCCGTCTGACTATTCTCCAGGAGCCATTTTGTGTTTCTCCAACAAACTGTGTGTTTAAATCCAATAATAGATGGAAATAACCCAACCATTCATTTGACAACATAGCGCAAGTGTGCGGTTTATATTAATGAGCACTGTAAAATAACTTAATTCGTCATGTGCAACATCGCAACATTTCCTTCGATAATCCAAGGGAGATTCCTAAATGTATTGTTGTTTTGTGGCGTGAATTTGCATCGCCGCAACTCAAAGATGTTTCTTTTCCTTACTTGGTGAAAGCACACAAAAACGTACCTGACAGAAGTCAACATTTACAAATTGCATTCACCTTTTTAAAGCAGTGGACCAGAAGGAATAGGGCATCAGCAAAGCCCAGAATGAGAACACAAGCAGACATGCTTGGTGCTTAACAACAATGAACACCTTCATCGAAGCTCTATCTTTTCCCTCCCAAGTGTCACCGCTGCCTAGCTCCTGTGACACTTTTTTTATTCTTCTTCTTCTTTTTTCAATATTGTCTTTGAAACTGCTAACGCACAATGATCAAAATGCTTGGAGACAAATGGAGAGCCTCTGGTTTGGAGTTTTGATTTGTGAGACTGGAAGGTGGTACAAAAAAGAACAAATGATGACAGTTTCTACTTGTAGTGCTCCATATCATTATCAACCCTTATCAACTTTATTTTCAAAGCAGCCAAGATGTGTTACACGTCCCCACTTTGTACTGGGAATCTTACATCAAAAGGAAAAGTGAGCTTGTGTCTTGTAATATGATGTGTGCATGAAGACAGTTCAAATTAGGACCTCAGCATCACTAATAAACAGAGTTTACAAAATATTAGGAATGGCATTTTAATAACGAGTTCCATTGGTTTTTTCACAATCCATCTGTCAATTTGCAAATCCTTTTTTAACCCGTGTCTTGCTCATAACCTGAATCGCTCACCCTCAAGAGAGACACATTTAAAAAAGGGGAAATCAATAAAAGATCGAAGCTTTCATGTGGATCATCCCTTAATCATCCCGTCTTGAAAACACATATTCCCAATATCTTGCACACTTTGTTTGGACTAAATTTGGGCAACGCACAGCAAAAAGGATGTTGGAAAGACTGTTTTAGAATATGACTATTAATGACACAAAAATCATTACAACTAATACATTATTGAATATGCTCAGGCCTAGATATACTGTATGTGATATCCCCGTATCATAAACAACTATGTTTTAGCTACTTCTGGATTATTTCTGATCTCTGCACAAAAAGATATTGCACAAAAAAAACAATGTTATTTGGAGGTGCAAAACAGGATTTCAAGTGATGATGGAGCCCAGAAGTATTCTATTTCTACTGGTAAAGCCAGATCAGTTCACAGTAAATCTTCCTGTCTTTTAAGTGGAATTTGTTGATTTTGTATTGCTCTTAAAAGACTAGACAGCGTCTTTGCTTCTCACACAGTGATGATGTCTTTTTTTTTAGTTCCACTAGGGGTTCACATGGTTTTTGAATAATGACGAAATATACTCTTTGATGGCTGAAGATGTTTGACAATACAGTTTGCACATATTTCTTTTTGCAAGAGATTTTTCCTAAACTTACACCTAAACTGAATTATTCTTCACTGTATCCTAATCTTGTATTGTGCAGCAAACTTCCTATTCTGTCCCCTCTTCCCGTTCAATATGTCCTCATCTCATCCTCATCATTAAGGGCCTCATTCACAGTTCTTTGCTCTTCTATTGTGGCGCTATCACATAGCGACATGTGTGAAAGAAACATATACGGTGTGCCTAAGCTTTGAGAACTGATCAATGTTGTAACCAGTCATGCTGTGGTTGTTTGTTGCCATAACTATCAGGTGCAATATGTTAGTGTTAATGTTGGGTTCCCATGGGAGGAAAAGTGAGATATGACATTGTGTCTCTAGCAGGATGTGAAAACAGGATTTTGGTCACAATATTTAGCTCGGAATTTTCATTTCCTGTACTTATTAGATTAGATAATGTTCAGTAATTAATGACATGCCGTAACTAACAATTCATTTAATTTGAATGAAAATCAGGGACACTGGCCATACAAAATAAATATATTCTGTATATATTTTTTGTCTGCGTTTTTGTGAAAATAATTTTCCATATCTTTAGGTACTATATTTGACAGAAATGTCTTGCTTTGGTACGCTTCTGCTGGTTGTGGATGACAGGATACAGATGCAAGGTAGCTCATGTCTACATTTTAGTGATGAACTTCCATTCAAACATATATATTTAAAACATTTTATTTTGCAGGGGTTGTTGCCAGACATTTGATATCAAACTTAACACCAAGTTGAGGAGCTGAGGCCTAACTCAACTTGTACAAATGAAATGCAAATATGTTCACTGCATAAGATTCCTGAACATTAAGATGTATGTTAATGTAACTGTGATGTTAAGGGCTGCAGTATAAATAAATATAAAAATATAAAAATATAAAAAGAATGAAAGAAAGTGAATCGCAAAGATGAGATTTGATTGTATTTGTTTTTACCCTTTTCTGTTTAAAAAAAAGGTTATTTGTGTTTTTATGTGTGAAACAGTTATGCTGCCATCTTGGCCATGCCTCCCATGGAAGGCATTCTGTCCCTCTCGTAGCAGGGCGGTCTACAAGTCTCAGAGTGCCTACATTTTGATTCATACTAATGCAAATACAGCAAGCTGTTGATCACCTTTGCTTCATATGAGAAATCGCTCTCAAGCAGAAGTAGATTGAGCAAAGAGTAATTCCCGCACTCTGTTCCTTACATTTCTGGTGGCAGCTGCATATGAAGGCTGTGCACAGACAGGGGTGGAGAATGAATGAACCCCCATCACAGCCGAGGGTGACTGGATAACAAGTGAGAGGGAGAGGTGGAGAAAATAACCTCAATTTACACTCATTTCCACTTTTCTTTGGCAAATGTTGCAACATATTGTGTTTTGCTGCGGCAAAGCCTGCTATCTGCCTGGCATGTGTGTGTCTGTGTGTGTGCGTGTGTGTGTTTGTGCGTGGCACGTGTGGACAATAGGCAGACTCTCCTTGTCGTCCTAACTCCCCGTGGTGAGGCTGAATAACACACCTCATCCTGGGCTTCTTTTCTCTCGCTCACTCATTTTCACACTCCCCTTTTCTCCACTTCCAAAAGGCTGAGACAAAAGCCGGCCTGTGTCATTGCCATCATGTTTGTGTGATTGCACGTGTATGTAGAGGTCCTGTCTTGCTCCTTCAGGAAATGGTGCATCAATGGGCATTATGTAAATGTTTGAATAGCTGCCACCCAGGGTCTGCCCATATAACTGGGAACATTATATTCTGAGCTACAGCATACAATGTTATTGTTAGATGTTTAAACAAATGTCCCCTCTTCTTCTCTTGCTCTATAGCCAACATATATGATGACACTGTTCTTGGGTTTTAGTGACACTTAATGAGTATGCCATGTCAAGAAATTCTACATTTTTTGTAGTTAAAGATTAACTTATTTTTTAACAGCAAAAAATAAAGTTTGGTGTTATTCAAAATTCAGTTTTCAATTCAATTCAGTTTATTTTGTATAGCCCATTCTCACAAATTACAAATTTGCCTCAGAGGGCTTTACAATCTGGAGCCTACACATAGACATCCCTGTCCCAGAACCTCACATCGGATCAGGAAAAACTCCCAAAAAAGGGTAAAAAAGGGAAGAAACCTTCAGGAGTGCAACAGAGGAGGATCCCTCTCCAAGATGGACAGGTGTAATAGATGTCATGTGTACAGAAGGACACATTAGAGTTAAAACATATTCAATAAATATGACAGAGTGTATGAATAGTTGGTAGTAGGCATGGACCACGATCCAGACCTCCATGATCCATCAGGCAGATGGAGGTAGAGAGGAGGAGTGGGCAGAGCATCAACAGGGCCATGGCATAGTTGGTAGTAGGCATACTCCACGATCCAGACCTCCGTGATCCATCAGGCAGATGGAGGCAGAGAAAATCCCTCTGTCAATCCAGCGAGCTTCTGAAAAGCTCACATACAACATGTTCTTTTGTCTATTTTTTGTCCTAATTGTCTCTCTCGTCTGCCAGTAAAGTATAATGATGATGGTCCATGTTTGAGTCTGAACCAGCCAACACTGCCCTGGTCACACAAGCCACTGCTGTGAGGGCAAGTAAACTGGTAAAAAATTTAATTTTATATCTACTTTGAATGTATTTTTACAAATAGGTTTTTTCCTATCCTTTACGGGTACTTCAACGAGGACACCAGGGATCAGAGACAACTCATTACTGTCTGTCTTTCTATCAGCTCACTTCATATATCTGATCTCTATATGCATTGAATGTGATTACTTGCCGATAAATGGGAAATCATGGACGTTTTGATCTAAATTTGCCTCTGCATACTACTATTAATCCTTCACTTCCACACAACCCACCAATCTTGATGCCTGTCTCCCAGTGCCATTTTATGTCTGATTCAATTTTTCCCAGGACTCGGTGATGAACTACAATATTAAACCAGGTAGAATGCTCATTTTCTACTCATCAACAGGCTCAGCGTGTGAGTGTGAGTTTCCTGTGGAGTCGTAGAGGGAAACGGATCACTGAGCCTCCCTAAGGTCCTGCAGAGTGATTAGGCTTTAGATAGGAGATCATCAATTCATACTGGGATCCATACCCACAGTAATGACGGGGGAGTGTGTGTGTGTGTGTATGTACAGTACATGTGTGTGGGTGGAGCGCGTGGGCGATAGTCAATTAAAATGTGAGGCAGGCTAAAGAGAGTGCTGACCTTTCAAGCAGTTTTAGACACCCTGGCCGTGAAAGGGTTATAAGGGAGTCTAAATGGAAGCAGTCACAAACAAATAAACACACATTAAGAATGCAGATGTTCCATCCACGGCTTGCCCTATGGATTGAAATTAATTAAACCTCTAGCTGATTGGAAGGTCCTCTTGGCTGTTTACCTGCAGAGAGCTGAAACAACATTTCTAATGGCCTGAGGAAGAGGGGGAAGACAGTGCAGCCACACACAAACACACACACACACACACACACAAACACACACACACACACACACACACCACATAACTGAGCAGTTAAAGGCCTTCCTCCTTACCAGATATTGTGGATCTTGCTAATCCTACCCTTTGCTCATGCTGTGTAAGTTGTTGGTGGAAAAAGCCTGAGGTGTATTTGTGTGTGTATACATGCACACTTTGATGTGAGAGCCAGTTGTTCATTACATGTGCAACTGTAATGAACAACTATTATCCATCACAATAATAATAATAATAAAGTATTTAATGATGTTTACAAAGGATATATTTTCAGATATGAGATATGATAAAAGTGGGCCATGGCATCAACCATGATGAGTGGGATGTTAAATTGTATCACACATAAGCCAAAGAATGTAGCTTAAAGGTAAGCTATTACTGAGTTAATAGACCGTGAGTAAAGAAGATTTTGTTAATTGCTGTTTTCAAGGTCAGAACAAATTGTCGAGCTCAACAAGCTAATATGTTATAATATTTACAATAAAGTCAAAGCAGCAAATGTCATGATACGCTATACTCTAATCCAGATCTTTATCTCAAGGCCAAACCTAAAAATGTGTGACTTTGTGCAGCATGTGATATGCTCAAGTCCTAAATGAACAGAAAGAAGTTTATCAAAGAAGACAAACAGATCAGTGGATTCACCAAACACATATTGCAACATAAAAAAACAACTAAATGTAATGAACTTTATTGAATTACTGCTGAAACCATTTTGTCATAACCAATGTATTTGTAAATGTATCTATCAAGCTAAATGCACTTCATTTGCTGTTTCCAGTGGCGCACATGTGAAAACTTCTCACATTTCTTTTCTGATGTCATTGTCAATTAATATTTATTTTTGTTTCGTCCTTAAAGCAACATCTAGTGCTGTGAGAACTTGTGATTGCCATTTTTTCATTATTTTCTGATAAGTTATAGATTAAATTATTTGTCCATTCATTAGAAAAGCAATCACTAGATTTAATAGAATAATTACGGCCTTACATTTAACATTCTGAATTATCATTTAACAGTTGAAGAGGTTGGGATTTTCTAATTACCAGCACGAGCTGCATTGCTCTCACATGTGAGGATTCTGCTATGATGGCGATGCCGCGTCAGCTCTCCTGATCTCAGGCATCACACCGACGCTAAAGTCCAACAGCGGCCATCTTAAGTGTGCCAACGAGTCATGACCGTTCAAGAAAGTTGATTTGAAAGCACTCTCGAGTTGGGCCAAGGAGCATTACATTGGGCATAGACAAAGATAGAAAAAAGCCCAAAGTAGAGACAGGGGACAGAGATAAAGGGAAGAATAGCAGCTGAGAGTGAAGGTTGGACGTCCTGTATGGGAGACAATCAGTGCGCAGGTTGGCTGTCCTTTACGCCTCTCAGGTCTCATAATAACACAGCTAAACGTTTATATTAACACAGCATATCAGCCTTGCCATCAGAGCAGTCAATGATAGAGGGGAGAAAAAGCACACATAATTATTACCAGGCCTCGAAATGAACTGTCGTTAGTTTCATACACATACTGAGGAGGGAGGGATGGGAAACGTGAGCGGAAGAGAGAGAGAAGCCAAATCTAATTTACCCCTTCAAATCACATTCATAGGCTGGGACTGTCAGGTATCTCCTGAGAGTAAAAGATGACAGAGAGAAAGAGTGAGGCAGAGAGAGAGAGACTTAGGATGCTGAAAAGGTCAAGGGACCTCAGCTTAGAGGAGATAGCAAAATATTATGTTAAAATGGACTCCATTTTACATACAGAGCTAATCAGCGTGGCCCAGAATTAAAGGGGCAGATAATTAAATCTAGAGTAAGAGGTTATCCTGGCCGCCTATTGTCTTGGCAGAAAAGAAAAAGGCCGCAAGGACAGGGAAAGGGAGACGAGTCCCTCAGCCTGTGTTGAACATGAAGTGATAAGGGACGAGCCCGGACATGGAGGGAAGCGACAGAAGTGACAAAGGAAGAGCGGATTCAAAGTGCAAAAGTATGTCGGATGGGGAAGACACACACAAAGGCCAATCATAAAGAAAAGATTTTTTTTGACACCTTATTCTCATCTGCTCTCTCATTTCCATCAGTGGTAAAAGAAACATATGGTGTGGCGATGTGTTGAAGGATGAACTGAACCATCAATGCATCCAGAGGTGCGATAATGGTGTTTGATAAGTGCACTTGATATATATCCTGTCAGCAGCACTGGGAACTATAGGGTAAAGGTGATGGACCTGGGGGTTATCTGTCTTAACAGATAATCTAAGTCACTGAATCATATTGAGTCTTTTAAATCTAATTTTCTCTTACAAAAAGTGAAAATAGATGACAGAGGGATGAGATCATTTGATTTGTCTGCGATCCAGTTTCACTTGATTACTTCTCTTGTTTCAGGATTGTGTTTCTTGTTTTACTTAAATCATGAACATTGTTCTTAGGACTGGGCACCACATTGGGTTCTGAAAACCCTGTATCCTAAAAAATGATGTTTATGTACACACACATTGCAAATACATTTCAAAATATTTGAATTTTTAAAGCGTACTGCATAATCACATATGAAAATATTTCTCTGAATGAATCAACAAAACATTCATTGGTGACATCTTTTCCCCCTTAAATTACCACTCAAGTAAAGCATGATCAACCTTTGAGGGGTTGTGCCTGGCCATCCGAAAGCACTCGGTTCAGGTTTGGGAAAGCTCATGGTTTTGTTTAAGAGCTGACTCAAACCTAAAGAATTACTTTTTAAATATGTCGTAAAAATCACAATCTTTCCCGAACCATAACCAAGGGTTTCAGCGGGCTAACCTCCACGGTGTTTTGTGGGATGCAAGCTGCTGTCTCTCACATAAAAAATCAGGTGCTTTGTTCACCAAACCAAACTTATGTATGAAATATGTGCAGTATAAAAATGTCACACTTCCTGGATTAGAAGAAAAATGCTGCCAGCGATCGTCATCCAGCAACTGAATTTCCTTTAAAACGTACCTGGCAGAGAAAATAGGCAAGATATTAAATGTATTTTGTAGACACGGTTGAAGAGGGAATGCATGATACAGTGGCATCATGTGACATATGGTGGGGTCATCCGGGCTTTGCAATGCCTTCTGAAAAGAACGGCTCACATTCACAAAATCCCAACAATCCTAACAGCCGCACAATTAAAAAAAAGCTCTATGATCTATATTATACCTTATGCAATCCAACATAGGCCGTATAAAAAAAAACTGTAAACATAAAATGCTTCTTTTTCCCCACAGTGTTTTCCTTGCAGTGGCAAACTGTTCTGCAGCTGAAGGCTCAGTCCCTTTTTATTTCTGCGCCTCAAGAAGTTAAAGTGAGTCGCTCTCTTCCATTTCCATCTTTCCACGCTCATGTTTAAACCATAAGGGAGACATTCTCATTACGTTTGACTTTCTCACCTGCCACCGCAGGTAATATGACATGCAAACAGACCACACGCGCTCACGCACACACACACACACACACTCATACAATCAAACATACACTAGTACATGCATGATGAATTGTCCGGCACGGCATTACATAATATTACCCACACAGACATAAAACTACGCCAACCAAGTGTGTAATTATTTTAATGTGCCACAGCACCTACATGTGCATGCACAATATCTATATATATGTGCACACACATACAAAAACACACACATGCTCCTACACACCCAGTTTAGGTAGAGTATGCCCTGTTTACATGGACTAATGTCTGTTAGCAGGTACTTACTTTGAAGTATCATCCCACCATGCCTGTAGAGCAAGCCCAGATTATGTTGAGGCTGTCACTAAAGGGTATAAACATAGGCCTCCACACAGTCACTCATGCACAGTCAAAATCACACACACACACAAACACACACCCAGAGCTTACATTGTATCTGTCTCTCTAAGCAGTCTAAACACATCGTCTAGCCGGCCTCAGAAGGTGTGCGCCACTGTTCTGATTTACATACATGAAGTGCAGCAAATGCAGCCTGATGTTTTCACCTTTGCAAAAAAGATTACACCAGCTGGTGCTTTGCAACATGAAACGTTCTCGCTAAATATGTAATTTTCACCCCCTATTGTTGGGCGCTGGGACCAAGCAAACAACAAAAGATGGGATGTGACAGGAAATATAAGGTGGAGGGGGAAAGAAATAAAAGGCTGAGAGGAGAGAAGGAAAGGAGGGATGAAAGAAGGAAGATCCATGTCTTTGATACTCCAGAAACAGAATCTCAACAGGAGGGAAAACATAGTTGGTAAAATACGATTATGCAAAGCTGACCTGAGGAAGATGAGGAAAAACAAATACGATGGCTTCCAAGTTTCATGTGAAGCCCCCTATTATCTTTTCCTTCTCTGTTTCCTATATTCAAACTTCAACATTTAATACTTTTACACTGTTAATCAATTGACCTCCATTGTGGGCTAATCCTGAACTGTGCCTAATTCATTGAGCTGAAAGTGTCATTCGATTTAGCTCTGTTCACTATCTTTTCAATGACACTTACCCAAATGGGACTAATATGGCCTCAATAGATTCACTTAATTTCCATCTGCTCAATTTGGCAGAGGATAAGTATTAATAAGGGGCAAAATATACTTGACTTCAACCTTGTTTCTCTTGTCTTTGAAACTGTCAGCTGGAGATTTGTGTCATAAAAATGCACATTACAGCACTTTGCAGCAGAGACGTTTTTATTTTATTTAAATTCGATGAGGAGGTATTAAAATGTAAGCATCCTCGAATGTATGAAAAGTGAAGTCCAGCACTCCAAAGTACTTCAAACAAGAGAAAATATATATATTTAAAATATTGATTCCCTTTGCACAGGTCTGGTGTGTTAGTGTCTTTATGAATTTCATCTAACGTATTTCATGGAAGCAGTGTTTTGCTGGTTGAAACTGACCCTCGTTCAATGGTAATGCAATCATCCCGGTTTTACTACATTTCTGTCTCTTCCTGCTGAAGGACCCGAGCATCCAGCTCAGACAGGATCGCATGCATGAAAGAATACTTAGAGACACGCATACACCAGCACACAGACACACATGCGCTCATACACTGCAGTAAAGCCTCCCTTTGTCTCACGATCACTCCTTCCTTTCCTGGACTTTCTTATTGAAACATGTTACTTATCCTGTCAAATCCCTGCTCCAGAGGGAGGGGAGGTGTTTGTGAAGGAGAGATAGAAAGAGGAAACTAATAAGAAGAAAGAGGGGTAGCGGTATGGGAAAGAGAAACAGAAGAAAAGGGAGTGAGGCGATAAAGAGGGAAACATGCAGGCACAGGAGGGAAACAGCAAAAAAAAAAAAAGGGGACAGAGACGGCAGTGAGATAAAGAAGAAGAAAGAGTGATAAGCAGTCATGCAGCTGATATTGCGGTGTCATTAACATCCGTGCCAGAAGAACCCACCTCTAAGCGTCCTGAGACGTCATCTCATTCTCAGGTCACTCTGGAATCAAATGCACAGACCACACACTCGCACCATTGTGACGGACAAAACACGACGCCTTCAATTGCTCTCATCCTTTCTGGAAATGGCATTAATCAACATAATTCAATCTGCATCGCTGCCAACGAGGCCGACGGAGCAGCATGTTGCTTGCTGATACGAACATTTGTGCTTTTGGAATTATCACGCTATCATTAGTGTGTTATTAGGATGGCATGTTAGCAGTGTAAACTATTTAATATAGTGTTGTTTGTCAGGGAAATAACTTCTATTGCATATCTCCTCATCTCAACAAGGCACAGGAGGTTCATATTCAGAAATATTTACTCGGAAATATCACTTTGGCAATAACAAAGTTCTGGCCCAAATTAACTCCAGCTATGTAATTGTAAGTTTTTTTGTTGTTGTTACTGAGAAGCGTTTTTTGTACAATTATTCCCATTTCCACTGTCAGAAATATAAGCTATTGGAATGGGCAGACTACGTGATGGTTATCAGAGCTCAGAAATGCATTAAAAAATAACTACACTGTGGCTGTCAAAGACAATTGCGTTCACACACACGCACACATGAGCGAGCATTTAAGTACACATACACACAGATGCAAAACGCGCTCAGCCAAACGTGTGCACACATTTAAGTGCACACACACGTGGATTGAAGGTGTTCCCACAGATAGGGGAGTCGATGTTCCTAATCCGAAGCAGACCCCATCTGTCTCCCATTATAAAGACTCTGCCTTAGCCCCAAGAATGTCTACATTTCATAAATATTATCTGTGCTGGCAAAGCCGGCCGGACAAAAGCCAGAGCGCAGAGCATTTCTCAGAGCTGCATCAGAGGATAATTAGCAATCATAACATCATCCCGACATGCCATACTGCCTTATTTTCTTGAAGCCACTTAATTGCCTTGAGGTACAAAAAGAAGAAAAAGAAATACAAGCTTCCTTACCCTAGAAAACATAATTAGATAGAAGCAATAACAGCTTGAAAGTGGGTCAAGTAATCCTCAATAAACAAAAAAAGTTTAATGCAGTTACTGCACTGGACATGAGGGCAAGTTCTTGTCCTCTGGTTGAAATCCCTGTTGTTGCACACACAACAGCAAAAGCCCCCCAGGGAAATAAGGTCTTGGGTCAAATATGTTCCACTGTATATAAATGTTGACCTTAAAAAACGGAGACAATACAAGGAAACAAATGAACTGTTGACGGTTAGATTTTTTTCTTCATATAGCTTGAAACATTCCATAATACCTGCAGGAGAGAGGAAACAGCAATGAGATACAGTATATTGTGGGGAGCAGCCCAAAAAAAGAAGATGTAAGCTCATTACTGTGACAAGTTTAAAAACCAGAGAGTGAGAAAGAAGAAAAGTAAAAGTTAAGCACTTTCTGAGACTTCGGCTTCTATCTTTCTTGAAGAGTTTACCCCCTCCCTGCCATCATCACCACCACCACCACTACCACCTGCACACCCTCGCCCCCTCCCCCCTCCACCTCCTCTCTCTCTCACTCATTCTCTTGCTTCACTCTCTTTGAGTTAAGGAGGGTAAGGTAATTGTAATGAAATGACCCCGTGAGGCATGATGGCAGCCCTCGCCTGATAAGTTATTCCTGACTGGCTTTTAAGCTGCTGTCAAGCAATTTCCCTTGAAACCTTGCTTTGTTTTTTAGGGTGTGTGTGTGTGTAGTTGTGGTGCTGGTTGGTGTTGGTGGTGTGTGTGTCGTGGTGGTGGTGGTGAGTGTGTGGGGGGGTGGGGTTGCTTTGACAACCCTGCTTCTCTCCCATGAGGGGTACAGATGACAACCTCAAGGTATAGGTATGTGCGATATGTGTGTGTGTGCGTGCACAAGCGTGGGTGTGTGTCTATGTGTGAATGCAGCGGGAGACATCTCATAGATGACAATCCCGCTAATTGAAATGACAGATTATTCTAATGTGCAGAAAGTCATTAAAAACCCAGTCGTCATTTTCTTCTTGCTTCTTTCCCTGTTTCCCCTCGCTGAGAATATTTCTGCCTCCCAGTCTGAGCTGGAGAATCTGCATTTGAAGGAGATGTTAGCTTTCCTTCCTTCAAGCTCATGATTATTATTATCAGGATCACCTGCCTAACATCCGGTAGATACTTTTCTAACTTTCGCTCAAAAGAAAACGACTGCTAAGTAACAAAGTTTGCAGGGTTTGACAGCAGATGTTAGCTTTAAATGTGTAGCTAGCCAGTGTCTCTACTTGAATGGTTCATCTATAATATTAGCTATAATATGTACAACAGGATTATTTCAGTTTACCAGTGGCTCTAAAAGCTACGACACATACCCAGCACTACCTGTGTAGTGATAACACGTCATTTTGATCAGTTGTCTATGTGAAAGCATCTAAACAAGACAGTCAACCTAAAAGAAGCCGTACACCACGACCAGTCCGAGCCTGTCGAAAGTTAGGGTCAAGTGTCAAATGACAACATTTTGTTCCTCAGCCCTACAGTACTAGAAATGTCCATATCCGTAGCAGCTGAGAAGACACACACACACACAATACAGATCTGAAAATTTGAAATGGACCAATAAAATCCCCAAAGCATGCCAGAGGAAATCATGCAATGCATGGCTTAATCCTAACCCACAATAGTCTGTCTTGGTTAGCGTTGATAAAGTTTGCCCAGACGCTCTGCAGGGGACCTTCTGTTCATTTCTGAGTCAAAGGCTTGTCAGTACATTGCGGTCTGACACAGTGGGCACGGCTTGAAGATTATGAACACGAGGCAGACAGGCACAGTACATGTCTGTGTATCCAAATGCTTCCTCTTTCCTGTCTGAGTCACAAATACCCAACTATGTTTTCAATTTCCAATTCTCGCCCTCTTTTTCTCTTTTTTCTTTTCCACTCAAGCAGGCAGACTACATTGATATGGCGTCATGATATCCTAAAACATTCCGCTGGCTGATATGGAATTTCTCCCAGACTGCTCTGGAACAGATCCAGTCAGCTAAAACACCAACCGGGGACACATTTTTCCATTTCTCTCCTCCGTCTCCTCTCCTCCTCTCCACCTACTCCTCTTCCATTGACATTCAGCGGAGGTAAATATTTAACAGCATGCTATTGAGTGCCGTGTGCAGTGTGGCGCAGGCCGGGCTGCGGTAGAGATATGTATATAGACAAGACTGTTTTATTAAGAGTCGCTGCAGACATATTAAGGTAAAGTATGCCTGACACCTAGGGAGGAAATTGCCAGTATATGACACTATTCCTCAATACTGTGGCAGCTCGCCTCACTGCAATTTTGCACGAGGCGAGTGACAGAGAATGACATGCAGAGAGGGAGGGAGAGGGACCTAGAGAGAGATGAAATAGTGAGAACGTGTGCAGGGTGGTTCGAGACGAAGAGGTGTGTCTCAAAGTGTGTGCATTGATGTCTCTGTGTAACGTATGTGGCATGGTGGGGTGACATGCAGAGTTTGTAATTGCCTTACCCCATGTGAAGGATTGGCCTAGAGATAGGGCTGTGTACCTGGCCTGCTATGTCTGCTGTGTGCGAGTGTGATGGAGGGAGAGGGACTGCACTGAATGATTATGTTGGAGGTTGATGTGTGTAAGTCGTGGGCAAACATCCATAGGAAGAAAGACACACAGACTAGTGCAGAATAATGTCCACGCATGAATAGGCAACAATCTTCAGTTGATAACATTGATGACTCAGTCCTTTTCTTGTCAACACACCTAAACTCATGGTGGTAGCCAGATTTGTGGAAATACTGTGACTGTGAGTACTGTATCCTAACACAATTCTGCCCACATCAGAGCCTCTCATTTAAAACTTCACATTTAATGCTCTAATTATATTTCCATTTACTGCAAAGAATAGGTGTTTCAGTTTGGCGGAGTGGCTCTGCTGATGGGATGCCAGAGCGAGCTTGACACACACTGTCCCTGAGCTCACAGACCCCCCTGGCAGAGCCTGAGATACACAACTACGTCAACACGCATTAAAGAAACACAGAGTTCACGTGAAACTATTAGCTGAGGAGGCTGGGGTGGTTTTCTGAGAGATGGCAGCAGTGTACTGTAGCAGCAAGGATACCGACCTCAGCCGAGTTGAACACAGGCTGAATGAGTGCCAAATGTTATATGGACCACCTATTGTGAGAGATAGGTCGTGGAGAAACAGTGTATGGAACATGACTGTACAATGACTTTTGTGCCTGCCTGAACTACCACAAGGCTTCATTGCAGTCTAAATATTGTCTCCAAGCCTCCGCTACGCTGACAGGCACGCACTTGTGATCAGACATTCTATTTATTTAGATACAATTTAATACATTAATTTGAACAAAATCTGCCCTAAAACATTGAATGTAAAACTCCTCTTTATGTCATTAACCCCAAAACATTTTTAGAAACATTGTTGATCACATGATCATAGTGGTCTCAATGGTCTAAAGCTCAACTATCCTTTAAATAACTTTTAATAACCTTTTACACCTGTGAGACTCAGAGGTCATCTTGCCTCACTCCCTCACACACACACACACACACACACACAAAACAGTGTTTTCAGTTTGATGGGAATGCTGATTGTCATTCCAAACCTTTGAGCAGATTTCAACACATCATAAGCATGTCCTAGTAATTGCCACGAAAATGTTCAATGCCAGTATAAACGTGTGACTCGCTGATGAATAATTCTGTCGTTGAGCATTTTTCAAAGAATATAATTTTTTTTCATTTTGGCCTGTGACACAAACACAGACTTTATTCAAAATCTAAACTTGAGCATGAACACAGGGATACACACAGACACACACAGACAGACACACACACACACAAACACACACAGTGTGTACTCATACACACAAACCCTCCTAGAAGACTAGAAAAGGCCAGTTTCAGCATACAGAAACAATAATGCAGTTATCAGTTTGACACATAGAGGGCACTGTTGCCTACAGTCTCAGCCACATTGACACTGCGCCGCCTGTGCTGTCTGATGGCCTGTCCTTCCCCTTGAAAAGAGACCAATTCACATAATTACATTCTAATTAAAAAGAACAACCTAATTAACTTAGGGAATGTATTCCATAATTCGGTAATATTAACATGATCATCCTTGTGCTTGTAAATGATTGGCGATAAAAGCAACAGCAGAAATTAATGCCACTTACTAATTAAAATGGGGAGATACACACTGGCTTATGAAAATGGGGGAATTGGGAGAGACTTTATAGTTTTAAGTAGTTTTATTATTACCGTGTCAAATATGAACTTGAGACATCATATTTTCTTTGAAGACTCAACGCTGTGATTGGGATGAGCGCAGCATCACACGGCATGCTTTGCTCCCTGCCAACTCCCCAAAGAGAGAGATACTCAAGTGCTGCACTATATCTTAAACATGCAGAACAAGAGCCTCGCTGAAAGTGATACACCAGATCAAATTGCTGTCATAAATTCTTCATAATTCAATAAAAACACAGCACAGACTTTGTGTAACTAATACATTTCCACTGTCTTCTTTTAGTATTCCGAGACACGCCGTTGTGCGGCGGAATGGCAGCACTTGACTGCTCCTGACTTGTGATTCGGAAATTGAACCAAAGGACAAAGAGGTGAAGCGACGATGAGGTGTAAAGACACAGGGAGAGAATGAAAGTCCCGAATAGTAACGCACTTCTGTGGCTCATCATCGCCACCTATTCCCGCTCGGCAATATATCTGTCAAAGCTCTCATCACCATCCCAAGGTAGAGTCTTCCCCTGATAATGACCCATTTAAAGTAAATAGCTCTGATCATCAGCATCATATCCATTATCATAGATATATAGCCACGCATGTGACTACTGAGGTGTCCCCAGCATACTGAATGTTTGTAATATATTTATATGTGTGTGTGTGTGTGTGTGTGTGTGTGTGCAGGTGGGTGGGGGAGAGTGTGTGGACCCCTAAAGATCCATTTTGGCAGCATTTAGTAGCATAAAGCTAAAGCCTCTGACTTGAACTGAAGTCTCCTGAGAAAATAATTTGAGCTGCTATTCAGATATATATTTCTATTATTATGAAACAAGTGTGATGCATCAGTCCTAAATGATTGATTAAAGGACATAGATATGAAAATTTAAATTACCTTGAGGTTCATTGCCAAAAGATCTTGCAAGAGGTGATTGATTGTGTCATAAAATTATAAGAGCACTACACATGAATAATTGCATATTAAACAATACTTAATTGATTCTCACAGCAAAAGAATAACACAGACATATTCTCGATCTTTCTGTGAAGTTCATGTTTAAGTTTAAGGGGTTAAAATATCATGCAGCAGCAAATACATCCACATAATTCCTGAATGTTTTTGCATTGCTGTACGTTTTAATGATTTTGCTGCCTTCTTAAACCACACAACTCATATAAAACTTTTGGATTGCTGAAGTTCGAATGTATATGTGCTAGTTTTATAAGTAAGTAGTATAATCAGAAAAGGCTGAGTCTGCTTTTATATCTCTATATATTGTGAATATCAGTCTACACTTACCAGATTTAAGTAATACAATTACACATATGTCCATGTGTACATATAAATTAATGCACGCGTTATGCATTAGCATAATTTCATGCATATTGCATGCCAAAGTAGTGCATCTTTTAGTGCTGGTCACATTCAATTCAGGGACAGCATAAAATAGAGCATTTGTTTTGATAAATTATTCTGTTGCAACACCACCAGAGAGCTGTTTCAAATGTGTATTAGCCAAACGTAATGTCCAGGAATTAGCTGGAACGTGATGTGTGGAATGTGTACGTCTCTGTCCTTCATTAGAAATGTAATAAATTATGCCAATACATCATTTCAATGATTACTATTTAATAAAGCAGCATAATTAAAACCCAAGCTTTAAAGATGTGTTCTGTATTCACACATAGAACGATGTACATTCACGGACCGCTCACACGGAGAGGCGGTGTGTGGCACCGCCCGAGGCTCTCTGTCTGCCGTAGTGACTCTCGGTGCCCTCCTGCTTCCGTCAGACCGACACTCACTTCCAGCTTGTTTTAACGACCGAGAGTTCGAGAGCAAGAATAAATGCCCTCTTGTCCACAGCCAGAAAAGTTACAGAAAAAAAACCGCCGCATAGAAGCCACATGATAACAGCGGCTTTAATTTTAGTTACTGTACGTGAAATTGCAAGTACTGCACAAAGAGCTTCGTGCGGTTGGAAAGTTTTCTCTTTCTCACACAAACACACGACTCACACACACACACACAGACTGTACGGCAGTGAATACATATGTAAAACACACACCAACATGAACGTTACCCTTTCTTCTCAGATGCAAGTCCCATGTAGCTTTTTTTTAATTAAAGAACAACCGTATCAGACTATAACTTCCCATTGCCGTGCATATTCTTTTCATTATGCTTGTTCCTTTAAACATTCAGAGTGGCCAGTCTTTCTTAGGTTTGGATAATGAAGATTTACTGTATATTCTGCAGATCGGGACCCACTTTCCTTCAAAACAGCCAATATACACTCGTTTGAACTCATTCTGTGTCAGGGGTACACTCAGAAAATGAATGGAATAAAAACATACATATGTCCTTATAAAGGTGAATGAATATAAATACAAACAGTGGGACATCGGCTTAATGTCATGTATACAGCAAATGTGGCTCAGGTAGTTTATCTGGCCCGCGCTGGAGGGGAGGTAGTTAGGGCCTGGTGCTCTACCAAGCCAAACTCCCGAAGCATGCAGAGGGCTAATGCTGTGCCTCTGATGTGTGGCACACACAAAAAAAAAAAACAGGACCGCTTGCAGGGTCCACTAAAACTCCATCACTCACTCACACCCCGGCAGAGACGGGAGATGAAGCGAGAGCGAGGCACACTCAGGGAAAGAGAGGTATAGGCGAAGAGAGAGAGAGAGAGAGAGAGAGAGCGAGAGAGAGAGAAAGAGGAAGGAAGTGGTGGAGGAGGGGTTACAGTCAGTGTTACAACGGCATGATTGAGGAAAGGCTGCATATGGAGAGGAAAAAGAAGAAGAAGTGGAAAGCAAGGCGGAAAAATAGAGTAACTGCATAGTCAAGGTGTCTTAATGCATATTCCATTCATCTTCTCGCCTCCAGAACTTCTCATTCGTCAGTGGCGTGTGGAAATCAGATAGCCTGTATCAGATAGAAACCAGTGTGAGATTCTGGAGTAGATCAAAGGTGTGGCTGCGGCTTAGATGAGTCTACCTGCCATCCCGACACAGTTCATCTGTCTTAAATGGCTGCTCATTTCTCTTGTCAGATAGTGGGCGAGGCTAAATATAGCTGTGATTAAGATGTCTGGAGCAACTCTTAGTCTTTAGTCAACAGAAGACTTCCAAGGCCCCTGCAGACATTGTACCACTGCCTATTATGGGTATTTGTTTAAAATTAGTGGTTGTTTTAGGGCTCTACACTCTTAAAAGAGTGCATGTTTCTAACACAGTGACATTGTTGTGGTTAACAACTACATTATTTGGCACACATCCACTTAGTTGATCTCATGAAATACTGGCAGGCTGAGCTACCCATGGTGATTTCACTGTTTGCTTTCTCATAAAAATGAAGCCAAGAAAATTCAAACTTTGTGCTGCTAAGCAACTCAAGACATATTTTTATGATTATGGTGTGCTTGCAATTGCAGAAAACAAAAGTAATGAATGATCCTGACGTAATGTTGATGGTGACTGCAAACTCCAAATACAGTTTCATGTAAAAAAAAAAAATTCACATTGGAAGCAAGGTGTTTGTTTTAATGGATCATAATAATTAATCTCTTCGGTTTTAACAGAGTGCGAGTGTAGACAAACCAAAACCAGCTGACATACTTTGATTGAGCAGCATCCAAAAGAATGCCCTTTTTTATATCGGCCTCTGACAGTAAGTGGCCTTCTGGATTAGTGGGCATCAAAACAAGCATCTGAGGCAACCCTCGCCTTTTTCCCTGTTCGGTATCAGTTTGTGAAGCCCACAAAGTGTTCTTGCAATCTCTGAGGCCCCTTCACCAGTTTAATAGGGCACAAATAGGACTCACACATACACACTACAGGCATGGAGTCTCTTGCTATTGCTGCATGATGTCACTGGCAAACACTCAATGTGGGGAACACACGGCCAAACAGCGAAACAATTTGTTTAATCATAAAGTGCATTTACATAAGGCAACGGCTGCATAAATGAATGCATAATTGAACAGGTTAATGCATAATGTAGTGCTCCCCCGGGACAATAAATAAAGTGCCTTTTGAAAACGTGTGAGACAGAAAAAGATAGAGAGCGAGCGAGAGAGAGACAACACGACCCGCCAAGCGTCAGACAAAACATGAAACACGCTCAACGAGACAATGCCAAGGCCACCGAGGTAGAGAGAGGAAGAGAGAGAGAGAAAGAAAGGAATATGGCAGGAAATAAATAAATAAAAAGGTGAAGTCTTGCTAAGAGGATTTCAGGACATGCTTCGTTTCTTTCCATAATCTGTCTATTAGCACCAAAGTATTTCTAGCTCTCATAGCCGTGGCAGGGACACTATTAGTGACAAGCTCACACACCAATACAACTTAATGCTGCCTCCTGGGAGTTCATATGCCCCTCTGTTCGTCCTCTTTCCCCTCTTGTTTCCCATTTCTCTCTCTCCTCGGCTACCGCTACTTATAACCATTCCCCCACTTTTACAGTGTCTCTTCCGTCTCTTTTCTTCCATCTTATTTTTGCACCAACACTTTTATTCTCTAAGCCCAACGCGATTTACTTTGTTGAGACACAGTTGGCTTGTCAAGCGAGCCCAGCTATTGGTAATGTACAATTCATAATCAAGAAGCAAGTGGCCATCAAGTGATCAACACACACAAATGGTGTTAGGTCTGCTGTCATTTCAGGCACGGCACTAATTTGGTTTAAATCCTATTTATCAGATCGATCTCAAATCACGGAGTTGTTCTGTGCTTGGACAATTTTATTTACCTTATACATGCTTCCTTTGGGCAATATTAGAAACACTCCAAACTTTCATTGTTATGCAGATGACACTCAACTATATTTAAAACCAGAGGAGAGCAACCAACTCAAAATTCAAGCATGTCTTAAAGACATAAAACATGGATGACCTGCAACTTCTTGATGTTAAACTCAGGTAATTTTAATCCTGAGCACCTCAGAGATCAATTATCTGGTGATGTGGATCATTGCCCTGGCATCCAACACCACTGTAAAGAATCATCTTTGATCGGGACTTGTCTTCTTTCATCGTAATATTTCAAAAATCAAAAAGATGCAGATTACTGCAACTCCTTATTAGCAGGCTGCTCTAATAAATCTCTCAGTTGATCCAGAATGCTGCAGCTCGTGCTCACTAAAACTAAGAAAAGAGATCACATCACTCCTGCAAATCAAGAATCACAACCTACAAAGCCTTGATTGGTGATGCTCCATCATATCTTAAGGGACTACTTGTAGTTCCTAGAGTCTTAAAAAGTAGAAGCCAGAGCCTTTAGTTATCAAGCTCCTTTATGGAACCAGCTTCCAATTTCAGTCCGGGAGGCAGACACAGTCACCTCGTTTAAGAGTAGACTTAAGACCTTTCTTTGACAGAGCTTATAGTTAGGGCTGAATCAGTGATATTTTAGGATGCACTGAGTACCTATCTCCTTTTTCTCCTTAAGGATGAATTTTCATCTCAATCACTCTGCTTTCTCCGGAAGTCCTTTGACTTTCGTCTCATGGGGTCATCGGACATCTGCCTGATGGACTGTCCTGTTGAGACTCCGCCCACTCCTCCTCCCTACCGCCATCTGCCTGATGGAGCGTGGAGGTCTGTATTTTAACTCTAAATCTGTCATCTATTGCATCTGTCCATCCTAGGAGAGGATCCTCCTCTGTTCTCCTCCAGGTTTCTTTTTTTTCTCCCTGAAGGGTTATTTGGGAGTTTTCCTGGTCCGATGTGAGGATGTCTATGTGTACAGATTGTAAAGCACTCCGAGACAAATTTGTAATTTGTGAAATTGGGCTATACAAATAAACTGAATTGAATTGAATTGAATATCGCATTGCAGTATCTCTCTGGGTGAGGAAGAAATATTGAAAAAAACATGTCAGGATTTGTAAATGAAAATCAAAGAGTCTGTGAAGGCCAGAAGGTAAATGTAGCGGTTTGTTCTGCCTACTCTAACTTTCTGATGGCTTTGATCAGTTAAAAAGGTAAAGTATGCATAGATTGCCTTTTCAGTAAAACTGGGAATGAGTCAGTTGTGTATTCCTCTGCTTAATAAAATCTTATGTTTAACTACTGCAGTGCTGAACTTCAGACACAGATGCAACCAATCACTTGCTCACAGTGCTGTTGTTTGGGAATTTTTGGGGAAAATCTCGCAGCAGCAGCAACAAGGCATAAACCAGTAATACAGGTACCCACCCGCAGTAAACGCTGATACTGAAAATAACCCCACGTGGAAAACTTTAAACGATATAGTAGTGCGTTGCTGAGAATGGATCAGTTTTGTTCTTTGTTAAAAAAAAAGAAAAGAATAACTGACATTTGATGTTACATTTAGGTTGGCCTGTTTAATGTTTTTGAAAATCCCGAAGTTTGAAGCAAGGCTTCAACTTCTAAAAGATTAAATAACTGTCTTTCTCTTACAAATTTAAAGTAGAATAAAACATACCATATCTTAAAGTGTCACACTTTTCCTGGTGTACTTGGTCTGGTATGGCACGTAGCTCATGTTACATAACTTTAGACAGATTTGTCTGTGTGTGACATTGCAGTTTGCTGACTTAATGACTTGTTTGTACTCTTGCCACTGTAACACAATATTTTAACGTTGGGTACCATCATCCCATGATTGTCATGTGTGGCCATAGTGGCTATAATACAGCAACAGCTACAGAGTTTAACTTTAATGCTTTACATCAAAGCTAAAGTAGCAAGAATCCCCAGACTGAGGAAGAAAGTAAAGTAGTTTTTGCTCGCCATTTAATACGTCATGATAATATGATGCCTACAGTTCTGTCCAACTATAAGGACCAATATTGAGTTATACCACACCTACAGTGTACATTATTATGCACCTGCAAGCGTGTTCCAGGGCCAATGGGAAAGCATTTGTAAATATGTGCATTTAAAGGAAGATAGATTGTTGATCACAAAAGATTTCCCGACCATAAAAAACCCCTCTGTAAATGATGTGTCACTTGAAGATTGAAAAAAAAAAGGGCTTAAAATAAATCACAGTCCGTCTCCCTCTGCACAGAACCCACGTCTACGTCCTTTAAAACCCTAATACATTCAACAACGGGAAAAAACACAAAACAAAGCAGCTGTATTTATTAAAGCTGCTGTTATGTGCATTTCACAATTTACTCAGATACCTGTCAATGTCGGTTTCTGTCGCGGTGGTCCACGCCGCGCGTGTGTACGTGTGTGTGGTGTGTGCGCGTGTGTACGTGTGTGTGTACGCGGCTGTCAGGTGAGATTGCAGTGTGATGTGTCACACCTGATTACGGATACACGTTCCCTTCTTTCTCCCCCTGTGCGCTGCAAATAAATGTAATGCAGGCGCTTGTGTGAGCGCCTGACAGGCAGACATCAGCGGAAGGTTTTGGCGGTTGATGACAGCGCCGCGACCTCTGATGACGCCCTCCATTTTGTCACTGCCGTCTCGCGCAGATTACCCCCAGCGCCATCTTCTTACTCTGTATGCTAATGAAACAGAGAGAGGGAGTAATGAGAAAAGATTGATGGGATTTTTTTTAAAAAGAAGAGAAAAAAAGAAGAAGAGTAAGAGAGAAAAGAGAAACAGGAAAGGCACAGAAAGAATATGTGTGAAAAAGAGCGACATGAAACAACCCATTTGAATGTGTTTGACAGAGCGAAATAAGAGAAAGAGAACAAAAACACAAATGTGTGTGAACATAGGCAGTGTGAGAGAGGTGAAAAACGAATAGAGTAGGTAGAACGTGGAAGAGAAAGGGGGAGACTAATGAAGGTCATCAGCAGCCATCATGGGGCTCCCTTGGATAGAAATTTAGGGAGAGAGGTATAGACGAGGCTCCGGCGAGTATGATGAATATGATTATAGGTGTGTAAGTGTGTGTGACAGTAATGAATTCAGGGTGTGGAAAAGGAAAGGGATATAGGTCTTTGAGAGTGTTGAATTTCAAACAGGGACACCGACCCGTCGCCACTGCCACTGATCGCTCTGTGTGTGTGTGTGTGTGTGTGTGTTTTGCTTGTGTCCACACATAAGTATGTGTTTGTGTGTGTGTGCGGCGTGCATGGCTTTGTGCCGAGGTAGCAAGTGAGAGATGCAGTTCGGCCCGCTGTAATTTATGTGAAAACTAACAGAGCTGTCCCGAGATGTCATTAGCTAAAAGGCAAATTTCATTATTTCGCTAATATGCAGCAAGATGACTCTTTTTGATGTCTCCCTCCCCTCCTCTTCCTCCTCCCCGCTTCCTCCCTTTTCCACCGTAACCCCGCCTCCCACCTCCTTTTTGTCTATTTACCTCGCCTTCCCCTCTCCTCGTCCTCCTCCGTACCCCGATTCAGAGGATCTCCTTATTCAGAGCAGCTTTCCCTTTCAAGGTTGAGGGAAATGGCCATGCGTCTGTGTGTGTGTGTGTGTGTGTGGGGGGGGGACAGTGAGAGTGATTTTTATTCGAGGTCCCACTGAATGAGGCGATGGTGACTCACCTTCAGCCCACTGCGCACACACACACACACACACACACACTCACACAGCACTCCTTCCCCGCCTTTGATGTGTGTTTGAGTCGATGGCTAATCAGGTAGCATCAGGCCTAGTCCTCATTTCTCCTTCACACCGGCCCCATTAGGGAGCAGGCTTTCTGGAGCAGACCGATAAGGACAATATGCTCTTCTTTGCCTCTCTCTCTTCCATATATACGTTAAATCTCCAGCTACTCTCTCATTCTACTCTTTCCCCATCTTTCCCCTGGCTAAATCTCCAGTGTCTCCCTCATTCCACAATCTCTTATTCTCCCCTTCACATGCTTCTCTCACCTTTCACTTCCCTCCCCACCTTTCCCTAAACGTCCCATTACTCTCTTCCTCCTCTTTTCCCATCTAAACCTCTCTACTCTCTAAATCACACACAGCACGTCCTACCCTTCATTCCTTTGTTGGCCTCCCTCTGAATCCATCTCTCACTCTGCCCCCCCCCACCCCGTTCATTCCCAAACTTACTCCCTAAACCCCCAGTCAAGTTCTTTCAGCCTCTTACCCCATGCATCCCTCTTTCACAACTTCCTTTCCTCTTTCTCTATAGTGCTCAACTCTTTTCCTCTCCTAGAAATTGTCTAGTAATCTCTTTTTCCCTCTAGGTTTTCTGCCATTTCCTTTTTTCTTTACTCCTTGAGGGAACACTTCCACCTTTTGTTGAAAAATTGGACTGATGGCCAGTTTACCGATTAAGAGATGGGACAAGACACACCCATCTGTCATATGTCGCCTGTTTGCTTCCATACTCCATACATCTTTAAGATACATACTATTTATGATGGAAGGTATTTTTACCCTGAGTAAGACCACTGACATTTACGATAAAAATGTGCTTGTGGTGTACAATCCGTCAATAGAAATGCTATATTCATAATTTATTTTCAAAATTGTCCATTTCTGAGCTATATGTATGGTTTTAAGAGCCAGTTCTTCAGGCAATAAGAATGAATAGAGAGCTAAGAAAAAATTTATTTCCACTCTCAGAGCACAAGATTCATATTATTAAAGAATGTTTTGGCAATTTTTATTTTCAAGGCAAAGATTTGCTGCTGTTTTTATTTACCAATCTGCACTTACACTATTGTCAATAAGCAGCATAAATCAAAGTTGAACATGACATCTAGAAAAGCCGACTCTGGTCGTTGGAGCCTTGTCTGTATAAGATATTATCGCTTTTACAAGCATTTTATGTGTTTATTATTCAAATTGCTCCCTATTTACTGTAGACTTGGGCTGCTGGTTCTCCATTAAGATACTGTTATGCGGCTCACTAAAACAAATGTAAAAGGGACACTTGAATGTGTCTAATTCCTTGAGCTTTTACTGATATTTGGAGTGTTTATGTATGAGTTTGTCCCAGTACTTTGAAATCAATTTGTAAAAAAATTTGCTCTGTAAACAATCTTGACAGCAATAAACCCTTCTCTTTTTATCCTGCCAATTAAGAAGACATATCCCATCATTTTGTCAGCTAAACAGCCAGACAACCCAACGCAGAAGCACTGTGTTCTCGCTTTGCAGCCAATCAGAGCTGTACTTTGACTCCAGTACGCCCTGCACCGACATCTCATTATATGCACAACAGAAAACTCGACGTTTACTCTCACAACTGACTAAAACCTTCTGCAAATGAGCTGCACATTTATCAATGACCCAACGTACAGTATATATTCACTCTCATTGTATTTTTCTAGAAACTCTCATTTGTTTGAGGGAATATACATAAGGATGATTTTGGAAAGGAAGGGTTGTATTCCAAAAATAGCCACACATGCTGCAAATTAACGCATGATACAACAATGCAAACTGTGGTTGTTTCATTGTTATTGATCTGGATACTTGTTTTATTTTTACTCTGCCTACTGAATCTTTTGTTGGAGCTTAGGACATACTAACTTTTTGTAACTTTATAATGGATGTTTATTATGCACATAACTGTAATCATGACTTTGAAGCAGTAACATTTGAAGCTGCTGGAAAGGAAAAGCAATACCTGAATGAATGACCCATTACAAAAAGTTTCAGTCCATAGAGAGCAGGGCAAAAAAAGGATTTCCTATCCTCAGTGAAAATATTTAGAAAACGTTGAAATCAATCACAGGAATAATACTGTAGTCGTTGTAGGTTGGAGAAGCTATATAAATATCGTTACAGATGAAAAATGGCATTTGGCTCTGATTCTTTCGTGAATATGTAACAAAATGAAAAACCAAATGTAGATGATGGTGTGATAGGTGTGTGAGTGTGGCTTGGTTGGTGGCGGAGAAGTGATTGTGTCTGCCAGGACATTTTGTCAGCGTGAAAATAAATCCCTGCCAACAGCCTAAATGCACCTGCTCTAACAGAATGTCAGCACTCGCTACGGTGTAACTGTATATTCATAGAACAAAGACATCGCACATAACAAAAACCCACCTTTTAAAAGTGAATCATTGCGTTCTTCTTCTATCCTTTTGTTTTGAGTGACCTAACTTTAAGAGGAGACATGTTGTCTGCACTCTCTACGGGCCTTGTCCCGGTTACACTCGGTGTTGGACATATAGTTTGTCACGATATGACAATTAATATACAAACAGTATATTTATATACAATATTTACCAAGTTCATAAAGTGAAATTATTAGTCGTAAGGTCTCTTATTGGCTAGAATTATTCTCAGTAGCACATTAACTAATGTGTTTTATGTTTCCATTCACAATCCAACAGACGCGTATGGCCTCGTTAACACATGACGGCAGAACAAATGCTTATAACTTATTACAACAATGCCTAAATGGTACTGGGACCTACATGGTGATCCCTGCCAACGCAGTGTTTAGCTGTTTAGACATCAGATTAAGAATGAAATGTCTAATTTTAATAATTTTATTGAGTATTATAGACAATAGTGAGCCTCTACGTTCTATTGTCACCCATCTGGTACTCCGAGTTGGTTCCAACAAACACAAAAAATCATTTGCAGGCAAATTTCGTTCCAGAGCTGCTTATGACACGGCCGATGAACATACACCTTGTGTGTGATGATTAGCACGGGCAACACAGAGACCTACAGGGAAGTCCAAACTAGAGCTAATAACAAACGCACGCACACACAGACGCACACACCCCCATCATAGGAACCCCAATCATTTGTATCTTGAAATAGGCATCACATAATGCCTTGTAAACACTGTAATGAGTGCCGTGGTGATCAGCAGCTACTCTGTCTCTCATGGTTGAGGGCCCACTCTGTTCAACAACAGCCTGACGCTAATTTGGGATGAAAAGTAAAATACTGACTCGCAATATTTTGCTGGTTTACCATAGATTTCCAAGAGACCACACATACAGCAGTGAAGTACCACCCACTCTCATTTGATGAAATTAGGTTAGGAAGGAGCCTGTTCTGTGCTTTCCGCCTTTGTGGGAGAAGAGCTCATGGTGTGGAAATTAAGAGCCTGTATGTGATTGTGTGCGCAAACGTGCGCATTTGTGTTTGTGTGAGCGAGAGGCTGACTAATCCCTCCACAGAGCTGAAACGAGTTAAAAACACATCAAAGGGAAGCTTAACCTCTGTGAAACCTCACCGGGTTTTCAAGAACAACAAATGATCATTCTCCTCATTGTTTCCAGGGGGACTCTTTTCACCGCCGCGCGGCTGACTTTTCCCTCAGTCCTGGGAGTTTTCAAAAAGCCTGTGGTTTCATTTTTAATGACTGTGCCGTTTGCGTAAGTGTGTGTGTGTGTGTGTGTTTGCAAAAGAATACAGATGCGTGCGGATGTGTGAGTGGGTGCACGCATGTGTGTTTGCACATAAAAGAGGGATATTTTTGAGTGTGACATGGCAAATGAGAAAAACCAAGCTAACAAGGACATGCAGTTCTATTCGCAATCATTAAAATGTACGACATCCTGACCGGCTACGTATATGCAGAATCAATGAAGGATACCAAAAAAGAAGGGAAGACAGGTGTGCGGGGGGGGGGGGGGGGACAGCACGAGAGAATGGCAAGATGAGGAAGCCAATTGTGGTCTGAGACTTGCTTTCCCTAGAATTCTCATTACCGCAGTATAATGGTGCTCCTTCTGTTTGAGTTCAAATATTTGCATTGCTCCGTCTCCTCGACGATGCTCGTGTGAGTGTGGAATAGTGCTCTTGTTCAACCACTCTCAACATGTAAAGAGAGCCAAGAGTCACCTGTCGATGCTTATGGAAAGTCAGCAGGTCAATATGGTGCGGGTGCTTCGTCGTCCCTGCTTCAGAGACCACACTGAAGATTAAGTACTGAATTGTTTTGATGGTGACCAATGCTTCGACATCACGTGTAACTACGTAAAAACGCCTAATGTCAACACGTAGCAATGCTGCCCTGTTAATATATGTATCCAAAATAAATGTTGAAGTAAATACGGTGAGAAATGTATGACCTCTCACCAATGTAACAAATGTATCTGTTTTTATTTCCCCCCGTCTTTACAACACGGGGGGGGGGGGGAGGGGGGAGTTTTTTAAAGTATAAAACAAAACATAAAGCAAACATTGACTGTAATACACATCTAATATACAAAATGACACACAGGCACACATTCGTCCACTGGAACTTGCGGGGACAGAAGCACGCAGACACATAATGTAAGCGCGCACAATCAGAAGCACGGTGGCAGTAGATGCGTGACACGTAATCAAGGACGGTGTAACGGCCATCCACGTCAACATCTGAGGGATGCCTGTGGATGCTGATGGAGCGCCGGCCCTCATTTATCCAAAGCACGACTCTTCGCTGGTGTGAGACGCATTCGTCAGCAACTGTGCAGTTAGTCACCTGTTCCGTTTAGTTCATTTAATTATTTAAGTTGAATTAAAGTGATTATAGTTCATCAGAGCTGTCAGATGCTTCGAATAGTGCAACACATTTATATATATATATATATATATATATTAGGGCTGTCAATCGATTAAAAAAAATTAACTAATTAATCGCACATTTTGAAATTCATGAATCGCGTAATGAACGAGTAATCACTTCAGACAGCGTGTATTTTAGACACTTGTTGAATTGTATTCTTTTTTAAAGACAAAACTTCACACAGAGCTGTGTTTTCAAAGAGGCTCCTACCTATAAAGTGCCAGCTCCGCGTCACCGACACGTCGCCCTGTTTCTCTGTGAATATCGAGGAGCAGACGGGAGGAAGGAGGCGGACTGCTGCGGCTTGACACTCAGAGGAGTGCAAAAACTTCAACGCACACCGGAAGTAAACAAAGTTGCGTTAATTGCGTTAAAATATTTTAGTGCGTTAATCGCGGCCAAATTAATCGCAAAGATTAACGCGTTAACGCTGACAGCCCTAATATATATATATATATATATTAGTGCTCAATGCTCCGGTTTTGCTACAAAAACAAGATCATTGCTTGGCTAAATAATTGCTAATGTTATAAAAGCTGCCGCTATTCAGAGCGTTGCAGCGTTTTGAATAAATCTATTCCTGGCACAGCAGTAGAGATATCTTTTGATGATTTGAGGGAATTCCGTGGTTCGCTGGTTCAGGAGTCCGCCTCAGGCAAAAAGCACCCTGGGAGTTGACTTTGACCAGCAGGACATTAACCTCATCCTGACTACACTCCCTGGTGAGGAGGTGGAGTTCAAAAGGTCATCAAAGGTCAAAGTCTTCAGGGGGCTTCATTTGTTCAGATCCCTGCTTGTCCTCCCAGACCAAGCATTTTCCAGTGAGGCATTGGGTTTAAACCAGAACACCTCGGACTCACCTGGTCTCTCTAGCCCAGCACCGCTCAGCTTGGTTTGGGTTAGAATCAGATCAGTGTCCCCAGTCGCTTGGTCCAGGCTCAGGGGATGAGGGAGGCGGGCAGATGAGAACAAGGAGGTGGAGAGAGGAGATGGGCGGGCACTGGGGGAGAAGGGGAGGTGGACGATGGAGCTCTGCTGGAAGGTGGGAGGAGGAGGGAGCAGTCGCTCCACTTGTCTACGCATGGACCTCTCCTCCTCCAGCTGCCCACGCAACCGCTTATTCTCTCCGCTGAGAGCGTTTAACTGGAAAGAGACGGAAAGAGACATTAAGAGAGACACATATGCACGCCGAAGAGACAAAGGGAATAACAACGGTGTCCTTCATGTGTGAGGGACATTTTCTGGTAAAGTCCAAAGAAAGTTTGGACATCACACTTGTTTAGTTAAATCAACCAAATTATAAAACTTAATTTGAAGTTACCAATAAATATCAAACATCAAAAGTCAACAGCTCTCAAGTTGATGAAGTAGCTGACATCCCATTATGTCCTTAATTCATCTTTCACAGTTACTTTCATGCCTGTTGGAACAGAAATGCAAGTGGAAAATTGCGAGGGGGGTTTTCAGGAGAGCATTGACTTCACAGTTTGAAATGGTTGCAAGTCGGAGTCATGCGACGGTGTAAATTTCTACATGAAAACAACCAATTTGAGCGATCATTAGAGGTCGATTTGACACAAAATCATCCATGACACAAAACAAATCGCACATCGTCAGAACATGATTGGGCTCCCTGAAACACAATTACAGACTAGCTAAATTGAGGGTGTTTTATTTTTTGACAGGGACATTTGGTTAAAGGCAGGGAGGAGTGTGAGTTAAAAAGTGTCTTTAAATGCCAAAAAAGAAGAAAAAAAAGAAGAGGTTTACATTTGTTGTACAGCATGGTAATTATATGCAAACCGTGCCAGTCTAAAAATGGTAATAGGGCAGATAAAGAGAGAGAGAAAAATGATTTAGCTATGAGGATGAGTACAATAATACAATAACAGATGGAGAGACAGATAGACACAATGGGGAAGGACAGTTGCACTTATCCACATCTGTTTTTTTAGTGTGTGTTTGTGTCTGTGTGAATTCTGCGGTTCAAGAATGATGTCACATGGACATGTCTGGCCATGTTTGCGTGTGCGCATGATTGTGTGTGCAGTGTGCACATGTGTATGTGAGTGAAGGGGGAGAGGGAAACACAAATGGAGATGAGATCGACACATTTCCGGATGGTTCTGCCAACGTTACACTTCCAGACGTTGTGCACACACAGACACACAGAAACACAAACACACTCTCAATAAATCTGAGCAAATGTATTATATCTTGTGTCAAAAAAAAAATAGGACAGTCTTAGGCTTAACCCTCGAAGAGCCAGTGGCATGTTGATCCTGACACTTAAAAATGAGTTCCTATCTTCAACAGGCAAACATCCTACAATGTGCTCATCTTATGTTCTGCCAAAAGCAATAGAATTTCTAGATGAAAAACACTGAGGTTGACATTTACAATTAACCGTTTTTTCAAGGGGACCTGTTTAATTTTCCTCTTCCTTGGTTGCTCTGGATTCCTAATTGCAAAGGAGGGGGATGAAATTAAAAATCACAGCTTGTCTCCTCAAACTTCACTTCTTGCGCTGAACTGGTGGCCATATGTTTGGATGAAAAGGATGTGTGTTAGTGTGGGGGGGGGGGGGGGGAGAAAGAAAGAAAGACAGAGATAGAAAGACACAGGGTGGGGGAGGGGGGGGGGGATATTGCTGATTTGCTGGTGCATGAGTGTGTTTGCACTTTTTCATATATAAAGCTGGGTTTCCATTTTGACTATTGTAATACAAATTCTGAAAACGACTGAGCTAGAAAAGATGAATAGAGACAGCAAACTTTGAGGACATTTCTTCGTGGCAAAAAGGTTTTAATTTTTTGGGGGGCTCCGTTGGCAAGAGGAGGAGCAAGAATGGAACAAAAAAAGTTTTGGAAATTCGTATATACTGTGGAGTAGCTATGAGTCCATCACTGTCTGTAGTGGAAGGTCTCCTGGAATATAATGCATCTCTTTTTCATCTCTGCATAAAAGCGTGGAACACCCCAGACATTAGCTGACACTCAAGCACAATACAATACCAGCTCGCTTGAAGCTAATCAGACCTTGGAAGAATCTCACTCCTTCCCTCTGATGTTCATCTTCACCCCAGTTGATGGAAAATCACTTAACTCAAATCTAATTTTGTGTGACATTTCAAAAGTTTGCGTGAAATTCGCTTGACAGTTGGATGTAAATGGCGCGCGCGTTGTATAGCCGGTGTTAATATGCGCCTGTGGGATAGGGAGGAAGCAACGGCACTAACCCAGTTTGTGGCGATGAGTAAATGAGACGAATCCAAAGAGGAGGCAGACCTGATTTATAACCGAGCGTCTTTCACACAGACGTACAAAGACATCCCATTCAGCTTCTTTACTGATATCAGTATCTGTGTGCAAGTGTGAACGTGGGGTTTGTCCAGTGGACAGTGAAGGGAATAGCCTTGTGTAAATAAACTGCCTGTCCTTTTCCGACTGTGCTCGTGCGTTTGTGTGTGCGCAGGGTGTCCATGTTGGATCGATGTGTGTAATGATTCACACTAGAGATTAAGAGGCGCTATTACACACCTGACCTGTTAAACAACACCTCTCTCTTCCTGTCTGTCGGCCTCTTCCTCCGCTCCACCTCTCCTTGCCGTATACATGCAGCCAATTCCACTTGCTTTTCATTGAGAAAAACTAAACCAAAAAGCACCACGTTAAAACGTCAACAAGTACCGGCTTTTGTCGTATCTCGTCAATCAGCGGGCCGTTCCTCAGACTAACAAAAGACGGGTGAGCCGTTCCCCAGGCCTTTGGAGTTTTGGAGAACTGATGGGGCTGAGGAGTACTTTTGATTTGTCTCTCCTTTGGTGATTTGTTGACTCGTCTGAAGTTCAACACAGTACAAAGAAATAATGTCAGCTTTTCCTCAGAATATTCCTCTGTGTTTTTCCCCCCACATTGTTTTATCACAGCGGGCCATTTCCCTATGCTGTCAGGGAGAGATCGGCGCGGCTGTATTGATATACATCCCTCTCTCAGTTTCATGAAAGGGAAATCATTTACCAGTTGAAGAAACGTCACTGCTTTTTCCCGATACGATTTGTCCCCCCCGCCCCATCCCCCCAGCCCCGCTGCAGACTTCTCACTTTTATCGTAGGAAGAGGAAATGGATGTCTGTGTGTGCCTGTGTGTAAGTGTGCGTGTGTGTTTGAAGTTGGACGTATGAAAGCTTCCTCTTCTGTGTGAGCGCAACAGCAGGTGGGCTTGTGTGTGGGTGTGTGTTTGTATCTGTCGGGTAAAAGGACTGTCAGGACCTGGTGTGTGTGTGTGTGTGTGTGTGTGTGTGTGTGTGTGTGCGTGCACTCTTACTTGTTGATTTAGCATTCTGATGGCCTCCAGATTGCTTCGAAGTCTAGTCTGCATGTCCTCGATTCTGCTGAGGTTCAGAGCCACACGACTCTGCTGTTCCATGCTGTAACACAAAACACAAGCGTATGCACACGCACAAACATAGAGGAGAAATTCACTTTGACATCTTTAAAATAAATCTTACTAGCTGTTTAAAAAAACAGAATAATAGCCTTTATTTTCCAGCTGTTACTTGGAACTGGCTTTTGTGTAGTTTGCAATAATAAAAAAACATTCTATATAGACCTCTACTGTCACGGTCAACTTTTTGTTCAATGAAATTCATTTGCAAGACAAAAAAACTGTTCCAATCATACCTCCTCAAAATCTGGGGCATGAAGAATTTGCCGTACATCATCATCTTCATTATAACTTATTACTCAACTCAAAAATGGTGTGAGCAAATGAGTTCCAGAAATCATTAAATTATATATGAAAGCGCTTATTAAAACTTAAAAAAATATACATAGGAAAACAAAATGAACGCAAACGCAGCCAGGGAACATTAAGAGTACAAGAAGCCATTTAAGATTTTTACTGTTTATTAAAAACGTTTTGGGAAATGACAAACAAATGTTGGGGTCTGCTATCTTCAGACCCAGGTCTGACTAAGGAATGTCTATTAAATTAACGACGGTGGATAATAGTGCTCTGCGCGGGCTGAAGATCTAGCTGCCCCCGCTTTACGCTCTTTCCTTCATGCCCCAGTAAACCTGTCCAGTTAGCATTCGGAAAAACCTTCTAAATACTTTATTGAAGACTTCTTAGCCCATTAAAGTGCCATTGTACCTCCTCAATGTTAATTTTCTTGTAAAAGAGCAAGCTGGGATTTTCTATCAGAGCAGCGGATGGAAAGACGGTCACGTTTTGCTTCAGTTGAGAAGACGGGCATGCTCAACCAAACGCTAATAAATGGCATTCTTGTTCCTGTGGACACACACACACGCACACACACACACACACACACAAACTTTTGGCCCTATTAGCGATAACAAAAACATTTAAGATCTATGGAGACACTTGAGGGAGATGCCAGTACGTGAACTGACAGGTTTGTCTAAAAAGTTCACGAGATTCATTTGTGGAAGAATTCAGATCCCTTGTTTTTGTAACCATCTAATGGTAAACCTCAACCAAGAGACAATAACACAAACAACAGTGATGGTAGCTGTTCTGCATTAACGCACTCTCCACTCTCTCAACGGGGATTTTCTCTTTTGGCTTTCTATGAAATATGATGCAAATAGCCATAAAACTGAATAAAACCATTTCAAACAAGAAAAGAAGAAACACAAAACCAGTTAGAGTGAAGTACTTAAGGAAGGGATGCTGATTTGTTGTTCTTTTCATCATTAATGTTTGACTAAAACACTGGGTTTTGGTCAAATATTTATGATAAAATAATTCTAATAATAATAATAATATTACATGTATTCATAATTCAAACACCAGTTGTCAGAACATAATCTGAATCACTGCCTATTAACCAACAAATGAATCAAGCTTGGACAATTTAAGCATTTCTTTTTTTTAAAGAAACCTCATTTCCTGAAAATGAAATTCATAAACTTAACATAATTGCAACTGACCCTTCCAAATCTTTTAATTTCACACCGTAATGACGACACAAAGAACATTAATAAGAAGAGATGCTGAAATTCCCTTTGATCTTTCCAAGCGGAGCTTCCAGTGCCACGGCGAAGGAGAAACAGGAGGTGTTCGAATCCACGGCGCAACTCCTCCACAGATGCCTCGCATGATTTAAATGCTTTTCCTCGATGGCAATGCGGTCTTTGGCAGATCATGAAACATCGCCGCCGCTGAGACAACTGTGTGAGATTTATGCACCCCGATGTGAGACGCCTGTGTAAACATGTGCTCCTGTGCTTACACGAAAACATGGATGTGTGTAATTCGCGGCCTAACCCCAATCACTGCGTGTATAATTACAGTCATTAGTGTCAAAGCCAAGCTGCCATGCTCTCTAAACCAGGCAATAAACTACATGGACCCTTCACTGCTCCGATCTTGCTCTCATCTTTCTTATTTACTGCTCTCATCTCAAATTTTATGCAAGACTTGGCTGTCTTCTCCCCCGGTCTTCTTATCTCCTCTGTCACTTTGGTTCCCTGTGTTTGTACAAATCCTCTGCTGTGATCACAGGGTGCTCTTAATTGGAAGCACATTGTTAATGGAGCGGCTGATGAAGCCTGATGCTTTATGAGCATCAGTCCCCCCCCCCCCCCACCTCCCCAGATGGGTTGTGTCAGACAGTCACAGCAAACAGCCTCCGACGCAGCTTCCACCACTTAGTGCATCTCAATGTGCCCTTGCCTTTCAATGTTTTCAGACATCATTTGAGGTGAAATGTGAAGGATTTTGATAACAGTTAATTTCATTGATTTGATACAGGAGTGCCATTTCTGTTGAGCAACACACAAAGATGTTTTTCAGATTTCACAGCAAAGCCACAGGGGTACTTTTCGTTCCAGCTCCGTGGTAGAACGGGAGCCATTTTGCATCGAGGCTAATGAGCATTGTTCTCGAGCTGAAAACTCTGGTGTCCCCTTCATATTCAGAACAACCAGCATCTCGAACCGGCCATCCAAATAAGACATTACACAATTGACAGATAATGAGGAGGTTTTGCGAAAACAAATCCTACAATACTGGTTTAGACTTAAGAGTTACATATTTATTTGAAAACAATCAATCAAAAACTCTGATTTTGATATATCTCTCCATAAAATACATCCTTGAATTTGGTATTTTACTCTTCACCTGGGCCTGACACTACTTTTCTTTTTAAATGTCTACCTTACCTCTCTCTGGGTTTTATTGGTACAAACTACAACCCATAATGTGGAGCCGTGACACTCCAGCTGCTTCGGAACAGAAGGCCATGCAATCATAATACATTTCTTTAATAAAGGAATATCTAATGACAAAGCCTCCACGCTGTGTTGATTGCTGCCAGTGATAGTGACAGTGGAGAGACACTGTAGATATCCCCTTTGCCACCAGTAATGAGGTTTATACCTTGAATGTATATGGCTTCCATGCAAATGTCATGACACATCTGTTGCCTCATAGATGTATGAGTTTCATACATATGGCATTTCGGTTAGATGTGTGTGTTTGGGGGAGGGGGGGCGCACAATAATGAAATGAAATACATTAGTCCTCATAATAAAGAAAAGGGGAGAGAGAATAAAAAGGGCGACTGTATAGGGAGACACTATGGAAGAGGCTTTCATTCACAGTTTTTATCTCATTCCATGTTATTATATTCGCTCAATCAAAACCCCTCTTATGCATACATCTATATGAGCTGCCTCTCTCGCTTTGTCCCCCTCTCTCGCTCATTCGCAATTATGAGGGGAAAGACAAAGAAAAGCGATTCATCTTTCTGTCGCGGCCCCTTAATGATATCATTAAAATGACTGACAGCTTTGAATAGCAATGGAAACCTACTCCAGTCAAAACAAATCTGATCCGTTTTGGAAACAGAGCCTGGTGGTTCATTAGGGGAGGGGTGCAACATGAGCTTGTGTATGTGTGTAAAACGGGGTGAGGTGGAGGAGGGGGGGTCGTTAATGAGGGAGACCTCAGGGGGTCACACTGGGAGTATGGGGAGTACTGCTGCAGGCAGGTGCCCCCCACAAACACCCTCTACCACACGCAAACACCCTCCTTCTCTCACGTCCATCCCACACCTAATCCCATCTGTGCCACGTTCCTTTTAATTGCCTTAATGAACATAACAAATGTATATCTCGTCTCCATTGATGAATGCTATTTGACAGCCATGGGGGTGGCAAGCAGGAGAGGATGGGCCCTTGATTGGAGTGTAATCATTGTTAAAGGCCCAGCATGAATAACGTATTCACATTGACGAAGAGACACACACACACACACACACACACACACGGTAACACAGGTGGCTAGGCCCACAGGGTGTTTCATTCACAACTTGGCACTCCTGCTGTTATTACCATCATCAGCTTTGTTCAGGCTAGATTGTGTGTGAAGGAGCGAAACACAGTGGGCAACACATTTGTTGGATGTGAATGCTAAACTCTGATCAGCTGGTGGATGCACTTAAATGTACACTTGTACACAGACACACACACACACACACACACACACACAGAGATGACTCACGTTCTCTCTTCTTGAGGGATCGCCAGGTCTCGGATCCAGGCCTGCAAACAATTATAAAACGATAAACAAACCTGTTTTCGATGGACTCCCTTAAGTCTCTTCCTACTTGTAGCTCATTGCTCTTCCACTTTGCACTTGTTCACCTTGAAGCGTTCCATGTCTCTCGACTTCTCATCCCCCACTTCTTTCAGTCTCTTTACCTCCGCCTTCAATGTGCCATTAGAGTCTTGAAGATGTCTGACGAAGCCAGAGACAGAGTGGAATGGAGAAACACACACAGAGAGAGACATACACCTATTATCATCAAGAGACTCTTGTTAACATGGGAGACACAATATTCCGCCACACAATGGCGATGGTGTCCGTGTTTTTTTAAAACTAGCAGTTCAGACATTATTACACACACACAAACAAACACAAAAAACAGACACACACACATACATCATGATCCATTATAATGAAGCGCTATATATATATTTCCGCAGCCTTTTATTACTTACCCTTGTGGCTATTTATTTCACCGATTCTCAGTATCCAGAACTATTAAAACAAGTTGTAATTCTGATGTTTATTTTAATACTATATTACAAATCAGAAGCAAAAAACTGTTTTATTTAACGAGACGAAATGTAGAAATGTCACGTTTTAATATGTTCAGGGAGTTGCTGTGTGTCTAAGTAAGACACATTCTATAACTGTGTGTTCCTGGTGTAAAAAAGACGGTAGAACAAAACACACACAGACACACGGACACACAAACACAATCTCAAGAACGCGAGGGGTGGAAAGCAGACACAGCCGGTTGTGGTGCTGCTGGGCGGGGCTGAGGGAGGCACCACAGGGGGCGGGATGTCAGGATCCAGCGAGACTACTTTGATCTCTGGAAAAAAGGAATATGTCCCGCCCATGCCTATGTGTGCATGTGTGTGTCTGTGTGTGCCTGTGTGTGCCTGTGTGTGCATGTGTGTGCCTGTGTGTGCCTGTGTGTGCCTGTGTTTGCCTGTGTGTGCATGTGTGTGCCTGTGTGTGCATGTGTGTGCCTGTGTGTGCCTGTGTGTGCATGTTTGTGCATGTGTGTGCCTGTGTGTGCCTGTGTGTGCATGTGTGTGAATGTTTGTGCATGTGTGTGCCTGTGTGTGCATGTTTGTGCATGTGTGTGCCTGTGTGTGCCTGTGTGTGCCTGTGTGTGAATGTTTGTGCATGTGTGTGCCTGTGTGTGAATGTGTGTGCATGTGTGTGCCTGTGTGTGCCCGTGTGTCTCTGTGTGTGCATGTGTGTGCCTGTGTGTGCCTGTGTGTGCATGTGTGTGCCTGTGTGTGCATGTGTGTGCATGTGTGTGCCTGTGTGTGCATGTGTGTGCCTGTGTGTGCCTGTGTGTGCATGTGTGTGCCTGTGTGTGCCTGTGTGTGCATGTGTGTGCATGTGTGTGCATGTGTGTGCCTGTGTGTGCCTGTGTGTGCATGTGTGTGCATGTGTGTGCCTGTGTATGCATGTTTGTGCCTGTGTGTGCCTGTGTGTGCATGTGTGTGCATGTGTGTGCCTGTGTGTGCCTGTGTGTGCATGTGTGTGCCTGTGTGTGCATGTGTGTGCATGTGTGTGCATGTGTGTGTGCATGTGTGTGTGCCTGTGTGTGCATGTGTGTGCATGTGTGTGCATGTGTGTGCTGATGACGCAGATACGCAGAATGACGATCAGGTGCGGGTATGTCAGAGGATCCACCTGAATCACTCCGACACACACACACACACACAAACACAGTCACTAAAGTCAGTAAAGTAGCGTACCAAACACACACTCACTCTTTCTCTCCAGTGACGATGAGCAGCAGCTTGTTCTGGGCCTTCATCTGGGCACCGAGGCTCTCGTTGGAAGCCCTGAGAGAAGAAGAAAGATGTTGACATGATGATGTTACCGAGTGGAAAACTAAACTATCTCCGGCTTTTTATAAGGACATAAACACCCACCAGTTAAACAGTTTACAGTCCACAAAGCCCATGAAAAAATACACTGTGCACACACACACACAATCAAAGAAAAAGCATACGCAGTACAGGGAAGTGAGTTTTTCAAATATAAATTAATTCAATTAGCCATAAAAAAACACATCACAGGGTCCTACTTTTGTTCAGTAATCCAACGGTTGACATTCGTCACGACCAACTGGCTCTCAAGGCGTAGGTTTGCCTTGTCAGACCGCGTCCCCGCCAGCTCCGACAGGAGGGTGTCCACCTACAATCACAGACATTACCTGTCATACAGCAATCTTTAATGCTGTAAATAGTTATTTTCCTCACTTTAAAAACCCACCATCTATTCTCTGACTGGATTCGTGATAAACATAAAATGGAACATTCATTTCAATGTGCTTTGATTAAATTAGATGTGTTTAGAGCTTCAAAGAATATTACTTTCTTTCATGGGAAATATTAACTTTTAACATTGCCTTTCCAGAAATGGGTCTCTCTCTCTCTCTCTCTTTCTCAATCTATCTCTTTCTCTCTCTCTCTCTCTCTACATGCCCACCAAAGGTGGGAAAAAAAGGAAGGTAAAAAAAGAGGGATAAGTGGGGCTCTAATAGATGGGACGCAATGACACAGTGAACATAAATGTTAGAAATAGAGCCTAATAGCAATGCAAGAAAACAAAAATAGGTAAATGGAGAATAATGGGAGATGAAAGAGATGGCATTTGCAGACACAGGTATAAATAACAGGGTTAGGTATTCAGCAGGTGCAAAGCAGGAAAGACGAGGATGAGGGAGAGCAGAAGCAGACTGAGGATGAGATTGGAAAGAAGAGACGGGTGAGGGGTGAAAACAGGGATGGGATGGCACTGGCCAAACTGCTGACTTTTTTATTCTGCTTATCAGTCAAGACCTTTCCAGGCCTAAACTCTTGGGACCCTGACACATTACCCTTATCGCCATGGAAACACCTTGATACGCCATACCATTTTACCACAAAGACTTGGACAAACATGGAAAAAATAAGTTTCCAATATGTGGGCCATAATTTAAGCATCCAAAAATGTCATATGATTAACCCAAAATGTCAAAACATCAACTGCTGTGTGAGGCGAATCATGTACTGTGTGCATGTGTGTGTGTGTGTGTGTGTATGCTGAACCCTATTTATATACCAAAATATGTTCCTGCTGATGTTTATCTTTAAAACCCTCACAGAGTTAAATGTGACTCAGACAGCTGATCCTACAGATGCTGAGCTGACTATGCAAAAAGAAAAGTAATCAAAGAAGTGATTATCACAAACATTTAACCTTCATTTCCTCCTTCAAGATGACAAATGAAGATGAATCGTCTCTCATGTTCACAAAGTCTGGTAACCCTGTCTCTGTTTGTTGATTGTTGGGATTGTGTCAATATGTCCTGGAAGTCAAACTCCTCCAGACCACATCCACAGCAGTGAAAACAACATGCGTATATGTACACCTGTATCTCAGAGAAGCTGGCCTGTCATGCACCACCTCAACCAGTCATACAGTTCAAAAGGTCACCCGTCATACTTAACCTAAAATGATCTGCAATACGAAACCAGCCTGTGCACAGCAGCGGGCTGAAATGAGGTATGTCTGAAAGAGGTGGCTTTCAGTAAAGTCGTCAGAAAGGTTTGCGTGTGTCTGTGAGACCTGCAACTGTGAAACCTCCCATATGCCAAATGAATGTGAGACAATGAAGGTGCAATTCAAGAAGAGAATGCTCCTTCAGCAACACCGATGAACGGGATGCTTCACAAGTGGCAGGAAGTTGTGAAGACGACATTGACATATAATCAATGATTCAAATTTAACAACATGATGAAAGATTAGACTTTTAATTTCAATCAGATTAAGGAAGAGCTGCACTTCTTGCAAACGAAGCAATAAAGAAAAACTGAGGTAACGATGAAATTACACCGAGCGAATCGTTCAATTTTGAAGAGTAAACTCGGTCAGGGCATCAATTGTAATTGCATTTATCAACAATGGAAACACATATTGGATACCATGTTTCAATCCGGTTTTGTGTCATGCACGGGCACATCTTCATGTGGAGGAAGTTCTGCTGTCGACGAAAACCACACACTAATACTCCAATAGTAATTATATACACTGCAATAAAAAAAACTATCATTCAAAAGCTCAAAACTCCCCCAAACTCACAATGCATCTGCACACACTTTCACGCACACTGGCGGGATCTGCGCTGTAATGACAGCAATTACCTGTGCTCCTACATTAACATCTCCCTCCTGACCATCCGACTGGCTCGGCTGGCGGAGGGATGTAAATCGCAGCACAAGTCTGATGTTGTGATTAGGACTAAATTACGCACCATCACTCTGTTTCCACCGGTGTCAAGGGAGGCAGTGGAAGGGTGTGTGAAAAAGAGGGGGAGAGTGTGACAGAGGGGGAGCAGGATGGACATTTAGAGAAAAAAGGCACAAAGGAGGTGCAATTGCAAGCAGGGGGAGGAGTAAAGTAGCATACCTGCTTAACATTTAGATTGGTTTTGTTGCGCAAATATTTTAGCAGATGATGGGGGCTAAAAGGGGCAACAAAATGCATTTGGGACACACTAACCAAGTCGGGCAATACCAATGGTCCTTTCAGGTCTATGCTAGAGAATATGAGTTCACTACTGCAGTGCTGGTGAAGGATCAGCTGCTGGAACAGTATTTGTCATTTTGATTTGTTTGGGGTTGTCCAGTCCACAGCCCACACGTTTCATTGACAATAGAAACAATATGGACTGAGTGCAATTTTTCCCTGAACTTATACATCTGAATTAACTTTTATGACAAACCTCAAAGTCTATCTGCAGAACCCCCTCCCAAAGAAATGAAAAATATTGTGGGGATTTAAGCTGTTAATGGATTTTCCATCTTTTCTATTCTACATGGAGCCGTGGAGGAGTATCACGTTGCACAGTTGCTGTCCAGGACAAAAGTGCCTTTTCACTAAAACATACCAAGCTGTCCAAGGTCGGGGGATAGCCATAACTCAAAGTTAACTTTAGGAAAGAAATCAGAAACAGACAGCCTGGTGGTTGCTATCAAACCGCCAGAGCCGAATATGAGCCATTACTCTGTTCCACTCAGCTCATCAGAGCACATCCTCTCATCAAATTAATGAACACATTTATTGTTAAACACGTTCATATAAAACATTCATTCATTCTGTCTAATTAAAAGACCCAACAGGCCTGACATCACTTAAATATGCATACTTATCACTCACAGGGTCTGAATTAAAGATCTACAGGCGTGTGTGTGTGTGTGTGTGTGCGCGCGTGTGCGAGTACACTGTATGTGTGCATGTGCGAGTACAGTGGCAGGAGAATGAGGTTCTCTAAGCAGGTCTTCTCACTCTCGGCTTAATGGTGATAATCATGGCGTGACCCAACATTAAGACCATGTGTGTGTATGTTTGTGCGTGTCCCACTCTCCCTAATGGTGACGATGATGACATGTTCTCCATTAGACATGTTCTCCATTAGACTAGCCAGTGGGCCACAGCAGAGCGAGTATATTAATGATGCTGATGATGGCTTCTTTAATTACCTATGTCTGCTGCTGCATGGCCTCACTCCTTTCCCCGTCCTTTTCATCGCTAACTCTCCTACGCATGCTGCTGGGTTATTTATGAATGGCTGCCATATTTGAAGTCCCCTTTCTTGTTTGTAACTACATTACCAGCTTGGGAGATGATTCCCACCCACCAGCTGGATGAAGTTACCACATCTATCCTGTGGTATTTTAAACTATAGTGGACACTCTGGCTCCGTTGGGGGGTGCAGACCGGAATGGGTCCATACATCTGGACAAAGTCTTCTTTACTTTCTTTACTACACACAGTTTCTGAATATAATCATAACAATCGCCAATTTCAGACAGCATTTCTCAAATGTGCAGCAGCACAAAAGAACAATTTTAGATTTTTATTGTTGCTGTATTGTTTAGTGATGAGCTGATGCAGCAAGAGTTTAGAAAAACACGACGAGCCGCGTTGTTATTTTTTCTGCACCTTAATAAAATGTTGGAAAATATAATAATGTAGAGGTGGGAGGCATTTATTTTTTTATTTTCCACTACATGATTGATTTGTAGGAAACAATTTCTGCAAACACACACAAAACGTGCCGAGGCCGATCTCATTTTAAAGGCCCTCAGTTCACTCTACAGAACAGTGAAGGAGGCCACAACTCAGCAATGCTGGTTATCAGTGAACATCAGAATATGTTCTCTTAGAGAACCACTTATATATGAGAAGTAGGATATATTTACGAAAACATTTTAATGTTAATAACCGTGCATATCTAAGTAGTCTTTAGTCCTTGGCTCAGACACTGATAATGACTATTGTAAGTCCTTCTTGGGGATATTACAAACCTCTTTTAGAATCTGAAAGAGGATCGCTGAAGAGTTAAACTTGCAGCTGAGGTGAGATGATAAAATGTTGACCTTGAGTAATAACAATAACAGCAATCTTACTTATTTATATGAATTAGACGTCATTATATGAGTGGCATGTGTATTTTGTTAAAAGACTAATCCAACAAGCTTCCTTTACCAAAGTCTCAAACACAGGTATACAAAACTCTGACTGACTGATAGAATTGAGAGAACAAAAGGTTTCAGCAATCCAAGATTTTCCTTCTATGAATGCATCTCTATAACAAAACTAAACATGACCTGAGAATGAGAGAAAATGATATATATCGCTGATAGAAGAGATGCTCGACAATAGTTTGTTTCTACACCAATATTGAACCAATTTTAATTTACTATCAGATCAACGATGTTCATAATCTGCTGTGCATTTAGAAATGTTTCTGGTGCAGCGGCACGTCCACCTGCTGAGCTCTATTGCATTTGAAACTATTGATTATGAACCAATTTGCCATCTCTTCCATGGATCTCACCACCCAGCATCTCTGTTCTTCATGCGCCTGCTCACCCAGAGATGTAGCAGTCAATGCGATAGATAGGACTGTGTCAAATGTCATTTTTGTAGGTTTTCAAATGAACCTTAAATGCCTGTCATCATAGTTTTGACATCATCAACCAATAACGTCAAAAAACAGAAATTGGGAATAGTATGGTTTTGTGTTTTGGATTGTAAGAGTGATGCTCGACAGCCCCGTTAATACAGGTCCGTGCCTCACTGTGGCAGGAAAGAGGTTTTAGTAGCAGAGAAAGTGTTTCTCTCTGAAAAGCTAAACGCCAACAAAAGGCATATGGATTGAAGCATAACATTAACTATGTAATCATAACATTAATCTTATTTCAATAAATGTTGACTTGGGGAGCACCGTATCGCTCGCTGTGTGGAAGAGTGATGGAAAGAGGGGAAGAGGAGGTGGACTATTGCACACAAAGTCTCTGTAATTTATTAATAATAATTTGAATGTCACCGTTATGAATGAAGCTTTTAACTATTGGATGCAGCACTAGTTTTGGATATGATGATATTGTGGTGCTAAGCACAGACATGTCGACCTTTAAAAAGGGAGCCATAGTTTGAATAGAGGATATATTGCTATTCAATTAACATTTGTAAAAGAAAATGCTCACACTTGTATGAATGTATTTACATTACTAACTGTATTGCCTGCAAAAAGCTTTTTTGAAAGGTGGACAACAGGCGCGGAGCCATGCTGTAGCCCCCTGGTGATGCTGAACACCCCATTGGATGAGATGAAAATTTAGAGAGAGAAAAAAAAACATTAAATATCTACGCACCTATCCCACATTTTTCTCTCTTCCCCTTCTTTTAATTTTAACTCATCATGCCATATATGACCCTCATGGACTTTAGCATACAGCGACTTTGAGGTGGAGAGAGAGAGTGTGACAGCGAAGAGAGACACGGAAAGTTACAGAGACAACAAGAACAATAGCAGCCGTGTCTGCTCGACTGTCCATCCCATCCCACAGATGAATTACACGACTGTAGCTTAATGAGCTGTGTTTGAGGGTGATGGGACACACGGACACGCATGCACACACACATTGAACAAATACGAAGGCCATTCCATGGTTAAACAGGGAGACGATTGGACCACTTCTCTTTATTCATCAACTAAACAAATGAGATTCATTTGTCTATCCTCATTTCTCCATCATCTAACCCGTGTGTCTGCGTTTGTGTGTGTGTGTGTTTGTGCAGAAACAGTGATCTAGTGTGGGTCATTTTAAGCTAATTAAGCCTGGCTTGGGGCTTCCATCAGGTATAATGAGTGAGATCAGTGACCAGACGAGAGCGTTCCAGAGACCAACTTTCTCGAGCATCAAGAAAATGAAAATATTGCACACTCATAATTGCAAAGTTCCCTTACACAGGCACATTTTAGAAACAATTGAGCCTGTGATTGACACCTGCAAGTGTGTCAAACATGATTAGATGCCGCAACGTTGGGAAGCTAAACCACCGTCTCGAAAATGGAGGAAAATGGATCAAATTATGTTTCACTTTGTCAACCTCCATGTGCAGAATAAAAAATATTGCTCGTGTATATAAGCAGCAACCAGGCTGATCCTTCTAATTACCCCACTGACTAGAAATTATTAAAGCTACTGTCTAATTGTATTTCTCATCAATAGTTTTACAAAATGTATGGGAAAGAAAACATGCTCAGAAACTTTTGCTATCTGAAAACTTCTCCGCAAATCCTCATTAAGCTGTTTGAAATCGAATACTCCATGCTAAGAGAAGTTGAGGCAAACACACTAATGACTGTGATTTCGTGTGTTGTGTGTGTGGGTGTGTACGTGTGTTTGTGAGTGTGTGAGGGAAAAAGAGTGGGGGCTGATTTGATCAGTCACAAATACACGCCTCATGTTTACCACAACTCGTATTTGAACTGGACTCATGCAGAGGGACAGGATCAAGTGAAGTCAGTGTGTATGTGTGTGTGTGTGTATGTGTGTGTGTGTGTGTGTGTGTGTGTACCCGTGCATGCTGAGCGACCAACATGCAAGCAAAACATGGACTGGCAGATAACATGCAAATCCCTTTCTTCATATCAGAAAAGAAACATTAAAACAACCTGGCAAACACAAACAAGACTTTGCATGTAACACACATACAACACACACACATATACACACTGTGCACACTGTGTACACATTGACACACACACACACACACACACACACAAAGAAAGACAGGCTATCTGAGGTTCAGCTACTGTGCACTGAGGCAATTTGTAATATAGATTTCCTCTATAGGCCACTGTAGTGTACCATTTACCATTTCAAACCCTTTGATTTTTTTTCACCAGCGGATAATTCATCTTCTGCTGGTCAATAACAGAGATTGAGACCTGATGAAGGAGTCATAGTCAGAAGGGCGGTCATCACACTGGTGTTTAAACAATGTTTGGAGTCAAATTCATTGAAAAGCACATCGTTTGTTGAAATGATGGAAGACAGTAAGAACGCAAAGAGGGAGTGCAGGAGGAAACACATATTCAAAGACATGCAGACACGTGTACACACACTCCCAAACAGCTACAGAATAAACTAATGAAGTACACACAGATCTCAGCCACGTGTCTCCATCTCCCCTCCCAAACATAGAATATTTGAAACACACTCAATTATCCCTCCCAGCTGCCTAACAGTTCAGATGGTTGTGGAGACATTTTATTTTTTAAACAGGTTATTTATTCATGTCGTATTGTGATGAATTTAAAGTCATTGAAATGAATCGGTAACGTAAAGAGGAGTGAGTCAACGGCAGTATAACAAAAGTTTTTGGAATCACCGCAACCAAAAAAGGTCCATGGCCACACAGTCATATATGAGGCTGATGGGTCCAGTAGTAAACAAGATTATATGCACAGACAGACAAAGACACACACACACACACACATGACCAAACAAACAAAGATCCCTCCAAGGCATAAGCCAAACTAAAGCTAGAGTGGAAGCCCGCAACTCCCTCAGCAGTCACACAGCTAACGCCGACGTAAAAGGATTTATAACAGTTGATAAATATATGAGGAACTCTTGGCGAGCTCTGGTTGGCTACTGACTGACCGATCGTCTGGCCTAAGTCAGGGTCTTACCGGCCCTGCCTGGGCAATCACTATTGTCAAACCCTGGTGCACTAATGTTACGAGAAAAAGACGAGCCATGCTATGTGGGCTGCATTATTCACAAGGACGGAGTGGAAGAAAGAGTGAGGTGAGGAAGAGCGAGAGAAAGGGAGAGAAACGGAGAGACGGGGAAAGGGTAAGAAAAGAGAGGGACAAAGAACAGGAGAATGCAGAGAGGAAAAGAAAGAAACAGAGGCAAAGGGAAAGAAGAAAAGGAGTAACTATTAGAACTAAATGCAAAATCAAGATCCAAGAGAGCGACTGTGCTCAGGAGTTTAGGACGGAATTCAAAGTTTGTCGAATCTAAATGAACATCAGTTCCCCGTCCTGGCTTTACCCTTAATTATCCATTCTGCCTTTGTACAGCGGCGGCTCAGCTCTGACAACTGCTCTCCCCTGAGACGCCCTCCCCCTTCGCTCCCAGCCAGAACATTAGGGAATATCAGGGAATATTACACCCAGGAATTAACGCTCCAAATCACCTTGCCAGGTTTAGGTCCCGCATACACCCCTCCTTCTCTTGGACAAGATAATCCGGGCTCTAGCACCGGATATATGCCACTAATCATCAAAAAGGTACCGGGGTGGTGGGGAGAGAGTAGAGGAGGGAATGAGAGGAGAGGAAGACCTTGGAGGGCATGGGAGGAGAAGAGAGAAGAGAAAACCTTCACATATGCATTTTAGTATACCTGTTTATTTAGTACAGTAGACACACCTTATAAAGAGGGTAGGGTCACCGACTAAAATCAATCCGCTCCTGGGCAGAAGGCTTATAATGATCACGTTTAAATGATATGAAATGGTATAATTGGTCCAGCTTTCTGTAAGTATCTTAGAATGGTTCAGATGACAAACACCTCGCCTGCGCTGTGTTTCAAGCCAATTCAAACAAACGCTCAGCATTATTGTCAGAAGCTGTGTCACTCGGGTCTGGTGTGCATGTATTCACCTGTTCCTGGGCTTCCTGTTTCTCTCTCTCTGCTCTGAGTTTGTGATCGACGGCCAGCTGAAGATTCCTCCTGAGCTCTGCCACTTCTGTGTGCAGCCTCACAGCCATTGACCTGCACGCACAGCACAACAATTAAATGGAGCAATATACTAGAATAAGGTCAATCTTTTTTTTTTAAACACTCACTATATATATTTTAGTTTAGTTTTTTTGATCATTTAAATATTTTCACTTCATTAATACTAATATAAGAAACCATCCGAAAGACAAATACATTGTAGGTATTTAATTCAAAATGAAGTTTATCCAAAATCAAGATATGTGGGTGTGTTTAAACAGGCCCAGTAAGTATGAGTATGCGTGCGTGTGTGTGCATGCGTGCATGCATGTGTGTGTGTGTGTAGGTGTGTGTGGCAGCCGAGCTAAGGGAATGTGAAGGGGATCAATATGAGGGGGTCTATTCCTGCCACGCAACTGTGCGTCTGTGTGTATGTGAGTCAGTTAGTGTCTGCAAGTGTGTGTGTACACGTGTGCGAGCAAGTTTGTGTGTGCCAGCTGCCCTGGCTACAGCCAGATCAATACGACAAATGATTACCATTTCCACAAACCTCCCTCCACAGCTTCGCTTCGGCCGCTCAGTGAGCCTCAACACCCACCCCCCCAACCTTCTTCACACACACAAAAACACACACACATACACGCGCACACACACACACACACACATTCACCAAAACAAACCAGCCCCACTCTTGACCTGAACCTCAAAAAGCAAATTAAAATGTATATAAAAAATATGTTGGCTTGGTTTTGGGACAGTGAACTAAAGTTCATATATTATAGATTTTACAGTAACAAAAATTTGTTTAATGACTATGCAGTGAAAGATCACAAAGTCAGCATTACACCATTAGTTGTTCACCGGTATTTGTGTTAAATTGACACATGTAAGAAATTCCCAATACATTATGTATCATTCAATATCTACCCCTCTCGCTCTATACATCATTTGTTAATTTTTTAATTAATGATTTAGGCAGTTGACTACCAAAAACCTTGACCTATCACAATTAGATTCTACTTTTTTTCAGGCTGCAACTATCAATTGTTTTTATTTTTAATGAATATGCTGATTTCTCTGTCAATAAATTAATCACTTCATAAAACAGTGAAAACTGCCCATTAGTTTCCCAGAAATTCAAATAGATTTTTCTAAATAACAGATTTTGTCCAACCCAGTCCAAAAGTATATATTTCTATTTAGTTTCTAGGGAAAACGTTCAGATTTTACTTTTAAAAAAGGACTTTTAAATAATTAATACAAATTATTGACAATGCATTTTTTTTTTAATCAATCAACTAATTGGCAAATCATTTCAGCTTCAACCTGAGATATTTTTTTAACATCTTTAATAGACAGAAAAGTTATGTATTCATCATGTAATGATTCAAGAAAGTCAATCAATAGCTGTTTTGAGGCTATACCCAGCAAAAGATTGGGGATTTTAATTAAAATATAAAAAAATCTATTTATATATATTTACATTCTCAAATGTATTCTCATAAATTATAGTGTCTCCAATATATAGAATAATTTACAACATGTTTCAGCACTGAGCTTAAAACTAATAGAGTAACTCAGCGGTCGTAAAAGCGAAGGCAGAACGGCCGAAACAAGAGAAAATGCCTGATAGATTGGCCCATGGAGAGAACACAGGATAGGATGAACAGAGTGGAAAAGAGAAAGGAAAGGAGGAGAGGAGGCATCCTGTGGAGAAAGGAGGGGATTTCCCACAGCACAGATGGAAGCCATTAGTATGGTGTTGTTGCTTAAAAACCTTTCATGTCTTTGCCGTTATTAGATAATTCTGGGTTAACAGTAAACAGCATGGTTCTGCAAATGGATATAATATGCAGACACAGCGATTGTTTTACCATTCACTACCTAAAATTGGTTTAAATGTAATAATTCATAATGTAACCTAAAAAGTCTCCATGCAGAGTTTTGAAATTGTCGGTTGAGGATGAAAATGTTCCATGGCTCAACTAACCATGAACTCCCAATAGGAGGCCGCTGCAGTTAGGTTGTGTCGAAGCCAAAGCCACAACCACAAATATGTGCGCACAAACAGGCGCACACAAACACACTCCACTGGGTGATACATGCTCGCTGATGTCATCACCGCAGCTCTGGTGAAACACAGGGGTCATCCGGGGGTCTCGCCTCTGAACTCTGAACTCCACGACCTAACAGCCGCTTACCCACCGTGTCCCATCAATACACGTTAAGAGTTTTGTTAGATTCACCCGGGAACAGGAGTTCATTTTCCGCTGGGATATCCAAATCTTCAGAAATAATAAAAAGTTAGGCATTTTGCTTTGAAGACTCTCTTAAACAATGCACGTATTTAGAGCTTAGGGCGGTTCTGTTCAACACATGTTCAGTTATACAGCCTACTGTACGCCGCATGCGAAAAAGCTAAATGTTTTTGATTACTGAGTTTACACAGGGGACCATGGGAAATAGGATAAGAGAGGAAGCTTCTTCCCCTCACTCCCTCTTTCCCGTTTTACCTTATTTTCTCCTCTGCTAGCTTTCCCTCATTCAGGCACCCCTCCATCCGCCTCGCCTCCTCTGCACGGGCTGCCAACTCCTCCACTGAGCAGGAGAGAGGGAGGAAAGACAGGGGCAGAAAAGTGTGAGGTGAAGAGCAACAGTTCACTTCAGCGGCTGTTGGTTAGGATTTATTAAAGAGTATTCAAATGGCCAGAGGAAAGAAAAATTATAGATTCTAATAGAGGTATTAAATTGTCGGATGTATTCATTTTGTCTTCTAATTCATTTGAAGAAAGACATACGGATCACAAGAACAAGTATTAATATACAGTACCTTTCATGCTGCAGCAGACCACGGTTTAAAGAATGATTGACACAACTCGAATGTACACAGGTGATTATTGAGCCTCGTCAAATTCAGCGTGAAAATATGAACTGCGAGCCGCCGTCAGAGCAAAACGAACTACGCCGCAGACGAAAGCGCTGAATGCCTTTAGGAGGCAGAGAAGCTAGAAGTGAAAGTATTGCACTGAGACGAGGCAGCAGCCCCTTTTGTTGAGACAAAAAGAAAAAGAGCGCTCCCTGACTCTGCCAGTAGATGGCACTCTTCACCTTGAGCAAGCCGCGAGAGCTCGCGCTCCTGACTGCATCCCTTCAATCATGTTCCCTTTTCCCCTCCGTCTACATGCAATAAAACCCCATTGTCCTACACTTAGTAGTTTAGCACATGGAGCGGTTCCTTGGTTAGCTTTGCTTATGCAGGCCCTTTTTAGTTTGAATTTTAAATTTAGGATTTGACCCCTCCTGCTTTTCTTTTGTTCTTTATACCATTTTGTGAGTCATTGTTTCTTCATAGCTCTTAAAGCCTTTTCACTACATTAAATATTATTTATATTGAATATAACATAAACTGTCAGCCATCGGTGGTCAAGGCTGGTGAATATTGAGGAGGTGTGTGCGCTGAATATGTAGAGGACGGACCTTGACTTTGTGGGCATGCAAGTGTATTTGTGTGTGAAATTTACAGAATGACGGACCTTGACTTTGTGGGACAGACTGAACCGGGAGAAGCTAAAAACTAATAGCAGAATTGAGGGGAAGGAGAAAAGAAAATCTACATTTAATAAAGCCATGATTCATTTATGATTTTGCAGCATCCAAACTATTTAAACTGAAGCCCTAGGAAAATTGAAGCGGCAACTGGAATTGCTAAATATTTAACGATGCAAAAACACTCTTATTTGTGTGCGCAGGCGTCTCTACCTTGGCTATTTCACTAACCCTCAAGGTGAAAGTTTGTTCTGAATCTCAATAATCAATAAAGCAGAGACATGAAAACTCAAGTGTGAGATCAAATTCACAATTAAAGCATTAGTTGTGATGTGACCTCTGTGACACCTCCCACCAGTGGAGGCCACAGAGAGAGCAATTAGCTGCATAGATTGCACACACACACACACACGCACACACACACACACACACACACACACACACACACACACACACACACACACACACACACACACACACACACACACAGAAAATCAAATGGAAGGAAAGACATCTTTCGATAAAAAAACAATTTAAAAAAACAAGAAAATACACACAAGTAGGAAGCAGCAAACATACAGCAGGAGTGTATATACGATGTGTGGTATATTTAGCTTAGTTTGATGACCAAATGCTGCAAAAATGTCCCACAATAAAAGAGGATCCGCAGAGGATTGTGGATTTCTCAGCAATCAATTATTCTTAATAGCTTAAAATAGATTCTGCATTTCCACTCCATGGCTCTACTTAACTCCCTCTTTTGGGGTTTTCCATGAGCAGAAGTCTTGGATAGTTTTCCCAAGTGAGCCGAGCTGATATTAGAACACTTACTGGTCTCTTGCCTCGAAACCCGCCATTTTTGAAAAGCCAAGCTTTTTAACAGCAATTAGAATTTTTACTCACTCTCCCCAGATTTTTTGTAAAATTTCCGCCCACAGAACTACGGCGTGCGCTATGCCATACAACATTTGACAAATTGCTGACCTCTGTCTGGTTGCCAACGGAAGGATTCGGCGGATGTTGTGTTGAAGACGATGTCAGGCGGTTTCACAGCGATCAGTTGAGAATCTGGCCGACACCGAGTGGGGACAATCGGCAGCGGAATACCAAATAGAGAGAAGGACCCGGCACCAAGAGTGAATGAAGTCGAGGCGAACCACGCAGTGGAAATGAGACAAAATACCGTGGGTCTTTTACTTTCTCGACCCTTTAACACAGGCTTCACAATTTAAGGTATGACATTAGTTCATAATCTAATCTCTCCTTCTCAATGCCTTCAAAAGGGCTTCGAAGCCCATCATACAGCATCAGTTTATAATCACAGATCTGCAGTCAGATTACCCCGCTCTCATAGCTAACCTTTAACATGAGAGGGACGAGAACCCGGCTAACCCAGAATCAGTGGTTGGAGCTGGGCTGGGCCCTGCCCGCCCCTCATAAAAGCTTCATAAGGCTTCATACGGGCTTCCTTTGGCTTTGTTGGGGGATTCGTAGCGGGCTAAGGTGCTCCCGAGAGACGTCCCAAAGCCTCCCTAGACTCACTCCCTCTCTTTCTGAAGTTTCATGGGCTTGCAACACTGCTTTTGTGTATAAGCCAAAAGGTGCAGGCGCACAGCCGCACACAGTCACGCACACAAATACACCACGAGAAGAAAAAAATACAAATAAATCATATGCACACAACAGTGAACACTAACAAAGACAAAGAGCAACACACACTCACGTCGAACCTGAAACTCACACACATTCACCCCAACACACTCCCCTCTTGCTCTCTCCTCCTCGCTTTATTTACAATCCTCTGGCAGCGGTACAAGGGCCCGGGGCTATAACACACGGCACCTAATGCTCAAACTGCCAGGTAATCTCATGTCTGACATCCCCCTTTGATAGAAACTGATCAATAGACTCTTGTAAAGGAGTCATTTTCTCTGATGTTTCTACCAACCACTTCTCTCTATATCGCTATCTCTCTCCCCTTCTCTCTCTCTCTTTCCCCACTTCTCTTTTATTAGCCATACATTTATAATTCATATTTCAGCGGGGCCAAGTTTGCTCTGAGACAAAAGGGGGGCTTATTTGTGTAATAAAGAACAATGGTGGTGAAATGATGGGGAGAAATGCCGGTGTTTGCTGCTGGTTCCGGTGAACAACAGTTTTGGGGATCGATAGAGTGTGAAATGGGATTATAGCTAGTAATAGAGGTGAATTGGAGGAGAGAGGCATGTGCACGTGTGCGTCCAGGGATCCAGATTGGATAGCAGCACACACACACACACACACAAATACACACACACACGCACACAATAATGATTTCATCATCTTTAGGCAGATGCACATCAGTAGCACAGAGGGGTGGTAATATCACATTTCTGTTTTTGTGGAAGTGTGGAAATATGGATATTGTGTTTTTGTTTATGCTGTTATTTCATTTGTGGTCACACAGCATCACATTTATTTCACATTACAGCCAACCTTACAACACATCTTATTTGCGATGGAAGCTGACTCCATCAGCCATACTTGAATATTTTAAAATATTCATCCTTGCTTGAGTTTCATAGGAAGGTCCTATAAACAAAATGTCCCAAACATTTAACCAACCATTTGGGTTATAAGTCGTACCGTTTTCTGTGAATCTGATTATTAACACAATCTTAGTAACACAGCTTTTCTATTTGTCTGAATACTTTATAAAAAAATCGAGCCACAAATTAGTTCAAATGAGCCACATATGGTGTAAATGCAACACATGTACGGTACACACACTCTCAGCTCGGTGGAGTTTAGTGTTGTGTGATTTACTCTCTGGACTGACTATTTAGTAAGAAACATAATATCTAGTAAAGTGGAAAAATGCATGCAGTCAGAGATTGACATTTAATTTGACACATACAGTTATGTGCTTGGTTTAAGGACTTTTTTCTTTCTGTTTTTAATCACCCTTTTCATTCCTGACTCTCTGGCCACAGTCTGATTGAATCCAGCTGCCTTCAGCTGCTTCATTCTCATCTATACGACACTTCTCTGGTTCCCAACTCATCCTCCGTTTCTTTTCGCCCCGTGGACATTCCCTCTAGCTGGCCACAGAGACCTTTTATTATAATATTCCATAAGCCTACTGCCTTTTCTTATTTTACATGATGCCTTTTTGTGTTTTTCTACACAGTCTAACAATCTGTATTCTAACCTGTTCTTTTTCAGTCTATTCTATCCTACACCTGATCTACTATTATCAATCTCCACTCAAGATGTAGTTTTATAAAACAAAAATAACCTCAATAAGGACTTCATGTTAATAAAAAAGACCTTTTGTCCACAACAGTAATTTCTCAAGCTGACTCCTCACCCTGTCTATTCAGGCTGCTGCTATATCCAGGTAAACAATGCCCCCTTTCTTATAATAATGCACCTTTATTATTCTTAAGTCATTACAATAGGCTCTACGTTGCTGGATTGTATTTGCCAAAGGTAAAAGGGGAATAATATGTGGTTTTGTGTGGAGCGTAGAGTTGAGGGAATGGGTTTTGATCACAGACAAAGGCCAAGCTACACAGCGTTGTCCTTCTGTCTCTATCTTGTTAATGAGCAGTGTTCACCGAGCAAGCCAGCCACTCTCTGCCACGGAGAAAGACCTCGGATTCATCTCTCTATGGACAATAGGTGAGTGTGTGTGTGTGTGTGTATTTGTACCTCGGAGAGCAAGTGTGTATGTTCTAATTAAAGCAGTTGGAGTTGGGAGAAATGGCTATGTGTGTGTGCGCGTGTATGTGTGTGTGTATGTGAGGTGTTTGCCTGGCGTGACCGTAGATGTGTACGTTAATTCTTAATGAGACATTTCTGTACCCAGTGAGACCCAGCCATCACCATTCCTCCACAAACACACTACGACAAAGGCCACCATCAGGCACGCACGCACACACATGCACACACACACACACACACACACACACAAACTAGATCATTACCATACCGCCAAAGCAGTGTGTCATTAAATCAAACCTCTAACTACAATGTGTGTCTGTGTGTCTGTGTGTGTGTGTGAGTGTGTGAGTGTGTATCTGAGTTAACACTGCGTGCAGACAGCTCCCAACCAAAATCACCACTTCGCTGTAACACTGCTGGCTAATTTGAGCTACCTGATTGAGCTAACAGGAGTGTGGCTGGTTCAAAACCAAAGGAGGGGAACACTGCACAACTTCTCCAGCGTCTCATCTGCTTCTGATGGGATACATCAACAAACAAGAAAAGCAGGGCACCCACACCACTTTCTCAACTTAGCAGGCCACTAAACACACCCACTAAATGCGGGTAAATATAAAAATATACGATTTGGTAAAAGACAGCACATGTATTCAATATATTTGATGGATAAAGGGACAGATGGATGGATGAAATGAGTTACTGATTGATTATTGACTGATTGCCACCTGTCACTTGCAGATTGCAGCGCCGCTCCTCCAGCTCTCGACTCAACTGCCTGGCACGACTGCTCAGACTCTGTTTCTCTCTGATGGCACTCCTCATTGTCTCCTCCCCCTTCAGTAACTCTTCCTGAAGTCTCTGGACCTCTGCTCTCTGTGCATCCACCTCGCAGCTCCGTCTCGCTGCCTCTCGTCTGGCCTCCTTCAGCTCCTCCTCTGCCTGTCTGAGAAGTGCCACATGTACCTGCAGCATAAGTAAGGGCCAAGAGTTAGAGTGGATAAGTGACGGCGTGGTGTTGTGGCCCCGGTCGCATCAAGCGTCTTGCGAGATTCTGCCGAGAATGCATTTCACACTTGCCATGAAAAGGAGCCTAAGATGTGTGTGAGTGACAACTTATTATTTGATTTGTATTCCCCTCTTACATTTGCTTTTATCCATGGGAAACCTTCACTGAAACATAGAAATAAACAAAAATACATGATTGCCTCTGTCGTACAGCTAGAGAAACAAAGGCGGTGGACATTTGGTCGCTAGCTTCCAACTTGAAAACCATGTCCGATCTGTTTGGCGTTGTCATAATGCAATTAGAAAGTCCTGCCCACTTTACATATACTCCACCTTTGTAGTGTATGTAAATATAACCTGTGTCCCACCCCGACACATTGTTTTACGAGAGGAGAACATGGTACAGTGTATGTGTGTGTGTTTGTGAAAATAAACGTGTCCATGCATATGACATTCTCGGTAAGCATGACAGGTCTATCACTTGTATGTGCCAGAGGACACACAAATTAATGTGTAAAATCAAATGCTCCCACTTGCACCTCGACTGCACACATACACATGAATGATGTTACTGTGACTGCCAGCAGTGTTGGCACTCTGCCAGGCCGCAGTCGCCACTTTGAGTAATTTTAATGTTTAGTGTCCCATTGAGCTCTTAATTGGAGTCAATTTCAACAGCCTTGGCACGTTCGGTGCTTTAATTAATGGCAAGGCAATTTGTTTCTGCCAGACAATCACGGGACAATCGCATGAGTGGTGGGGTGTGTGGTGCCCGTGGAGGTGGGCTGACTACTCCTCTTTGGGAACTTCAATTGAATCTCCAGCTGCTCCAGCATACGCAACATTTTGGACGGTATATGAGGCGACTGAATTCAAAAGTAAGGAGGGAAAAGGTCGAAAATAACCTGTCTATCTCTAAATTAGAGGACAGGTCCGCAGATATCCATCCCTTGAATACCTTTTGGGTGTCCGCCAGCTCATGCTTTAAGCGTGTGACTTCCTTTTTCAGATGTATCACTTCCTGTTCCAGCTGGCTGCGATTGCACATGTTTGCAACAAGACTTTGCTTCAGCTCTGCTTTTTGCTGGGCTCTACGGGGAGGAAAGCAAAGACTGACTGGCCCGTGTAAAGAATGCAAAGTACCAATCAACACAGAGAAAGTACACCAGATAACAAATAAGCATAATGATCAGGACATAATTTCACTAGGATATTGTGTTCATTAGTATGTGTAGATAGTATATATAGTTATATAGCTAGTGTTCCATTTGGCATGCAGGCTGTTAAGAGAATGAGAGAGGGGAGGGGGCGGAGGCAGATGGGAAGGGCACCAGAGGCGAGACAAGGACAGGAACCGGGATCAGCAGAGGAGAATGAGAATTTTATAGACTCAGTTATTACTGTCTCTCCAGCTCTGACTTCATCTGAAGAATAGCCTTTTCACACTCCGCGAGGCGCTCAACCTGCTCAGTGCAGCGCTGAAACACACACACATGCAGATACACGCACGCAAAAATGTGGGTGCTGGAATGTAGCAATGTAATGTAATTAATTTGTTGTCAATGTGAATCTTAAACAAACAAAGAAAAGTCAGAGTTATTTTTCAATATAGGAAGATGTTTAATGTAACTCTAAGTCCAGTATATCTTTTCATGGTTAAGTGCAGTGAAAATATGTCCATCTGTAATTTAACGTATACGCCAGAACACTGTATGACTTTACCTTCTGCAGCGGCTCTTTGTGTCCCAGCAGGCTGAGGTACTCCTCATCAGAGTGACAATGAGTCTGTTGGTATAGCTGGAGGTCACACTCCAACATCACTTTCTATAAGTAGAGAGGGCAGATGAGTTCGGTAAAGAGAAAGAAGAAAATGTGTTAATATTTCATACTCATTTATTTAAATGTTATTGTTTTTTGTTACTCTTTATTATTTTGTTCTTTTTAATTTGGATCCCCATTAGCTTTCACAAGGTGTCCGCTAGTCTTCAACGAAAAAATTACAATAAAAGAAATTCAAAAACAGTTTCAATAATACAAGAAAGGATAAAACAAGCCTGTTATATTAGGGAATGTTAGGGATCGTAAAATAAGGGGAAATGGCACTACATGTCAAACAATACACCACGATGTCTCACAATGGAAACAAACACGACACTGTAACAAACGAACAGCAACAAAAATAGCAATCATGATTGCAAAAATGATCCTTAGGATTCAAAAACAGCAAGAACGTGGGTGGTGTTAGTCACTGGAAACTAAACCACCAAAATGAAAACAATAACTGACTTTAAAAATAAGTAACAAACGGTTTAATTTGTAATTAATTGCATTTGAACAGATTATAAGCATTAGTTTACTAATACATGAGAATGACAGTGACAGTAATTAAAAACATCACTATGTCTTCCACTCATTTGTGAATTGTTTTGTTGTATCACAGAGTACAGAGACACAAAGCCTTGATGTTCCAAGCACAGCTAACAAAACCCTTGTAACATATTATAATATAACTAATGCAATGAGTACATACAGATCTTAGCAATGTTCTCTAAATTACAGAGGAATTTCTCTTTGGAAAAAAGACCTTGACGCTCATTGTGTTTTCTAAATCTAATGCTAAATGTATCACAAGCCTTAATCTTTGCCCTTTAACTACTGTCCTTTATATAGGCAAATTATGTTACTAATTCAAAAGTGGACATCTTTGTCGGAAAGGAGAGGAATCCCACGTCTTATAGTTTTCATCTTTACATTAGAGAAATATTATCCCTGTTCAGAATACCAATGGACCAGAATCGAGATAGCATTACGATACTATACAGGGTAAGAAATGTTGCTTTTTCCATTTGTGCTCAAGCGTGATTTTAAACTTGTATTTTTATAAATTTGAAGTTATTTCACTTATTTCTTTCAATTTAGTTTTTCTTGTAAACAGAGAATTAAGACATTAGTGATGTTAGGGTTAGCTGAGCCCAAGAGTTGCACGAGGTAGAGAATCAGCAGGATGTGCAGCTCCATAAGAACTCCTAACCTCTTGATAGGCGCCTCACAATCAAAGTCATTAGCCAGTGTAATAAAGGGCCTGAGATACAGCCATTCTTCAGCAGCCTAACTCTTTTATAACCAACAGATTAAAGTTGATTGGATTAAAATGACATTCTGCCCGTCTGACCTTGGCGGCAGCAGTTAAATTCATCCAAATTAAATTTCTCCGTAATAAAGATGATTCATTTGTTGCCTGACGTAGTAAATATAAAGCAGAAAGAAAAGAGAACAGATTAAGTGACCCGCTCCAGTGCACTCATGCACAAATGCGCACACACGCATCCTCTTGGGTGCAATGACACGTGCACACAAAGGCCCGTGCATGCCCTCACACAACATTGATGGAGCTGGCAAGCACCTGGGAGCTCATGCGAAAAGGACAAAATCAGTATGGATGTATGTCTATGTTGTTGTTGTTGTTGTGTCTACATGTGCATGCTGGTCCTGACCTGCTGTTTCATTGTGTCTGCCTGCTCCTGCAGGGATCCCACCAGGCCTTGAAGATGCTCTGCTTTCTGTTGACTCTCCCTCAGTAGATTCTGGTTGGCCTGGAGCTCATCCGTCAACTGGTCCAAAGCCTCCTGGGCGTTCTCCCATTGCCCAACCTTTCCCAGCCACCGCTGCTCCATCTCAGCGCGCTCTTCCTTCACCGAATGGAATGCCAATTGGGAATCTCGTAGCTGCCAATATATATATATTTTTTATTATGGCAATGGGTGCATTTCAAACTGCGTTTCAGTCAATGCATTGAAGACATCTTGTACAAACAATTGTAGCCTATTTAATTAGTTGGGAAAATCTCTTCACATGGTGCTAAAAAAGAAAAATGCAATAATGATAATATTCTGCTATGCTATACCTGTTGCTGTGAATACTGTAGTTCCTCTTCCAAAAGCTCCACTCGTCCTTGCACCCCATGCACCTTCTCTATGGCTGCTGCGTACTTTTGTCTAAAAATGGCTACTGTTTCTTTCTGCTCCTGGGCTTGTAAACCGGCATCTCTTATCACCTCCTTGGCTCCTTTCAGCTGCTGATGAAGAAGTTCCATCTCAACCCGCTGCTTCTTTAGCTTCCCTTCCAATGCCTCGCCCTGCGAGCAAACACAGTGAAGTTAAGCACGAATGATGAGAATAAACCGTGGCTCTTTATTTAAATGGACCAGCTCTAGTCTCAGGGTATGGTAGTGTGACCGAAAAACTTGTAAAAAATTACGGAGAGTAGCATGTTGAGTCCCCCAATGTGTTGCAAGTAACTGGTGAGAAAAGCAGCAGAAAGACTGAATGTATGTACAAATAAACAAAACTGAATAAATTTGGAGAAATGTTTAAACTGTAACAGCAACAACCATCACCATCATAATGCTAAAAAATCAAAGAGTGACACCGGTCGCCTCATCTAGAGTCAACGTGCCTGGAAAAGTGTTGTCAAACATGGTGCAATACGCTATTCTGTAACCGCACTCATAATGAAAGGGGAACCCAGGAAGTGAAACCGGGCTTAATCCCGGTGTTACCTAAGGAATCCTAGTGTAGCTCACCTTTCAAGGGGAGAGGTGGAGAAAGTTAAACCCGCTCTCACACTCATTTTGAGTTCATCCACGTTAATCCCGCTGTAATCTGGATCAGAACATGAGGGTTTACGACTAATGACAGCCAACTAGTTAGATTTCAGAGGTTCACCGCAGCTTGGTGTAACCAGGGATTAGCTCGGCCCATGTCGGACTAACACACGATGGAAGGCAGTGTGACTGGGTAAACAACTTGCTCATGTATAGGAAAGACACAAATCAGAGGAGAGAAGAGGATGGAGCGGCACCATCAACTTTTATTCTCGAGTTCAGAGTCAAAACTGAACAACCTGTGTAGGTGTATGTGCGTGTGTGTGTGGGGACTGTTAAAAACCATTGAATCTGCCCATGTGCACTCGATTTTGTTCAAGTGTGATGATGAATGTTTTACCCAAGGTTACACAAGATAACACTTTTAAAGTCGCACACACAAGGCAAAGTAAGGTGTCATGCGCCAACTTGACCGATTCCAGCTGAACGTTATGCGTTGCTTCATCTCTGCCTCAGTATTTCTCCTTTTAATGTATCCACTTCTGTCCAAACACAAATGTTAGATGGAGCATTTCATTCTGTCGCGGGATGAAAGGCCTTATAACGAGGCTTAATGGGAACGCCGTGGCTTTCTTGTGACCATAATCAGGAGCGTGTGCTTTGTGGAAACAAACAGCCCTGATTAAGTATGATAGGAAACACATCGCTTTGACCCCTCATTTGGCCTGGCATTTCAGTATTCATGGCTGTCACATGACTACCCAAGATGACCCTCGTATGAATGGAGCTTTCTTATTCTCCTCTACTTTTCATTCTGTATCTCTCGGCCCGTCCTTCCCTCTCTGTCAGTGCGTTTACATGCAATCGAATTATTGGCTTAGTCGGACTGAAATCGAATTATCCGTTTCATGTAAACACCTTAGTCGGACTATGTGCGGTCCGACTTCGGTCCGATTAACACCCCTGGATAGCTCGGTCCGATCCAGTTGATAATTCGACTCTCGCGGCATGTAACTCTGAATTCGATTCGGAACTGGACTTTGCGTCTTTGCGCATGCTCGAGATCCCGCCGCCCACCCTCCTCCCTCCCTCCCATGTCGTGACCCGGAAGTCGAAAGAGACGATAAATTGTTTCTGCCGGCCAGGTTGCAACAAATAACCAGTCCCGCTGCTAACCATGTTGGTGCCCTAAGCATAACTCCTCATGATGCCCCCCTGAGATCGGGTCTGTGTGCGCGGATGTGTCGGCGCGCATCACGGCAGAGCGATGCGACCCGAGAAGTGTTAACGGGGGGGGGGGGAGTTGCTGAGCGATTAAATATATCTCTTGTTCTGCCTGTTTTTCTGCCTAAAAGGCGCCTAATATTTCTAGACTGAAATAATATCGGCATTATAATTATTATAACTATGAGGATTTTATTAGTTGCCTATTTTGTGGTGCCCCCTCAGGACTTGGTGCCCTACGCGCAGCGCGTCGTGCGCGTTATGGGAGCGGCGCTGCAAACAACGCTATGGAGAACACAAGAGCCACCACACATTTCTGGACCGAAGAGCAGACAGAATTTATGCTTAATGTATTGAAGGAGTTGAACATACTAAAGTTCATGGTTCTTTCTCGAAATGTTGATGTTGTTGTTGGTGGTGGTGAAGAGGTCAAGCGGAAATGGCTGTATCACCACGAGTTGTAATGAAAACAGCGCCACCTATCGTATCGGATATGACATGCTTTCGGCCAATGATTCGAATTACTCACTGCCATGTATATTGGGATAACAGCTGATCCCCCAAAAGATAGCATAGTCCGACTAAAGCAAGATTCGAATTATACCATCATGTAACCGCACTGAGTGTTCGTGTTTGTGTCCAAGTGGATGTGAGAGGTTGACAAACAGCGGGGTCATCTTGTCTTGTTTGGTCATTCAGATGATGCAGATGGGGATGGAACGAAGTTGACTACAAAATAAAGCTTGACTGCTGTAAACGGGTCAGTTTATTGTTCTTGGCAGAAGACAGACTAGTTGATTGTCTACTGGGATTCAGATCTATGGACCCACAGAACCAAAAGGACATTCTCTTTTTTTCTTTTAATGTTGTTCACTGGATTAACGCAATAGATTGTTAGGCTGTAGGATCATGGCTCGAACTGATTGACAACTGAATACACAAAAGACTTGCCGTCTCAGCGGCCATGTGCTGCTGACTTAAACCGCCCTTGAGCTTCGTGACCTCCGACTCTCGATCCTTCAGCCTGCTCTGCATTTGGCTGAGCTCAGAGTTGTTCTGCTTCAATCGGCTGTGAAGCAGGACACTCCTCCGGCTCCAGCGTTCCGCATCAATCTGGTGAGCCTGTTTCACAGCTTCCAAGTCAGAGTTCAACTGATCTATAGCTCCTTCTAGAGGGGAGGTGGAGTTGAGCGAAGGTGAAGAGCGGAAGAGAGGATGCTTCCTTACCTGTTGCTGACCAGTACAGAGCTGGTCATGTAGCTGCTGCTGCTCTTTCTCTATAAGGCGCTCGATATCGCTGAGCTTTTCGCTGAGCTGACACGTCTCATCCTGGTGTCCTCGGACCTTGAGTTTCAAGTGTCTCACCTCGCCCTTCAGGGCTGCCACCTGAGTGGAAAAAAACAAATGAGAAAGAAAAAGAGAGGAAAAAGATGAAAATGGAATAACTTTATGTAGAGATACAAAGCACACACAGACAGAGAAAAAAGGCAGCGAGGGGGCGGCAGTAGCCTAAAAGTGAGGGAATCAGGCTTGAGTCAAAGAGTTTCCCAGTTTAGTCTCAGGACCAGTTGGGAAAATGTGGGCACGGCAGACATGAATGAGTAACGATTTCCCCTTTCCTTAGCTCCAACTTTCGAGGAGCCTTTGAGCAAAGTGCTGCACCTCCCACAGCTCTATTGCAGCTGCTCAGAAGCCAACCGAACAAAACTGTTGCTGGTTTGGGCATTTCCCTTGAGTAAATATGTGCAACTCTGTGGGTGTAAAACAGGTCATTGTTGGAGCACAATAAAAAACACAGGGGTGCTCACTCAACGTAGCCTCCGCATATAAGAAAAAAACAAAAAATTTTAATTTGAAAACTACCTGGAATTGAATAAAAAAGCCCTGAAACTGATTTAAAAACCCCAAAATGGAAACAAATCTGAAACTTATTTTCTCATGGAACCCAGTTGGAAAATGCAAAATAAGCAACATTAAAAGGGATAGGCATGTTCTCTTAGAAATAGTACTTCATGTAAAATATATACTATAATATTAAATGCAGTGGTAAAAGCCGTGATGAGTACATGCATAGAAACAAATGTCAGGAACAGCAGAAATCAACATACAGACACAAACAAGCCAGCACACCTGTTCCTGTTTCCTTTGATGCTTTTGTTTAGCCGTCTTCATTTCAGCTCTCAACTCCAGAATTAACTGGTCTCTGCTTCCAACCTGAACACACGGGGGGAGTACACTGAATAGTACATTTAAACAAGTTGTGGTACTTAAGCTCATCCTTTAGTGAAATATTTGGTTAACAGTATACAGGACTGTCTCAGAAAATTAGAATATTGTGATGAAGTTCTTTATTTTCTGTAATGCAATTAAAAAAACAAAAATGTCATGCATTCTGGATTCATTACAAATCAACTGAAATATTGCAAGCCTTTTATTCTGATTTATTGCTGATTATGGCTTACAGCTTAAGAAAACTCAAATATCCTATCTCTAAATATTAGAATATCATGAAAAAGTATACTAGTAGGGTATTAAACAAATCACTTGAATTGTCTAATTAACTCGAAACACCTGCAAGGGTTTCCTGAGCCTTGACAAACACTCAGCTGTTATAAATCTTTTTTTTTACTTGGTCTGAGGAAATATTAAAATTTTATGAGATAGGATTTTAGAGTTTTCTTAAGCTGTAAGCCATAATCAGCAATATTAAAAGAATAAAAGGCTTGCAATATTTCAGTTGATTTGTAATGAATCCAGAATGCATGACATTTTTGTTTTTTTAATTGCATTACAGAAAATAAAGAACTTTATCACAATATTCTAATTTTCTGAGACAGTCCTGTATATTGATACATAAATCTGACCTATGCATTAATTCAAGCACACGCATGCACGCACACACACACACACACGCACACACACACACACACACATACACACACACACACATACACACACACACAGAAACACAGAGACACAGAGAGAGAAGCACCTCCAGGTGCAAGGTGTGGACTTCCTCTTGGCTCAGGGCCATGTCAGCCTCCAGTCTCTCTTTGGTCTGGTTGACGTGGACAAACTCTCGGCTTCGGTCCTCCATCTTGGCTCTCAGCTCATCCCTCTCCTCGCTCACTTTCTCCAAAGCCTTCTCTCTTTGGAGCAACTGGGAAATATGCAATAAAACGTGACACTCGGTCAGTGCTAAGATCCCACAGTACTTCACAACACCCACATTAGGATAATGAAAACAAAATATTTAAATTAGCTTTAAATAAAAACCTTAAATTAAAAATTAATACAAAATTATTTTCGAGGGTCACAAAAAAAACCTCAACATCATCTAATGTGCATTCCACAAACACATAAAGTGAGTCTCCAATTTAATTCAGCGATCAAATAAAAAGTCCAGTAACTACATTTATTTGAGAGATGAATCAACAATCAAATGTTGTTTAACACAGTTAACATTCATACGAATCACAAGCATTAAAATGTCAATTTGGGGAAGAATGAAGCTGTTGTCTTTACCTCCTTCTGACATTCAGAGCGCTGCATCTTATTCTCCGTGAGCTCCTTCACCAGCGCGCACATCTTCATCTCCCTCTTCTGGATCTGGAAAACAAACACATTTAGATTGTTAAGACTGTTGGATAATGCTTCTTTTTTATTGCAAAAGACAATATGTTGATCATATTTCTTAAATTTCAGGAAGCAGCAGAATGTAGCTAGTCAAGGAATTTTTTTTCGATCAAATGTTTGTTTTCACATATTTATGTTTCAGGTAACGGTGGTGGAGAAACTGTTATTCATGCTTCTTTTGAGTGTACAGTATTTCTTTACTTTTACACTATTTTGCAAAGCAGATTTAATAGAGATTGTCTCCGGTTTCAATGTATATACAAAAAGAGTCCTTAAAGCCAAACTCAGTCAAATGCTCTCCCTTTCCCACCTCCTGTCCGTCCAGCATGATCCAGGGATTGTTATGACCAGAGTTGAGGGCTCGTTTGTAACTGTCCTCGGGGATTGATGGAGTTAACTTGGCTCTTTGACCTCTCACCTCTGGCTGTCAGCGGCCAGGCTCGCTAAACACACTAAACCTGAGCTACGGCAAGGGGAGGAAAAAACTGGAAAAAAACACTGTATACAGACTGCAATGCACATAGCATCTAAATCACACATGAGTGCTCATGTAAACACGCACAGACTCTTTCAAATAGGTCGTGCCCCGGACGGGAATAATGAATGTTGGGTTTTTGCATTCCATGGGCATTAGATAAAATAGAACTCACAAAGAAATGCAAAAAAAATTACCGGGGCATACATTTAATGTGACAAATATAAGTCATTCCACTTACTCATAGAAAACGCAACACTCACTTCCTGCCAATTTTAAAATCTCGGTTTAATTCATCTTCAAGTGTGTGTGTGTGTGTGTGTATCCCAAATGTGAGCATGTGATAGGCAAAATGGATGTTGATAAACACCGGAGGATGCCGTGTCAAAACAGACAACTTGTCAAAACGACAAGCTAACTAGGTCAATCACAAAGTTTAAGGAGAAACTTTGGCGTGGAGCTTTAGTTTATGCATATCTCAACGTGGATGTCTATTCGCGTGTGATAAGCCTCTGAACGAATCTGCAGGAGGGGACCTCCAATATCGAAGGTATTTTTAAATCAATGAGCTCTTAAGTGTATCTCAGTCTCAATGTGTTCACACATTCGCACGCACACAACACTCAGCGCAGACAGAATCCCTACTGACAGGCAATGACAAGATAAAGAGAGGGAAAAATATGGGGGGAGAGGATGACAGGAGGGGGAGAAATAATATTTGAACAGTTGGGGGTAGCGCGAGAGGGGACGGTGGGATGGGGAAGGGAGGGTGGGGGGGATGAAAGCGAGAAATGGCAAAGGCAAGAAAAGAAATGAGCAATAAGAGAGATCAAGAAAGAAAGCAGGGAGAGAGAAAAACCAGTACGCCATACTGATGGTTGTAGAGCATTGTGAGGACCAATGTTTGTCCACGTCTAACCTTGAAGGCTGGAACAACCTTCCACAACACGGCTTACCTTCCACTCTACTGCTCTTTTGTGTGTGTCCCATGTCCATGTCAAACAATATGCTATTTGAAATCTTGTATGTAATGCGCTCTATGGAAGGCCTAGGAGCGCATACTTTTCCCGGCAGTGACAACTTATCGTCTCTTTCGACTTCCGGGTCACGACATGGGAGGGAGGGAGGGAGGAGGGCGGCGGGATCTCAAGCATGCGCAAAGACGCAAAGTCCAGTTCCTAATCCAATTCACCGTTACATGCCGCGATAGTCGAATTATCAACCGGATCGGATCGAGTTATCCAGGGTTGTTAATCGGATCGTAGTCGGACCGCACATAGTCGAACAAAGGTGTTTACATGAAACGGATAATTCGATTTCAGTCCGACTAAGCCAGTTATTCGAATGCATGTAAACACGGTTACTGATCAACTCCGATTCAGAATCAAACAATGTAATAAACATGATTATGTCATAGAGACCCATCAGATACGACGGCCGTATAAAGAGCAACGTGTAAGATCTGTCACAAATTTTAAGCATTCAAAAGAATGAGCTCACATTATCAACAACATGTGATCATTGCGTCAAAGACGTTCATGTGTCGTGTTGCATAGTGATCGAAATGAGAGAGTGAGTCACTCCTGCGTCCAGTCTGCCCTCAGTAGAGTGCAGGGTCGATGTCGTGGCCCAGTGGCCCAGTCTGTCGTTCACTGACACCTCTACCCATCGGATCACATGGTATCTCCCCGCACCTGGACTTTCCTTCCTCCCTACATCCTGCAATCTCTCTCTCTTTTTCCACGCCGCTCACACTAAATCCACTCTTCCATCCGTCTCGCTCATTCCCTCGTTTTTCTCCCTCCTGTGTACATTTATGACCCGAACATTTCAAAGAACAGCCTCAAGAGAAGTGACTTGAGGTTCTGAAGAAGATGAAGCAGAGCGTCTCTGACAAAGCCCCTTGTCATGTTAATGGCTTCACTGCTTTCAAGTTCCTCAGTGGGGGAGTTTGGAACACTTTAACCACATGTTAAAACTAGAGCGGCATGTGGCCCTTTGCAAGGAGAGGATGTGTGAGCGATGGAGAGAACTACGAATACAGATGGAGAACAATAGAAAAGGGATACAGATACATAAAGCATAGAGGATTAAAAAGACATCGGGGAGGATTTTGTGCTTAAAATATTATTTGAATACAAATTTAAAAAATACACAAACATCTGCTTTTATTTTGTGAATTTTCCAAGTAATTATTGTTGTTTTCTCTACACACAAAAAAAAAAAAAGATCGAACTGGACATGTTTGCACTCCAGGACCCAAATACATTTCCCAATATACTGCCCAACTGTTTCAGGGAATTAGATTTTTATTAAATAAAGTGGATTAATTATTTTACAGAAGGCCAAAACTGCTTTCCTAATCTTTTGTGCAAAAAAGCCGAAGTAAAAGAGAGTAAAAGGAGAGTGAATCAGCAGAGCACATTACAGCTGAAGTAGCGTGTTGACAGTATTTGTTCAGCTGTGCTAATGTTAGGACATTTAGCTGTGCAGAGGAAAAGTTCTCTCAGTTTCACTCACAGTATATTCAAGTGGGAGCAAGCACCCTCACTCTCTTTTACACACACCTTCTGCTCCCACTGTCCATACAGTAATGGAATGAAGTGTGCATGAGTGAATGCAAAGATCTAAGTGTTTGTGTGTTCGAGTGTGTGTGTGTATGTGTCTGTGTGTGTGTGTGTTTGTGTGTGTGTGAGAGAGAGAGAGAGAGAAAAAGCTTGTAATAGATCAGAGAAGGAACCGTTTGGGTGCATAAAGCAGCACCAGATGTGGAGCAGAAACCAGATCCCTGGACAGAGTGTATTGGTCTATCCGTTGACTTAATCAAATCCAAACATGACAGACACAGCCTAACACACATATACACATGCAAACTGACTTAAAGTACACTGTGGCTAATTGAATGCACTCTTCTTCCACAACACAACACACATGAACAATAAAAGAATTGAACAATCTTGCATATGTGTTGCACTTGCCGGATGACAGCGGAATTAATGTTCACTCCAGGCGGATGAAGATCAAGAGGTCAAAATATGTTTTAAGAAAATATTAATTCAAATATCTGATCCTGAGCCCATTTGTTGTCATATAGCATGAGCTACAGAGCATGCAGTTTTTTATATGTGAATTCTATTCACTGGCAGACTGTTGTAATAATAGCCTCAGCCAACAAAATCCTAACCAACTTAAGCCTAAAGATACACTGAAGTGAGTCAGTGAAGCGGCTACCCAGTGACAAGGACTGATCCTTGTGCGTTGCTTCCCTTATTTTATGTTACTTTGTTTTACAAAGCCAAGTCCTTGATACTAATGGCTTAGTGAAAAGTATCTTTCCAACATGGTTAATGAATACAAACAACTGCGCTCTACAGTATATTATTTTGGTGTATCACAGAAAGGGCAAAGCAAAAGCTGTCTAACAAGCAATATAAAAAAACCTATTTTTTCTTAGTTTTAATGCAGTCCTTGCTCAAGAAAAAAATCCCATTTTAGCAGAACAATCCAAATTTATGTCAAGTCTGTCTTTGTCAAAAGTGTGTGTTTTTAATAAGGCTCTAAATATCAGAACATCCCATTACCCATTATCTAAAACCTTATTATCAGCACCATTGTAGAAATAGACAATGCCTGTCACAGTGAATATTACATATGAAAATGTAATATTTAAATGAATCCCTCACCTATACAACCCTTCTTATCAGCCCCATTGTGGGAAAAGACAATGCATTACATTAAAGTGAATATTATATTCCATCTCCACCCTGTAGAAATTGCGTATTTTCAATTTAACCATTTCTTCTTAACATTCTACGCTTTGTGTAAAAAATGTTTCCTGACCTTGTGAGGAATGGAACTCCCTGATAATGTACCGGTGTCAACAACGCATGGCCAACAACCGGGAAGTCAAATGCACTGGTCTCAGGTCAAGTGTCACAATAAGATGGACAAGCAAAGTTTTGCAAGAATGTTGAAAAGCAGGCGTTGAGGAGGGAACCAATTACCTTCTTTTCACTGGCGTGACGCACATGTATTAGCTGCTGCTGCAGATGCTCCATCTCTTTGTTGGCATGGCGCAACTGGTCTTGGATCTGCTGACTCTGCTGTCTTTCCGTGTCCAGTCTGGCTTTGGTCTGGTCCAGGGTTTTACTGATGTCACTCAACAGACACTCACTGGTGTGTAACTGGGGGGAGAGAGAGATGAAGAATAAGCCGAGTATGTCAGTCACAAGCAGGCGGGCTGCTGCCGTGAGAGCTGAGGAGGAGACGCACACAAGGAGAAGAACGGGAGAACCGTAACAACAAGACGCGAGCAGCAGGAGAAGGAGATGCAAGGATAATTTAGGGACGTTTGCGTCCACTCTGTCTCCATAGCAGTGAAAAGGAACAACATTGAGGCTTTGTGCCGAGTAGGGGAACCATCCAGTTACTGCTTTGCCTCAGGACCAATAAAGCTGCTTGACTACATGTCATAAAGTCGTAGCTGTGGACCAGTGGTTCTTCAACCCGACACAGACAAGGAGCGCTACTTTTTCCATACGCTCCGCATCAAGCAAGAGAAAGAATATGCTGGTACTAACATGGGTTCATACAACTGGTTGACAAATGGTCGTTGGTGTAACTGTAAGCTGTTCAAAATGTCTGACGTGTTACTCATAACACGAACACTGAGGCTGCAAAGGTGGAAAGAGTTGTGTTGTGTCCATTATCACAGAGCATCTTGCATCAATGTACTTCCTGTGAGCTCCTTTTAGTTGTGTCCATCAGCCTTTAAGTCAGTTGTGCACCGTGTAGCTCCTTGTATTGGACAATTAATTTGGACTCTGACATAAACAAACATTAGATCAGTAAAGGAAGTGGACAAACAGACTCAAAGCTTTGACCCAAAGTGTACAAAGTGAGCATGAGTACTGGAGACATGTGTACATTCAAACTGCTGCCACCTCCAGAAAACACCAATGATGTGTCACTAAGGTAAAAGGAGAAATGAAATTAGTGTTTGAAATGTAAAGGACATCAAGTCGTAATCTAAGAACGTCTTTCAAGTGTTCCCTAAGTCGAGTTACTAACATGCTTTCATGTTGAGTATACTTTATTTCGTGGGCTGCCGGGCAACAGCAGCACTAACACACGCGTTACAGAGGAATGACTTGGTTTGGTCAAGGACACAGTTAATGGGTTATCTTAAGCCTAAAACACATCACTGCCACACGCCACACTAATATACCTAGAGGGGCCAGAGGAGGAGGAGAGAGAGAAATATGAAGACAGAGAGAGGGACAGAATTATAAGAAAGAGGAAAAGGACAACGAGAGAAACCTAAAGGCCATTCCATTCATCATGCGTATGACTCTTTAATGTTCCCATACATTATTATTGGTTCTCATCGGGGCGAGGGCGCGACCGGACAAGGAAGAGGAGAGAGAGAAAGAAAGAAAGCAATCAAGAAAGAATCATCCTAAGAAAAAATAATGAACGGACAAAAGAAAGAAACGCAAATCAACATGCAACCCCTCCCCCACTCTTGCCCCGTCTCTTGGCTCAGGGATATTCACACAAACATGGTTCTTTATTGTACAACGAGCCAACCCTCTGCGGAGCTAAGATGGTGGCGATGAGTTATTAAATATGGAGAGAGGGCGAGAGAGGGAAGGCGGAGGAGGAGGGGAGGAAGGACGGATGATTAACTGTGAAGGAAGTAAAATATGAGAAGAATTCCCTGATGTACCTGACTGGATTTGATTTAGAGAAGGTTGCCCAATCCTGTTCCTTATTTAAGAGGAGCTTCCCTCCTGTGTTTCTGAGAAAGAGAGAGAGAGAGAGAGGGAGAGAGGTTGTGTGTGTGTGTGTGTGTGTGTTACCTACTTTGCTCTGCAGTGAAGCCCGACTTTCTTTGAGCTGTGCGTTGTCTTGGACCAGCTGTTGCTTGTGTCTCTCCTTCAGAGCCAAGGTTCCCTTCAGAGAGTCCTGTGTGGCTCGCAAAGCAACCACATCCTGGTCCAGGTGCCTCACATGCTCATCTCTCTCTTTCATCTAACACACACGCACACACACACACAAACACACGCACAGACAGACAGTCAGTGCTGTACGTATACACATGTACCACAACTACAGATGGTAGGTTGTACCTGGCTTGTAACAATGCAGACACCAACGATGCAAACAAAAGGACTTTACTTGGTTATACTTGGCGGCACTCTTTCACCTTAACACTAGTTTCAGAGTAAAAATGTTATAAATAGCCAGCTACATGTTATGTTCATGTCAAAGTTAATAGCTTCTATTATGCAAGATACATTATGTATTTAAGGCTGCAATGTGAACAAAATAATTTGCGCCGGTTATACCTCTGTGCTTTTTCACTGACCATCATGGCCACCCCCTACAAATCCCCTCACCTCTTTACTTCTAGTACGCACGAGTGTCAAACTGATGGAGTGAAAACTGAAACTGATGTGGAGTACAAAAAAAAAGTTGTACAAGTCTCTCTGATCACCCTGGGAAGTCTGTCGCACAACGTAGTTGGAAGAAGAACTGAAGATAATTCCATCGCATGCTACTATAAATGCCCCATTGGACTAGAGTTTGAGCTTCATTATTCTCAAACTCAACCACAAACATTAACATTTCAACTCATGAGCGACAGCATCACGAGAATAACACACAAACACGTCCTTTACAACTGTTGCTGTGCAATACTTTTCATGAGTTTTCATCAGTAAAAAGAGATGAAGGAAACAGCCAGTGGTTGAACTCCTCACCCCGTGCGTGGTTGTCCGTGTGTGGGCCTGTGGTTCAGAACCCCAAGTCAAAGCAAAGCCCCTATTCATTAGCACTGTGTTGAAAGAGCCCTGTGTTAGATTAGTAAGGAGGCTCCATGGACCGTCAACCCACATGCAAACATGTACACACATACACAATGTTGTCAGGGTCATTTGAGATTAGTGACGGCGCACAATAGAATCAAACACGCACACAGTGGGTCCTACTGTACGGTAAAGTTTCTTTCTTTATAGTTGAGAAACAAATCTGGCAAAAAGGCTTTCGTTTCTTGAGATAGCCCTTCCCAACAAAACTGTAGTTTAGAACCTGTGATCTCTCGTTGCCTCCTCTCACAGCAGACTGTGGTTCTGAACTTGGGTCTTGGCAGAGACACAACCCACGTCGGCCTCCTCTCCAGACTGTGCAGTATATCATCCGACCTATTGCAACGGAGAGCTAAAGTCTTTTATGACATTAACTCATCTACAGCATGGCTAATGGATGGTCAGAATTATAGGCAATGGGTAAGCCAGTATTGCGACACTGAATTATAATGACTCTGGATATTCCCTAGATTTTAGTGTGACCATTGGGAAATATATTAAGTTCCACAAAACTGAGACAATAAGATGTGAATTGCAGTGCCTAAGCCAACTCCAGCATTTTAAACAAGTGGGCAAAAGTTTATTCTCTTTCTTTTAACCCATCAAGAGGGATGCCAGATGAAAAATGACTGAAGCAAAACATTTTCTATGCATTTCAAACATTATCACCTATTAACCTGACTTTAAGCATTGATATCTTCTGAAATTCAGCTACTGTCACTGTCTTACATGCTGATATTTCATATATAATAGACATTACAGTAAATGCAAATATCATATTAAAATATTTCTGTAATTCTCGCCATCAATCCATATCGTTCAGTTTTTAACATAACTCGGGGGCGTTTATTTAAATAAAAAAGCTTACGTCTGTGTACTGCCAGTTCTGGGCTCAGTAAATACAAATACTCACAAAGCAGGGCAACTCTTGTATGACGAAATGATCAACCCTGGATGCACTCCGTACGGCTACATTACTATGAATATCTTCTCTCCATTCAATTTCTATATCATTTGGTCTGTAACATTGAACCTGAGAAGCTTATTTTTTAGTTTTGTAGCAATACACTGTGGCGCTGCTTTGCCTGCACAACTCTCTAGCCTTTTTATTTTTGTCGAGCAATTGTTTCTGTAAAGAATGAAAGGGAAACAGAATTGTGAACAGTATTTTGCTAAACTCCCCCATGTGGTTCAGGTCAGACAAGTCCACATTCACATAGGCCTACACATCAAAGTAAACCCCAACCAGGCAATTTCAACAATTATTATTATTATTTTTTAGAAAACACTCAAAGAATCACGTTTGTCTCTTCTTGAATGTATATGTTAAATTACACCGTTAGTAACTCCATCGCTCCAGTATATATCTTGGTTTTAACAGACCGTTCTCAACTTCCCAATGGTACCTCATGAGATAGGAGAGGAAAGTTAGGATCAAATGGCTGATGGAGCAGTGTGTGAATGATGTAACAGGTTCAGATAATAAAAGTCACATGAATCCTAAAGAAAAAGTAAGCAGTGCTGTTATATACTGGTATACAAATAGAGTACCATAGATGAATTCATATTACTTGTTGATCATCATTGATTCTAGTTTCTTATGAACTTAGTACTCAACTTAAACATTCATTTTGGATTTTCCACAATCTCATCCACTGTATGGTCACTGCTATTAATACATGAGGCAGCTTGTTAAATATCACAATGTCTGTCCAAATCCCTTTCGTAGCCCAAGGTCTTTACGCCGCTGACTTTCAGAACTCTGTAATATTGTTACATAATGAATACATTACGGTGACTTTTCTCATCTCCAAATCTGCCATCATAAGAGATGATTAAAAGTTCCCATGTGGTCTGTGTAAAGTCTTAATTCTCCAGTGGCGGAGTATAGGACCGTGGCTGGAAATCCGGAAGAAAGAATATCAGATTTGTGATTTTATTTCAAATTAGTGCTTAAGCCTTGGACTTTCATATTAGTAGTCCCTATTGAGAGAGAAGCCTCAGTCTGATCAAGTCTCATTACTTTAGCAATTAAGGTTTCACCCCTGGAGTCCTCCTTTCAGCTCCAGACCCCTTCCTCCTCCTCTCGTCTCCTTTCCTTTATTCTCTGCTCCAAGCCATCATATGTTTTTGCCACCAAGACGGAGCAGAGGAGAACGGGAGAACGGCTTGCGTAAATCCTTGATTGGCCAAAGTCTCTATCCTCCATCTAGGATTACGAAGAGAAATAGAACATTTGAGGACAAAGGAAGGAGGGGTGAGACGGGAAGAGACAGAAAGAAAAAGAGAGAGAGAGAGAGATGGAGTGCGAGAGGGAGCGATGTGAGTTGCAGAGTTATGGGCACAGAAGGGAGAGGGTGGCGAATATAATTGAATTAAAAAGATGGAGCGGGGCCATTTCTAAGCAGGTGGGAGTGTGGAGTGAGAAAGAGCAGGCGAGATATTAACTTCTAATAAAAGACAGATTAGAGAGTGGCTAGGAGGACTGCTCTGTCTTTACCTGTGGGAGTGACAGCCCCCACATAACCTTTCACTGCAATATGCACACCGATATTGGCCGCCATATTCTGAGCATACCACACATAGACGGACAAACACATATGCACAAGCATCCGTGTACGTACCGGAGTCTAAGAATCCCACATACACTATATATAGACATATATGTAAAAATATATGACAGGCACACACACACACACACACACACGTAGAGCAGTTTGACAGCAATTGCGTATCAGCTCTCATTCAATGATCCAACAAGCCGCAGCCATCAGATAATGAAGACGCAGCTCTTTAGGAAGCGGCTGCTATTCAGACAATTAATTAACTAATTGATCTAACGAGCTCGTTAAAGCCGTGCTTTTTTGGCAGTCGCTGTGAATATATTAACTCGACTAATTCAATTAAACAGGTGCAGATTTCACAGCTGCCTCTCTCGCGGGCGCACACACCAATCCTACAGGTGTTGTGTACACGCTCGCTCCATTTGACTCCGACATCTCTGTCAGCGAAATCTTGGCATTGGATCAAAGGCATAATGATATGCAGATCAAGTGGTGTGTACTTGTGTGTTTGCGTGTGTATTTCTGTCAGCGCTTGTAACTCAATGGGCCTGGTGTGCCTTTGTATCGAAAGTACAGCTCGATAAGCTCTCACAGCATTGGTAATTTGTATAATTGAAATATAACAAGAGGGGGCTTGAAACAGATTGAAGCACAGTGAATGCGGTTAAATTAGCTTACAGAATCCTCGAGGTCACCAATGAGGTTATCCAAAGCTTCACAATGCCACAGTTCTGAATTTGCTCCAATGCTTTTCAACATTATAGTCACGCGTGTACTCGTGTGTTTGACAAATTAATAGGCCGTCTACATTCACTGGGTTAGCAGTAGCAAAAAAGGTTTTGCCAGTCTAACACAGCCTGGAACACAGTCTGGGGCTCATATTCATTCGCTCACGGGCGTAAGCCGTCTACAAGCTGTGGTGGTCAAGGATTTATGGAATTATTCACATTAGAAGACAAAATCACAATAAAATTAACTACAAATATCCCACTCATTATTGACACACACACACACACAATACACACAACAGATATTGCCCATACACATATGTATGTATATCACACACTAATGGACACAAACAGAGTGGGACTTTTCATGCCACGGAGCTTTGTCTGAAAGTGTTGGACTCTTAAGTCTGATGTGTGATCTGTGTTTGTGTGTGTGTGTGTGCGTAAATGCATATGCATAGCCATTTGGTGGGTGTGGTTTGTTATGCCAGCGCTACAACAGGAGCTTGCTCATAGGCTGACTAAAGCGCTGAGGTCGGTGTTTAGCAAAACTCCCATGGAGATGATACCACTGATTAATTTCCCTTCGTCTTATTCTCCACACCCTCCCCATGCATAAAGGTCTGCCTTCTTTCCCTTCCCCCAGGCCCCTCAGCCACTGCTGAATATTAAATCACACCTTTTTTTAATTTGCAGATAACTACGGTTAATTTTTCTCCAAGTGTCATATCGCCATAACATGGTGTAGGAACCTATTAGGGATGGCTGATGTGAATAATGTTATCTTTTTTCCATTTACTGCATGGTGTGTCTTACTGTGTTCACTATGTATAGCGAAATCATTACCTGCACATGCGGCACAAATATTGAATAACACCATTGGTGGGTTGCAGTGAAATTTCCAATCTTTAGGAAGTTAGACATTGGATATATCGCTGTCTTAAAATAGCCAAGAAGCACCAAATGTCTCCGTTTCACCATAACACAAATATTGCCTGCAGTGTTTTGAGTAGTGTCGGTTTCTTGATAGTTAATAATAAAGTCTGTGTTTGAGTATGTTTGTGTGTACATGACACGTTGGCCAGGGAGAAGTAGAACAGAGGTGAATCCATGCTGCTGTGGTGTGTTTTAGAGTGATTTAGATTTTTTGGAGAACGAAAGAAAAAACTGAAACACACAGAAGAAATACACAAGTAACCCTGCAGTTTGTACTATATATATATATATATATACAGTATATATATATATATATATTATATACATGTATATTATATATGTATACATATATACATATATATATATAATATGTGCAAATACAGACTCAGCCATTATTGTGTGCACGCATGTGGACACAAGCAGATGCAGACAGACACACACCACGGATGACATCGTTCAATGTCTCAGCTGCAAATTAAATCTCATTCTCGGAAATATCTACCTCCCTACCCCCTCCGACTTATTCTGGGTCTTCACTAATTCACACCCTATTTTCCTTTACGAATCTGCACACCTGCCTTTACATCATTCTTATCCATGACACATGCTGACCAGAAACCATCACACACACACATACACACACACACCCAAGAGCACACACACACACACCACACAACCTGCGTATGCTCATTTGTGTTTTTGTCAAGTGTGATCAAATATTTATTCACCCCGATATTTGCACACAAGTTAACACTTTGCAATCACCAGGCCTTGTTCTTCATGCCGACAACAACTGCTGCTCCTCTGAGGCTCGAGCTTTTCTCCTGCATTGTTGTGCCTTCCCATCATCATATTACTCCACATCACCAGCGTGCATAGCCTGGAACCTCGCCCAGAAAATTGGGAAAGTGGGAAGTGATTTGGAAAAATGAGGGCAATAAAAAAAAACACAGGGATGAATGGAGAGATGTGATATAGGGTAATATGCTAACCCAATCATCAGGCCGCTGTTTGCCGAAAGCATAATCAACATATCGGCCTAATGTCATTACAGCTATATGAGGAATAATATTGCGTGAAATGATATTGCGTGGCGCGTGCATGCCTGCGTGGTGCACACGTGGACGAGCTCACATGTGCAGATGTATGTATCACCTACCACTTCCCTGGCTCACACACACACACACACAGACAACAGTATGCTAAATTATCCATGCATTCACACGCTGCAAAAATGCACGTGACTTATTCCGTTGTAAAGACTTTCGCTTTCCTTATTATGTCAAAGAAAGAAAAAAATTGATTGATATTGATTTAATAAAAAAAGTGGTATTATTTTACGCCATTGATAATGAAGATAAGATACGATTTTAAGAAGTCCATTGTATTATATTTTAAGGGTCATCAGTTAAAAATCCATCTTTACGCGTACGCACACACATTTGCATATTCACACACAGACTGCCCACTGGCTCTGACACAAGAGGATAATAGTTAGTGTGTGGCTTCCATATCCTGAATGCATGAGGCCGCTGATGGCCTCTATTGATGGACACTGGCGTGAAGCCATCACTCAAGTTATGGAGCTTTAATTGGAGACAGCATAAAACGATAAACCAAGAAACATGCATGGCTGAACAGCCCAATGTAAACCATTAATCATAGCGAAGGCAAAGACAAGTGGCCGCCACATACACACAAGCAGACATACTCACACGCGCTAAAGGGTGCACACAGCTGCAGAAGCAAAAACAAGCTGCCCTTGCACCACACACATTGCAAGTGTGTGCATATTTTCACGAACGCACACACCCACACACACACAGCGTGGCAGAGACAAGTGTCCCAGTCACATATTCTCATGATAGATGACCCATTTAACTTTGATTTCTGAAAGAAATGAGCTCACCAGCGATACAGGGTTATCACACACATACTTACTCATTCATAATACGCACAAATAGATACTATACACAGGCTGCATACTTTATATGAACTCACGGTGTACATTTAGGTTAAATGTAAATCACAGCTTGCATAATTTTGTGGACATGTATTCCTGCCCTCTCTCCCGTTGTCTCTCGCACGCACAGGCGCACACACACACACACGGCGCTTCCTTATTTGCATGAGAAGGGTTATAATATGGGGATGATTTGTGATGCAAGCAATCAGAAGTGAAGTAATTCATCAGTGGCGGTGTCTAACACACATCTCTAGTGGTCATAAATACAACTCGACACACGCACGCGTCCACCTGCTTGTAGAATCTGCACATTCCCACAGATGAGAGAATAAATCAGCTAAAAGTTGGCATGAAGGCAAGACTGTTAATAACACGAACCCCCACAAATGTGCTCTCACACACATCATCACACCCTCCACAAATACTTGGAATAAAATAATCTGACAGTCACAATATATGTGTAGGGCAGGTGTGTGGTCAGTGAGAGTTTGTTCTAAAAATGTCTGTTATGCATTCATGACGTGCCTTTTTCCCAGTACGTCTTATACACATTTCTATATTAATAAATCTGGCTCCTTTGTTACTTCACTTGTCCACTGTATATTATGAATCTTGACTTTCAAATATGGATTCAAACAGAACCATCTCATTGAGCACTAAAGCAGGGTTGGAAAGAATATGAAATAGGAGATTAAATGAAAGGCTTCCCATATGAGAACGATTAAGAGACCGCATTACCTGTACATTATGTCTGTGAAATCTGGAAGTAAAGAGCCAAAGTGTTCAATAAAAGCAGAGAAATACAGAACTAAGAATAGAGATCTGGGGCCGTTTCTCAACAACATTCTGAGGATACTCTCAGACAGCTCCTAACTTTGCCTTAAAATGTCTAGCGCGGGAGTCCCAGTTTAGGAGGGATTCAGAAGTAACTCTGGGCAACAAGGAAAGAAACATTTACCTGATGGAGGAGGTGTGGCTGTTGTGGCTGTTGCTGGGTATGACGCATTATTTTAAAGAGGTGTGATTTGTTGATCCCCAAAACAAAGAAATAAAATATATACTTTTAATGATATGAGTTATAAGAAGGACAGTTTAATCAATATAATGCTAGTAATAGACTGTAGTCTCTATTCAGGCATGGTGCAGTTATGAATATTTAATGTAATGATAGACTACTAAAATCATCCCTGCACAATTTAGTCTTTCGTGTTTCATCAACTCACCGTCATTCAGCATTTAGATAATAATTTTCCAACCACTTTGTCTTTCCACCATTGAAGAAATGCTTCAGAAACCTAGACCTCTTTAAACCCCTCATTCCTACTCCTCACATCGTTGCTTCACCTTGGTACCTCTCAAGTGCGACGATGCTTTGCGCTTAACCTTTATTGTTAGCAGGATATCGTCAGGGGGAATGTTTAGACAGCGTCACAATTATCTGAATTTTCTTAGAAATTGTCACAAGTAGCAAGTCTTTGTACCTTTTTATGAATATGGCTCTTGTGTATTGGCAATTGGAGGAGATAGAAATCTGCTTGTTTTAGAAGAGGAATTTCTTGGAAAGAGGAAATCACATGAAAAGAGAAGTGACTGTTGCTTTGACTGAAGTGAGAAGGTTGCTCGTCCAATGGGAAGCAAGGAGAAGAAAACTCAAGGTCTCAGTGTCAAGGGGTTAAACAACTCAGTGGGCTGACATGGAGCCAGAGCAAAATAAATTTAAATCACAAGCAATTATATGGTGGCCCTGAGAGTCAAAACATCTCAGAAAGCCCAACAACATTTTAGAAAGGAAACAAAACAGAATGACATAAAAAAATGTAAAAACACGACAACAAAACAGAAATCACAATAATATTAAAGGTAGAACTCAAACCAGAAAAGGTATGTATGTTTGACGATGATTCCTTGTCCCGGTTTGCCACAACAGGAGAAGTTCTTCCTCTTCTGGGTTGCCGGCAGACAGGATGCCTCGCAGCACATTGCTGCCTCTCAAAGGTCGGGATGATAAGATACAATAAAGGTGTCTTCATCCAGAGGGAAGTGTCTGTGGTTACAATACAAAGTGGGCAGAATGCAAAAACATAGAGTGCGAATATAAATGTTTGATATTGCAGTTCAGAGTGTACAACAGACACAAGTTGTTACTTTCGCAGTGTATTCACCATGTTGTGGTACACCAAGGTTTTGACACAAGTCCCTTACACAAGCAGATATTGCTCGATCGTGTAGCCTCTATTTATTTAAACTTCAGGTTTAAGGTGTCCAGAGGCCGGTGGCAGTGGAGAACTCATCAACACAGAGCAGCCCGGTGGGGGCCGACTGCTCTCCGGTCCAGCCCCCAGACATGCTGGAAGATGATGACCTCTCTGGTGCTGCCCCCGAATATACAAATAATGTTACCTCCCTATATGTTTTTTTTCAACAAACATTGTTGTCGTTGTCTACTTTAATTTGTTATAGACTCTGAACTCCAATACAATGTGTATTGTTGCACTCTTTGTATTTACAGTTTTCCCACTTTGTATTGTAACTGCTGCGCAGCAATTTTCCTTCTTTTACAAACTTTCATTGTATCGAATCATCCCAACCTGTAAGACAATCTGCTGGAGATTCTAAAGAAGCAGAAGTACATCTGCTAGTTGTAGACTGAAAGACAGTTCAGCCAATCATGGTCGGGGAATAATTGTCCAATACATACCTACCTTTTCCATTTTGAATCTCACTGTAATGTTGTTTTTTCTTCTGCTCTTGTGTTTTTTACGAAATGTTATTGTGTTTTCTAAAATGTTGTGTTTGATCCTCAGGGCCACCGTACATTTCTTCTCTATTCTGTCTTTATTCTTGCATTAGAATGATACAAACCTTCAAAATACACACACACATGTACAACACACACACACAAGTTCCAAACAGCGGTTGCCGTCCCTCAGCGCTCCTCTGTCCTCACATGCTTGGTTTCCCCATCTAATTGCTGCCATTCGTCAGTGTGTGTGTGTGTGTGTGTGGGCGCGCGCCCATGCGTGTGCGTGTGTAGGGGATACCAAGTGCTCCTGTACTTTGTGTTTTTGTGCTTCTTTAGTGATTCTGTCACTGTGCATTTATAAACAACTGTGCTAAAATGAGAGAAAGTAAAAGATAATCAGACAGTCAGGTAAGAATGGGAAGGAATACAGAAAGACAGAAGCACGCACCCACACACACACACACACACACACACACACACACACACAGCTGTCACAGTGCCATAGGGCATACTAAACCTGTCAGCATTTAAACCTGCTGGCTTGTGCTCTGGCTTGCCACGTAGAATTAGTCTCACATAATATACCAGCATTTTTGTCAAAAATAACAAACACCTACTTTAGACAAATACAATATTTTAAACACAATCATAATCTTTTCACAATAGAAATATGAGTATGTTGTTATCGTTATTCAGCAACTATTCCCGCAGTGTAGATTCTAGGAATGCAAGAGTATGCGCGGAGAAAATGTTAAATATCAAGCAAAGTAAGCGCCGTGCTTATCGTAGTGCTTGCCGAAAAAAGAAAAAAAATAGATGAAGACCATCCACATCCTTTACCATTGGCACAAAATCTTCCAAATAATTCTTCAGCATGAAGCAAATCATAACTCTAAGTGCATAAAACAAGTTAATTGCAACTTACCTTGACTTCTATACATCTCCTACTGACATGTAAACAAATGAGACTGATTGCACTCTTTTGGGCAATCAGAAAAGTATGACTGCTGATGAATAAACCTGTTTATGTTCTGTGTGTCCGGTGAATATATGTTTGAGTGTGTGTACGTAAATGTGTGCGTGCACGTGTGTGTGTGTGTGTGTGTGTGCGTATGTGTTATGACAGTATGTTTGTGTGTTTAATAAGAAGGTCTGCGTTATTACATTTTTTATTATTTCACGTGTGTGTATGTGTATGTGTGTGTGTGTGTGTGTGTTCAACATGATAATTTGTCAGTTTATGTTGTGAGGGGGCTAAACAGATAAGAAATCCACAGCTCAATCCTTCATCCTGCTCTGATTATAAATCAGCTGGAGCTCTCAGCAGCAATCAGCAAGAGCAATCTGCAGCCGGCACAGACACCTTATCAATCAGAGGGGACCATCACACTGTCACACTCACACACATAAACTAAAGAAATACACACTCCCCTATTCCGACAGTCCCACATGCACACAATCGTAGACACAAAGACAGGTATACCGCAATTGTAATTCTACATCCCCGCCCTGCAGCCTCTTACCGCCTTTTAAAACTTCCTTCTCTTTGCTCTTTTCTTTTTTTGTCTTGCGAGACGGGATCACAGAGTCGCAGCAAGAGTTTCATCCAGCTCGCTGCCTGGTGGCCACGGGACTGTGCCTGGCAAGACACATCACTCCTAATTACAGTCTAATATTAATAACAGAGAAAAATATTAATCTTGGAGGTAAACACTAAGCCGCTTAAAGGAAAATTGCAAATAAATCTGATTATCTTATAGGAATATCCTCCGAATGGGCCGAGGGGGTAATGAGAAACCTGGGCCCAACCCTTCTCCCTCTCTTCATCTCTTTCTCTCCCCCTCTGTCATTTCCCACTCCCCATTCTCCTGCAGGATTGAAAAAGGTGTGACTTTGTGTACGTGTCTGGTTGTGTGTTTGTGAGCACATCTGTGTATTTATAAAACTGCGGTGCGACGACCCCTCCCCCCCCTCCTTCCTCCACCCCACCCCCACCACCATCAAATCCCTCCTTCTCCCTGCTGCTGTATTCATTTTTCACCTCCAATTTTATTTTTTCATCAGTCGGGGGGGCGCCGCCGAGCAGATTCAATTAGGTTCTGTGATTGGGCCGCTGGCATTCAGCGGGGTCATGGAAAGGTTAAAGAATTCAGTGGCACAAACATGATTATGGCTCTGTAGCATTTGATCAAAAGTAAGGTTTGTCATGGCAAAGTGGAGCCCCTCAAATGGGACCACCGGTTTGGCCCGAGTGTGATGGGAGAGCTGGTCTACATGTTGGTTTGGTTGAATCTTCCATCGAATGGTAATTACGCACTGAACATGCTTGATGAATACAACAGGCTTGGAGATATGAAGGAGATATGCACACATGCATGAGTGTGCACAGGTGTGGCATGCTGCTCCACCGGAGAGCGAGGAAACACATAAATATATACTCACGGAAACATTCACCCTCTCTTGCTCATTCTCTCTCCCTCTTTCCCTATCTCTCTCTCTCTCTCTCTCTCACGCAAACACACACACTCAGAGAGTAGACGAGTAATAAAGCCCACCCTTGCAGTGAAATTAAAGCTAGTCAATGACACTGCGTGCTGAGTACACACTAAATCATTTTTATACCCAGATGAAACAGCCGACATAATACCAGCTCTGCACATGTATCCAATATCACCTGGAGACTATGAAAAAACAACAACAAAAACCCAAAACACTAATCAAATATAATATTGGATGTGTCAGATGCATGTCAGAACAAGAGATTGATACTAAATATAGGAAATATGGTACAATAACGGTGTGAGATCTTTTTATATTCAAAATGGCCACGCAGAGAGCACATTATGAGATATTGGATTGATAAACAGGCTGGGATACTGTTGTTGGGTTAGTATAATAGAACAATAATGTTGCTCCTGGGTTAGCAAAGATTGAATTATGATTTTAATGTGTTTTACAGACACAAGCCCTTCACTGAGAGGAAATTATGTCAATAAATAAGCAGCCTCACATTTTAAAACAAAGAATACAATAGTCAATGACATTTTTTTTCCAAATATAGAATGGTGTTTGGTAACTATCAAATATCCTCCACAGTCGGGCACACATACATGCACATCATCATGGCATATTATGAACTCGGAGATATAAGATCCTGTCTGACTTCTTTTTAAACAAAAGATTATGGCATATGGCTCTGCACTTGCTTTTTATAGGTTCAATCTAGGGTGGGTAATGTATATTAGAAACCTTTATTGTTTTTTGTTTTTTATTCGCTTTCCATCCCAACATAAATCAATAAAATAAATGCTATTAAAAAAGATGTTGTAAAGTCCTGGCTTACACAGGACTGTTGTGCTATTTTAATTAACAAAAGCCACGTTCATTTTTATGTTATGTTGTTTAGTGCTAATTCTAGGGAGTGGCTTTGGAGATAAGTCTGAAGGGTTTTTATCTAGCTTACACTTACCGGTGGTCCAACATTACCTAACCAAACTTTAATCTTTAAAAGGTAAATACTAAAAAGTTAATTGACCAACAATACAAAAGTTTTATACTACAGCCACTTGATATGTCACATCTTTGAAGGCCAATTTCTCAGAGCCACATCGCACCCAGACACAACGCACCCACATCCACGCGTATTTGCACACACGTCTTGCCACTCACACCTGAATTAGCCCAGGAGTAGATTCCTTGTGACAGTGCACGTCAATCATCTCATTTTGGGAGTGCCTGTCAATCATCTCTTTCACTCATCTCACCAGGAGCCACAGGGAGCTTTCCCATCTGCCACATCAGGTGTGGAACACCAGCCCGACACAACCAGTCAATAGAGCTGTTTTCGGCGCTCCGGTCACTTGCTGTGGCCTAATTGCCGGTGCAACACTCAAATATGTCCTACACTTCCCAATTCTTGTGAACCCCTACTCGCACTCAGCAATCCCCATTCCATACTCAAGATGGGTATTTACATGCCCCACACCGCGGAGAGCAAACAAGCTCATTTAAAAGTTCACATGCTAATGTGTGACATTTAATCCAAACTTTACACGGGGAAAAGGACACGCAACAATAGATTTTGATTCCTTTCTTGTCCGTGAATCTCATCATCTTTCGCCTTCCATATTTATGAGTTGAAAAGGCGGAACACCTTGGAGGGGAGTGAGGGGAAGGGACAGGGAGTTTACTATTTGGAAATTGGACTGGTTAGTAATATTTGCACTCCAGAGCCTTCTACTTTGTTGATATGCACGTATGACTCTTTTATGAAGCCACTAAAAAGTTGCCCACTTCAGATACAGTATATGTGCTATTTAATTACTATGATATTATCAATTTCTTATGAACTTTAAATGTCCGCAGACTTCTCATTTTCAGTTGCCGAGTGTCTCTTCCACCATCTGAAATGACAACTGTCTGCGATATCAGCTGTAGCTAATTAATCTAATTCCACGAGTTGGCCCAACCACAAAGTGAAACTCTGAGCAATTGTCTGGTAAATGTACTCTGAGAAGGGGGTGTCTGCACGCCCTGCCAAAGGAAATTCCCCAGAGATACACTCCTCTGTATCGTTTGGATATTTTAGACGAGTGGAAAGAACAGAAAGTGGAAAAAACAAAAATTCAGCCAAAGTGGTCTCTCCGGCTGAATTTTTGGTTTCACTGGCTGACGCTGACACAGACACACTGCATATTATATTCCCATGCAGATTTATGTTTAATCTAGATTTCCTTTGAAGGAGTTGAGTATCGCGTCTTATTATTTTTCTTTTCCATTCCTGGGTCACTGCAATGATCACTTACACTAGGTATTGCTGTTGTATATGTTTTATTTTGTATTTTATTTCCCTCTTGATGTGTTCTGAGCATAAAAGATCAAACCACACTGAGCCCCATGGAGATACTGGGCCTTATGAGGCAAGGTGTGAACTATTCATTGCATTTATAATTGTTTGTTGAATGGTGGAATCAAGCTAAAAGTGAGAAAACCACTGCTAAATGTATCCGAGGTAACTGACACACATTAATGCAGAGGATGTCTTTTTTTCTGGTGTTTTCATACCTCAGAGAGAAGCATCTCCTCCTTCTGGTGAGACTCTGACAGCTCCCTGTTCAGGAGCTCCATCTGCTTCCTGCTGACCGTCAACTACAGAGAGACAGAGAGGGTGTGACTGGAAATAGCACAGTAATAATGATGAGAATAACAATCTCCCTGATGCTGAATCTGATATGCTGTATGTTTCATATTATGGTTGTCACAGTTCAGACACCTGAGGTTAAAAAATAGACAATGTAGAACAAAGAAAAAGGAAGATAATGAAACAGGAAAGTTCAAATGAACAGAGAGAAATAAAGACACTGATGGACCTACATTTAGGACTTTTGTGAGTACCAAGGAAAAAAGGTTTGTCATGTACAAGAAGTCAGATTCTTTCTCTTTCTCTTTCTCTCTCTCTCTCTCTCCCTCCCTCTTTCACACACACGTACCCACACGGATCGACTAGGACAGGCCAGGGATGAGCACACCCCATCTGATCTGTGGCCCGTTCATTCATTAGACCTATGCTCTCCCCTATTGATTTCAGCTTAAATAATGAGAAAGCTTATCCAAAAATCTTTAGCATTTGGGCTCCAACTTAAGGGAATCGATGGGGCCATTTCCCATTTTGAACAGCAGATACGCAGGGGTTTTATGTACGGTGAACGGGACAAATCCAGATGCTGATAAATCAATAGGCCTTTTTGTCGATGGACAGGCATGCTTGCACACACACATACATGCATACATGGACACACATGGCTGATAAATGGTATTTTTGAGGCAATTAAAGTGAGCTGTAAATATATGAAGGCCAATCAATTGGCCAGTGAGGTCTATTATCAAGGCTTTAACACTGATTTAGAAGGGGCTTTAAGGAGCCAGCAGCTTTAAGTGTGCCACAGTCACTTATGTAAATCAGCAGCAGCTCGAGACCTGCACAGATCAGTGCTGCACTGTGCTAAGACGCTCACACAACAAGATAGTATACATGTCACTACTACAGCCTCAGAACTGCTGCCTACGGGGAAAGGTGTGTGAAATAAAAATGTGCTTCTCAGGGACTTTAAAAGCCCAGTTTGTTTTTTGACTTATATTACGTCTAAAAGGGGGGGGGGGACACCTTTAACAAATATCGGAGCAAAGCATTTAGAAATTATATTTTTGCTGCTTATCAAATGCTTTCAAGCGAACAATGCGGTCAAACATGGCGCCAATATCAACTCCCCGTTAGCCATAGGCATAGTTGAATAATTTTATCATTTATTCTCCTCCTATTTTATTCCTTTTTTCAAATTGCAATTTGCATCTATGTGGAATAATAAGAGGGGAGAGGAGGAGCTGCGTGGTGGACAATTCTATTTTAGGGGGGGGGGGGGGGGGTAGACAAGCTTGTTAGGAGGAAAACGAATACATCAGTGCTGTCCAGCCTCCAGCCTCCAGGCTCCCCCCCCCATCCCCCCCACTGCTTCCACTTTGCTAAAGGTGAGACGCGTGTGTTACCAAAGCCAACCTACAGACAACATTTCCCTGAGGTAATTGGTTCCGCATTAATATTCATTTGATTCCGTATTCAGCAGCTAGGACAAGCCTCTCTGCTTTGATGCTCTGTGCCTACGTCCCCTCGTCCACCACACAATGTTAACCCTGAAAATGGGAGTTCAGATAAACCGGCACACGTTAAGGCATCTTTTTGTCCAGCTATGTGAAATACTACAATGATATAAAGCTAAACTAAGACCCTCCTCCTTTTGTCTCTGGTTTCTCTCACTTTGACTTGAGCAACACACCCTGTCATTTCACACCACTGTTTCAGTCTGCGCGTGTGTTGCTGAGGAATGACATTTCAATTGTGCGTCCAATCAAATTGGCAGAAAGGCAGTAAGGAAGGTTGGGGTGTGTGTGTGTGTGTGTGCGGGGGGGGGGGGGGGGTTCTAAAGGGTTACCATGGTGAACCACTTCTGTCAGAACCACCAAGGTCACAACTGCTGACCTGCAGTGCTATGGGACTTCTGAATAGAAAACTAAAGGGGCATTTCTGTATCTGCTTCTTTGTTCCTATCTTTTATTCTGTCTTTCTGTCTTTCTTTCTTAACCCCCCTTGCTCTCCGCTCTCTTTTTCTCCTGTCTTTTCTCTCATCGTCTTTGTTTATTTCTCTCATTTTCTTTCTCTATATGTAATTCCACATGCTTTTTACACAGCCTTTCTCTTTCATATTTAAGACTGACTAATTGTGCCATTATGAGGCCTGTGGTGTTGATGAATACATTATGTCTGGCCTGTGCTGGCAGTGAGTCTGAACACGGCCTGTTTTGAGTCATTATAATTCCGTTTGCTAACACACAGCCATTGTGCTAGTCTGGGGTTAGGGGAGATGGTATGATAAAATATTGAGGGAGAGCGAGGCAGCTGCAGATGCTAGCTGTCATGTGTGAGCGAATGAATGTTATGACAAGCATGTTTAAACATTCATGCGGGGAGGAGAGTTTAGGAGGGCTTTTCATTAACACCAATATGTCTTCGTCTCCCTGGTGTAGACACTGCTGGTGTGTTAGCATGACAACAACAGGAGGAGAGGAATTAACATCTTGAGAGGAAACTGTCACAGACGCACACTGACAGAGAGTAGAAACAAGTGATCTTGTGCATGAGCACACACACAAGCGTACACATTTTTACATTGGCTGACTACTCAGACAGAGTATGCAGCACATCGAACATGAAAATGTACTGAGTGAAATTGACTCTCCCCTTTCAAACTCTCAGACAGCAAGACAACGTTCTCTTGTTTACGAGAACAACTCTCTGAAAGTGTAACGCCGTGTTCTAAGCCGATCAAATAGCTCACAGTAGAACTGAGCGATACATTAAAGTAGGAAGAAACAGGAGTGCAGTGGGTTCTTACATCAACCACAACAATGGCATAATAGAAATGATTTTTCAAAAGGAAGAATAAGGATGTGGGAGGTTTCAAGGCCAAACTTACATCACCATCACGCTGTTAGGCCGTGAGGAGATTTGACTTCTTGACAGTTTCTGGAGACTAAGACAAGCTATTTGTGGCATTTGTTGGGAGCAGAGCAATGGCCAACATGTTTGTATAACCATGATACGCATTAAAGAGATACTTTGAACATGTATAGGGATGAAATAACAGCACTATGCTAAATGGGTGACCACTGTACATGTAAGAAAATGTATATATATACATATTCTTTTTATCTCTTACCGAACTTCTTTTAAGATATCTGAAGGTTGTGATGAAAAGCATGTGACATGCATGTTACAGTGGAGCAGTAACAGAGCTCAACATCATTATGGAAGAGCTATACACATTTTAGCTCACTAAAACTCCATCAAATGGACTACAAAATCAATACCCATGCTGATGATCTCAATAAGTCAAATCAAAGCAAAAGAGGAAAGAGGAGCATGACGTATTCTCAAGATGAGTGCCTTTGACTTGCAAAATATGTTTGTATAAGATGAGCTTTAGATAATGTCATAAATGGCTTTAAATGCTGCAAGGTGCATTAACAATATGCACAGTCATCAGTTTTACCCACACCTTGACGCAAACATTTTTAAATTAATCTCGTTTTCACTGGTCAAGCAATTCCATTTTGATCTACAAATGTGATGTTTTATGCGTGTTTTGCGAGCCAGTGCACACTTGTGCAAAACTGATCTAATCAGTCTTAAATCCGTTAATAAGCCAAGGACACTGAGAAGATGAGTCAGCTAAAGTGAGCTTGAGCTAATATTAGCATCTCGCCCCCATTCAAGACCTATACTGCACATCCAGTGTTTGTTCTGCCCATTACAAAAGTGCAGGCTTTTGACGTTAAGCCCCGCAGTTTAGCTAACCACAGGGAATTCCATTAGCACATTAGCTAAGGTGCCATGACCTAATGCTAATGTTGGGTGCAGCCTTTAATACCGTATCAGTTTTTTGAAAACCCTGTAGCCACTTTTGAGACTGGCCCTTACACTGTTCTGAAAGACAAACCAAGTGTTATCAAAATATATATTTTTAAATAGATAGACTTATATAACATGCAATAATCTTGCCTGAGCTTTAACATGATGTCCAATCCTTCGGTGTTTGGATTAAAGCTCTTCGACCATCAGCCATACAGACCAACCCAGAGGTGCAGGTGGGTACTACTCCGTCTGAAACTAAAACTTCTCATGAACTCACTATGCAAAAAAATACATGCAGAAATGTTCCAAACACAGGTGCACAGGTGCATAACAGAGGCAAACAGATAAACCCGCATCCATAAAGACGCAATACATACAAGTGTGCACATTGGAATTTCAACTGACTATTAATTAAAAGCCAGAGCATGGAGTTGATTTGGCGTAGGCGGTTTGTGACACCACACATCTGGGAGACTTCCTGTAAGACATAAATCTGTTGTTCTCTCTCTCTCTCTCTCTTTCTACACAAAGACAGTCTTGTCTGGTGTCCCCTCCCTTCGCTCTCCTCACCCGTCATTTGAAGCACAAGATGTGGTCAGATTCAAAGAAACTCTTTATTCATTCCCTCAATCTTCTTCTTTCTGGTTTGCTCGAGCTTGTACTACTTTTCTCCCCCCTTTCCCTCTCGTCCCTCTCCAAATCTCTCCCTCTCCTCTCTAAACACTGTCTCTTTCACACGGCCAGGATAATGAGTGGCGAAGCTAAACGAGAGGAAATTCACTATTAGGATGGGAACGCTGACTGAAGGTTTTAAATAAACGGAGAGAACTTCAGGCCAAATTGTATTTCCAAGGACATACACTAATGGAACAGGCAGACATCCTCTGAACAAATACACACTCAGTTTAAACTACCATAATAGTTGTACAAATATACAATGTCCATGTGAATCTAGCTGAAACACTGACTGGCAGAAGGCAGACAGAATTACATATCAATGCATGTATCCACACATATACATGTAGAAAACCACAAACACTGTCTACATGAATTTAGTACCACTCATTTCCTTGGTGTGAAAATCCTATTACTGCACATTCAAAACAAGAACAATAAGGACATGAAAAAAACATAAACGCTTGTCTATGTCATTGAAACCTAATTAAGCAAATGTGTTTTCTGAAGTGTCTCTGATATCCTCTCAGGCAGAAAAATGCACACCCACGTATAAACACACAGAGGAGCCTCACTCTACGGGGTTAATTGGGTTATCGAGGCTGATTAGCATAACTAATAAGGATGCTTGTTAACGGATAAGAATTATTTATTCAATTAGCACTCTGAGTGAATGTATGATGCTGTGCATGTGTGTAGATCCCCCTTCATCACTGGCACCAGTTCAAATGAAAATGAAGCAGAGCTAAGTAGGCATGAAGTGAGACCTCTGGGTGGTGTGTATGCGTGTGTGTGTGTGTGTGTGTGTGTTCACTCCATTTGTCTATTCTACACACAGATGCTCACCATCAGTCATCACACCCTACCCGTTCGCCCCCTACCAACCCATGCACACACACACACACACACACACACCAAGCACGCCATGCTGTAGCTCTTAAATCCCTAATCATCATCATCATCATTAGTCTTCTGTTTAGCATAATTAGCATTGTTAACCAGATGAGCTGAGTCGAGTCAGGCTGTGCCAGTCACACAGCAAATGACATTATGTCACCCTCGTGGCACCTTTACATGCCGCTGAAGAGGCTACATTTCCCCATCAGGTGGGTTTGTGGCACATTGGTATGCTTTCGCTGATTGCTGATGGATGATGTAGCAGCTGATGTAGCAGCTGATGTTCACAGCGTGCTCTGATGCATTGTGTGCAAAAATGTCCAAAAGAGTAGATTTCATAATTTTTTTTGAGGGCACACAGCTTGTAAAGTGACACTGCTCTTGCAGTTATATCGGTTAACGGAACAATACTGAGCTCATTTCACCAATTTATTCATTCATGTTTGCAAATGCAGATGCTGCCTTTTGTTTGTGCTGCTTAACATGCGCTTCTAGTCGACAGTAAACACAAAAAAAGCAAATCAACAACACTCCCCTAGTCTTCAGCTCACATGTGAACATTCACAAACACACTCCAACACTCACAAATAACCAGAGAGGGAAAATGAGAGAGAAAGAGAGAGGGAGCGCTACATTTACTGAAATTAAACATGTTCTCATCAGCCTGAGGGTGCAGCAGGCCCCCTAATGTATTATTCATCCCCACTTCACAAAGGAACATTAATCAATTATGAAGATATGAGGATCTTAAAGTATAGAGGAGAGACGAAGAGAGGCCTGTTCGTATTAATATGCGGCCGCAATCGTGCGCCCCCACTCCCCACCCCCTTGCTCCTCAAATCAATATTTTGCAGATTAATTTGGAGCGGTTGTGGCGAGATGGCAGGATGGAAAGGAGGAGGGGATGTGGGGGTGGAGGAGAGGAGAGAATGTCTGAGGTCTGAATTAAGGTGAAGTGTTTTGTCGTCATTTTTTTTACAAGTCTGTGTAAGTGTGTGTACATGCATGTGTGTAAATATGCTGTCTTCTGTAGTGCTGTAAGTAAACACACTAGAACCGCTCAATTAAGAAAACTACATCATAAAAAACATGACTAAACATTGACACTATATTAGGGCCCGAAGGCAAAAAAAATAAAAATGGAAATATTCAAAGTTCCAAAAAGGAGAGATTATTTTAAACATAGATGGAAATACATTTTTAATTGAACCTGGTAATTTTTTATTTGTCAACGAAGGTGTGTAATTTTGTGATGAGTGCATGACAAGGAAAAAGCATAAACAAGGATTTAAATGAGGAAACAATGAAGAGAATCATTGTTCCTACTTGCAGCCACGTGGTTGGGTACAATAGATCTACTGAGTACGTTTGTAAACTCACCTCACAATTCAAAACAGTCCACTTTTTAGAGACTTGAGTATGGGCCTCTCTCTCGTCCTCAATCTCCCTCCTCCATTGTTCCTCCCTCTTCTTCTCCTCCTCCACTTTTATTACCCACTCCTCCTCTCTCTTTTGTTGCTCCTGCCTTCTCCTCTCCTCCTCTTTTTGATGCTCCTTTTCAGATTTCAGTCTCTGTTCGTCATCTCTTTGCCTCCATTCCTCCTCTTTTCTCCTCAGCGCCTGCTGGAGCTCGCTTGCTCTTACATTCAGCTTGGAGAACTAAAGTCAGACAGAATGAGAAGCAGAAATGTGCAGGCAGTCACACCTCTGCACTCTGTAAAGTGACCCAGTCGCTTCATCTCAAAACTAATCTGAAACACCAAGAGGGCTGTTACAAAGCCGCATCATGTAAGACATCTATGTGTTGTGTTTAGTTTGTTTACATATCAGCTATTTTTTGTCCATGAAAAATATCTGATCTACATTCCCTCAAGTACAATTTTGAGGCTCTTGTACTTTACTGGAGTATTTCCATGCTTAAAAACTTCTACTTCACTCAGAGTTCTTTTTCAGGTCAAGAGCTTACATGTAAATGTAAATATCATAACATATTTGCAGAACAAGTACATTTAGATAGCCAGCAGGGCACGCTCACATGCACTCACCCGCACGCTGCCGGCAGCTTGGACACACTCTGCTCAGGTAGACATTACTCCATGATATATTTACTTCTCAAATTGTTGCTTTCTGCTATTTTAAATACTGTGATTGTTGTAGAGAATCTATACATATGATTTTAAATGCAGTACATAAATACAACATTTGTAATATCTTCTTTTAATGCCGGTGTGTCAGTCTGTTCATTTGCGTGACAGTGTCAGAATACTCCTTCCACCATTGCATTGCCACTCACTCAGACTCTGCCAGTGCCCACCTGAGCGTGTGTGTCGGCCCCCTCTTGTTGCAGCAGCTCGATGTTGGCTCGCAGTTTGGTGATGCAGACGTCTTTCTCAGCAATCTCCTTCATGTTGTCTTTCTGGATCCGCTGAAGACATGAGAGCTCGCTCTGCAAGCGCACCAGCCTCTCACTACCTTCCAGCACCTGTGTGGCAGTCTGGGCCATGAAGGAGTTCACACGGTAAAGATACTTTGAAAGGAAGACATTTATCTTTCTGTGAGTTTTACGAATTATCTTTTGCGCTGCGCTTGTAGAAAAAACATCAGTATTTATATTTTTATATAAATTGTTAATATTTGAATTTAAAGAAGACCTTCTGTAATCATGGAATATTTTATAGAACACACATATCATGTATTAAAATGTATTTATTTAGTCCCTTTCAGGTAAATCAGCTGTTTGTGTTTTTCACTAGAATAGGGATGACACAAGATAAAGCATCGGAAAATGGTATGTGTAATGTGAAGGACACACTGCAACCATGTGAGGAGTTCAAATATCATAGAAATTTAAATTGAAAAAAGGAATTGCATGTATACATGCCTTGTTTCCATTGTTAAGGATATACAGTTTTTTTAATTGGGCTTCATAGGTTTCAGATTCAGTGAATGTATTCAATTATAGAGAAATTGGCTTTTTGCTTATAAACAAAGATGAAATTCTGTGGCAATCATCATCTATAAAAGCTGTGTGTATGTGAGTGCGTGCCAACAAATCTACCCGTGCATCTGCATTGCAGACGTACAAGTTAAACAGAAACACAAGCAGAATGAAAGGACATATCAACATTTGTTGAAAATACGATTACCAGAAGAAGCCCCAGTAACTGCATGTTTCTCTTCGGCTATGTAATCACACAAACCACTAATTAGCGGCAGTGCAAATTAATCAGTTAACTCACAAGCAGCATGAACAAACAGTAACAAGCCAACACACACATAAACAACCAACAAGCCCGAGTTTACCACAAGCATGAATGTCTGTGTGCATGTGTGTGTTTGTTTGTGTTTGTGTGTTTGTGTGTTGTGGTGTGTGGGTGTGTGTGTGTGTGTGTGCGCGTGCGTGCCTGCATTTCTGCAAGCCTGTGTGTATTTACGTACGTCTTAACCATAAGCCACAGAAGACAGTAAAACAGCAGTGGGTATAATTTAGTGACACCCTATAAGGAGGTGTGGGAAGGCCGTAAAAAATTCTCCCTTTTAATCCCGGTCGGCGACGCCATGTTTGTTACCCGGGGCTCTGAGATATGCCGGTAATTCATCACCCACGCCTCGGCTTCCTGTTAAACCTGGCTGCACATGGAGTGCTTCTAGCGCAGCTGCCAAGCCAATATCGTAAAAAAAAAAAAGACTTCTCCACCTCTCAGACAGGCCTCTAAACAATAACAAGCACAGAGCAGAAAAACTCACAGTCGTATCTTTCCAGTTTTTTTAATTGTGTCTGATAATCTTGTAATGGTGGTAAAGAGAAACAGAAACTGTCATGATTAGATTTTGTTTCTTAGTTTACGTATTTGAGGAACAACACCTTGAAATGAAGGGAAGTCTGTCCAAATATATAGAAGTGTATAAGTAATGTAAATGATATTTAAGAAACAGAGAAAAGACTTTCTATAAGCTAAATGTTTTGAACCAAGAGGCAGAAGGCTGGACAATGTCTTGATGACATTTGATTGGTGTGATCATGTTGTTTATCCTTTGTATAAACTCAAATCAGGACCAACTGGGTTACCTTTTCCTTGTGCTGGAAATGCTCTCTGAGATTCCTCTCCATATCAAAGATAACCACATCCTTGGTTTGCAACTGGATTTTCAGGTCTTCCAACTCCGATGTGGTCTGGACCAGGGAACCAATACTAAAGCAGAAAGACGGAGAGAAAAGGAGGAGGATGCACGGCGAAGAATTAGAGGAAACAACAAAATTAAAATTAAATCACCACTGCACAGGTCACAATACAATACATGTGGAAGATATATTCACTGGTACAGTTTTCAGTATATGCAATGGACACTGTGATAATAATGTGCTCAAAATTACAGTAAATTACAATAACATGAAAGATCTCAAAACAGCATATAGCGATGCATATTAAAGTATACCTTATTTGGATAGCTGTATCAAAAATGACACACCATGAGACACTAAACACTTAGTGAACCGTAATGGGTAATTATGATTTCAAAAAAAGAAATTAATGTAATGCTCTGTGACATACAATTATAATAAATAGATAATCAATCTGCTCTGTGAACAGCAACAAATCTAATTCAAAAGCAGCAAAGAGATGCTGAGCCTGGTGAAATTTGTGCTTGGTGACAGCAACTGGAGCTGATATGCGTCTGTGTGTGTGTGTGTGTGTGTGTGTATGTGTGTATGTGTGTTTCCCAGCGGTGGAAATATGTTAACTCTGCCCAGACACTTTCTGAGTCACCAGTGACAGCTGTCACACACCCGAGATGGAAGGAGGGGAAATAAAGAAACATATCACACAGTGCTGTGCGGTACTCTTCACAAACACGTGCACGTACAGGCACATACACACACACACACACACAATTTCATATTTACCAGCCTCATGAGGAGTTATTCTGATGAAACTTTGTGCAGATTAAAAATGGTAAACTCACATTTGATCAAGCGTGTCTACACACTCGCACCAAGCCGGGAAGGAAAGGCAAGATTTGACAAAAGTGACATGTGAGTGGATCGAGAGCGCTGAGAGTTAAATCTTTCACTTCAGGAAGAAAAAAACTTTTCAGTCAAATGGAGTAAACGCCACAGAGGAGAGTGAACAAACTGGCTTTAGATTATAGTCTCTTTCAGTATCTAGAAGAGAATGGGGAAGAGTGCATGCTGCTGTGCAATCAATTCACTTGATATTTGTATTCCACTCAAACTACACTGTTCCTTTGTTATGAATTATCACTTTGCTGAGCATTTCACTGAGGAATTTTTGTTCTTCTTTTTTTTTAAGAATGTACAAAAACTGTGTGTACTCCTTACCATGCACAGAAGCTTTCGAGGGTATATAAATGTGTAGACAAAGACAATATTTCCCTAAATACATGCACAAATATCAATCCTCAACTTTTAAAAAGGTTACAACTGTCTACAGTTGCATTATAACATGATTTATCTTATTATTGTAGGGCTTGTAAGATGGAGTGAAGAAGTGGGGTCTGTTTATTAGCATTTTTTAAACATATTTCCCTGCCAATTTGGTGGAAAAATACTTAATCATCCCAAATTCAGGAGATTCTTGAGAGACGAATGGTCTGAAATGGTTGAAAATCGAAAGAGGGTTTTAAATGAACAGTAACTGCAGCCAATTTCATCCCTATTTTCAGTTTAGTGGGTTTGGAGTGCTGCGTATTCAAGATTCAAGATTCAAGATTCAAGATGTTTTATTTGTCACATACACACACAGGGTGTGCAGTGAAATGAAAGTGGCAATGCTCAGCAGGAATGTGCAAGGGCAACAAGTACACACTATTTACAATAAAAAACAACACAATATTTACAGTAAGTGTGTGTGTGTGTGTGTGTGTGTGTGTGTGTGTGTGTGTGTGTGTGTGTGCCTAAGAGGGGCAGTTGTGTGGGTCTATGTGGGGGTCCTGGTGAGGTCGGAGTTCACAGTCCTGATGGCCTGAGGAAAGAAACTCCGTCTCAGTCTCTCTGTTCTTGCAGCGTGACTACGGAGGCGCCTGCCTGACCGCAGCAGCTGAAACAGTCTGTTGTTGGGGTGGTGAGGATCCTTCATGATCCTGCCGGCTCTGGTTCTGCACCTCCTGGTGTACAAGTCCTGCAGGGTGGGGAGTGTAGTTCCAATAGTGCGTTCAGCCGAACGCACTACTCTCTGCAGAGCCTTCCTGTCCTGAGCGGAGCAGTTGCCAAACCAGGCTGTGATGCTTCCTGTCAGGACGCTCTCTACAGCTCCAGAGTAGAAGGACTGAAGGATCCTCTGGGAAACTTTAAATTTCCTCAGCTGCCTGAGGTGGTAGAGGCGCTGCCTTGCCTTTCTCACCAGAGTGTCTGTGTTCGTTGACCATGTCAGATCCTCGGTGATGTGGACTCCCAGGTATTTATACCCGCTCACCCTCTCCACAGTAGTCCCGTTAATCCCCAGTGGTGAGTACGTCCTCTGTTGTTGTACCCTCCTAAAGTCCACAATCAGCTCCTTAGTTTTGGTGACATTCATGATGAGGCTGTTGTCCTGGCACCAGAGTGACAGATCAGCAACTTCCTCCAGGTAGGCCTTCTCGCCGTTGTCGGAGATCAGGCCCACCACCACTGTGTCATCCGCAAACTTGATGATGGTGTTGGAGCTGAACCTGGCCACACAGTCATGTGTGTACAGGGAGTACAGTAGGGGCTGAGGACGCAACCCTGGGGATCCTGTGTTCAGGGTGAGGGATTTGGAGGTGTGTCTGCCCACCCTGACCACCTGTGGCCTGGCGGTCAGGAAGTCCAGGATCCAAGCACACAGGGGTGTTCAGTCCCAGCTCAATCAGCTTGCCGGCCAGTCTGGAGGGACTATGGTGTTGAAAGCTGAACTATAATCAATGAACAGCAGTCTCACATAGCCCCCTCTGGCTGTCCAGATGAGAGAGTGTGGTGTGCAGTACCTGGGAGACAGCATCATCCGTGGATCTGTTTGGGCGATAAGCAAACTGCAGCGGGTCCATGGAGGAAGGGAGGAAGGCGCAGATGTAGTCCTTTATCAGCCTCTCAAAGCATTTCATGACCACCGAGGTGAGGGCCACGGTCGGTAGTCATTCATACATGCTGGAGAAGCATTCTTGGGCACAGGGACAATAGTGGATCTCTTGAAGCAGGCGGGACCACGGACTCAGCCAGGAGAGGTTGAATATTGTGGTGAACACTGGAGCTAGCTGGTTAGCACAGGTCTTCAGTACTCGCCCAGATATGCCATCTGGACCTGCAGCTTTCCTGGTGTTCACCCTCAACAGAGCCCTCCTCACACTGTGCTCGGTCACAGAGAGTGTGTGTTCATCCCCAGCGGTAGAACTCACCTCGGCTACGCTTAACGGTGTTGTTGTTAGCGGCGAGCTAGCGCTGTTGTTGCTAGCCTCAAACCGTGCATAAAATGAGTTCAGGTCGTCCGCTAGGGATGCGTCGGCACTCACCATTGCGCGGGTCTGCTCTGGTAGTCTCTGATAGTCCGTAGCCCCTGCCATAGGCGCCTGGTGTCGCGCTGCTCCATCTGTGATTCCACTCTGTCTCGGTACCTCCTCTTGGCTTCCTTCACCGCCTCCTCAGTCCATAGACCGCTGCCTTGTACTCGTCCATGTTGCCGGATACAAGACCGGACTTATTGGCAGCAGTACGGGCGCTCACAGCTTCACGGATGGATCTATCAACCCACGGCTTTTGGTTAGGAAAGACCCTAACTTTACCGTGGGGACGATGGTGTCCGCTAGCGTTGCTATGAGGCTCATTGCTACTTCCAAACTCGCTGACGCCACTGGAACTGGATTGGATCATGTCCCAGTCGACGACACGCAGAGCGCCCTGTAGCTCAGCCTCTGATTGGTCAGACCACCGCTTCGTTCCTCGTCACTACCGCTTCCTTGCGATCTTTTCCGGTACTCCGGAAGCAGAAAAATGGCGGCATGGTCTGATTTGCGAACGGAGGAGAGAGACAGCCTTGTAGCCTCTCTTGAATGGCGATAGCAGTGGTCCAACGTTCTTTCCTCTGGTAGCACACGTAATGTGCTGGTGTAAGTTCGGCATGACTTTTTTTAGGTTTGCCCTATTAAAGTCCCCAGCCACCACCACAGCCGCGTCGGGATACTTGTTCTGATGCCGACATAACACATCATGTAGGTCCGATAGTGCTACGTCGGTGTCCGCTTGTGGTGGAATGTAGACGGCTGTGGTGATGACCGAGCTGAACTCCCGGGAAGGTAGAATGGACGGCATGAGATCGCCAGATGTTCCAGGTTCGCGAGCAGGAACGAAAGAGTCTTAATGTTCTTGGGGTCGCACCACTTGTTGTTAGTCATGAAGCAAACCCTCCACCCTTAGATTTACCAGACTCTTCCGTTCTGTCTGCACGGAAAACAGAGAAGGACTCGGTTGGGCATATGACTCGATCCGCACCAGCGGGTCAGCCATGTTTCCGCCAGACAAAAGATGTTACAGTCCCTCATGTCCCGTTGGAATCTGATCCTTGCCCTAACATCATCCATCTTATTTTCCAGAGACTGGACGTTAGCAAGAAGGATGCTGGGCAGAGGTGGACGGTGGGCTTGAACTCTCAGTCTGTTCCGAATTCCGCTCCGTTTCCCTCGATGTTTTCGTCGTCCCCCCGTAGTAGCGGCTCCACTGTTGTTGTTGTGGTTCGCTCGTACAATCTCCGCCGGCCACGCTGGATCGATGGAAAAAGTGGACAAAAACCCTTGTTTTGCGCAAAAGTTTATGTCCAAAAGTATATGATTGTGTGCATGCAAACGTGTGCTACAGAAAACACTCGCGAGCTGAGATAAGGAGTATCATTTTGTCCCGGTTAAATGCAACGGACCAAGATAATATGTCGTCAATAGAGATTTAAAAAAGAGAGGAAAATAAGCATAGTTTGCATTACTTATTCGTACATCCGGTTTTTTTTCTTTTTCTGGACCATTAATGGATGAAACTGGATTTAAGTATGGACTGTGTGGTGTAGTTTTTAATTAAAACATGCAACACATTCTGACCGGCAACAAGTCAAAATGTAAATGTATTAATTCACTGCGCGTGCACGTGATGTGTGTATCTGCACGTCAGGTCATTATTAATTATGTAACAAATGAGGCTGTATGATTTACTATATTGTTATATACAATAAAGTAGTTGTGCTAAACAAATGACACAATGTCAAACCAACAGATGAACAGGGAATTCCTACTTAGAGCCCTAAGTGTTGTTATGATTACTGTGTGGACAAAGAGAGCAGGGCGAGTGAATGTGACAGTGTGTGTGTGTGTGTGTGTGTGTGCGCGTGTCACCGTGAGTGTGTGTGATATTAAAGCAGGCTCTCGATATCTCAAGCTGTCACTCAGGCCTATTAGGCAAGGCTAACAAAATTAGTCATGAATATGCAGTAATAACATGCAAATTGCCACTCCTTCCCCCTGCCCCGTATGTACGTTCGTGTGTGTACGTGTGTGTGTGTGTGTGTGTGTGTGTTTGTGTTGCCCTCAGGGCTGTAGACATTGGCTCCGTAAACCCAATTCTTTCTACATCATTACAGCAACAAGACATAATTCATGAGAATAATATAAACATGCATGTAGCCTGGCATACATGCATAAGCACACACACACACACACACGGATGCATGTACGTGCACACCCCCACATGGGACACAGGTACACTACTCTGCCCTCTTCGCATGCCAGCGCCAATACAGGACTGTCTCAGAAAATTAGAATATTGTGATAAAGTTCTTTATTTTCTGTAATGCAATTACAAAAACAAAAATGTCATGCATTCTGGATTCATTACAAATCAACTGAAATATTGCAAGCCTTTTATTCTTTTAATATTGCTGATTATGGCTTACAGCTTAAGAAAACTCTAAAATCCTATCTCATAAAATTTTAATATTTCCTCAGACCAAGTAAAAAAAAAGATTTATAACAGCTGAGTGTTTGTCAAGGCTCAGGAAACCCTTGCAGGTGTTTCGAGTTAATTAGACAATTCAAGTGATTTGTTTAATACCCTACTAGTATACTTTTTCATGATATTCTAATATTTAGAGATAGGATATTTGAGTTTTCTTAAGCTGTAAGCCATAATCAGCAATATTAAAAGAATAAAAGGCTTGCAATATTTCAGTTGATTTGTAATGAATCCAGAATGCATGACATTTTTGTTTTTTGAATTGCATTACAGAAAATAAAGAACTTCATCACAATATTCTAATTTTCTGAGACAGTCCTGTATACAGCAGCTTGTTCTGAACCACTTTTATGTTGACCAAAGTGTTTGAAGATTTCCAGTGCCATATTTAATGCTTTAGCACAAACACACACACACACACACACACAAACACACACACATTTGTGCACGTGCGTACACAAACATGCAGATCGTAAGTTGCTTCCGTGTCCCCAGGGTGATGTTTGACACAGCCTGGGTGCTGCCACAGCAATTAACCTCCCTGTTAATGAGAAGAGCTCTGTCAAGCAGCCAGATGGCACCGCCTGGCACGTTGCCATGCACACACACACACGCACACACACACGCACACACACAGCACATTCATAGATAATACACTCACACATAGACAAACACATACAGTCCGTGCACATGCACAAGCACACGCACCCAATCATGCCTCCCCTGCTGTACACCTAACTGTTGCTGGTTGTCAATGCCCCTCATCCCTCCCCCTTTATTTCTCTCCTATATTGTCTTCTATGGCCCTACCTACCCCCCACCCCCTCCTCCTCCCCTCCCTCCATCTCTGGCAGCTGCTTATCCATGCAGCACTGCAGATGTCACAATCCACCAGCTGGGAAAACAGCAGGGGAGAAGAGAGGAGAAGGTTTGAGAGGAGGAGTTTGTTACATCTTCAGATTTGACAGAGAAGCAACCAACTGGAAGAAGACTTATAGATTTATACATAACGGATTGATTGATTTAGGACTTTTCCATTTGTTTATAACAGCTTGTAGGAATGTTCGAAATGGCATCTAAAGTCAGTATTATTAGTATTATGAATTGAACATACAGTATAATTATATTTATGAGCGTGTGCAATAGGGTAGATGTGTGTACTGTACATGTCCTGCAGTGTGTGTGTGTGTGTGAGTGTGTGTGTGTGTGTGTGTGTGTGTGGTAATGACTGTGGCAATTGGCCTGGGCACCTCCCGCTATGTATGCCTGTCTGCATGTCCACACAGCAGCCCACCAGGCCTGCGTATTGATCAGTTAGCTTGGCCTAATAGGAGAAGAGGAGCCTGACCTGGGAAAGTCAATATGGAGAAAAAGAGACATATCCTCCTCACGTCCTGAGAGAGAAGTGGGAAAGAAAGTAAGAGAGAGAGATGCATTCGCTACTGTAATGGGAAGGAAGGAGTCGGGAGTCAGATAAACAGCTGGACAAAAGTAAATCAAGTCAAGCCATGAGGAAAATAATAATTTAACAACAATGAACCTCCAGTCTCCGAAGCCTAAATATCGTATCGCTTTTGTTAAAAAAGAAAAGTTTGGAGTTGAATCAGAACAGCTATGGTGAGGGATAGTGTCGGAGTGTGAAATAAGTTAAGTTCCTACCTTCCCAAATGAGAATCAGGATATTCTGTCAAAGCCTTATTTATTTATTTTCAACCTAACTAACTTTCAGCATTTGACTGCTCTTGGCAAAGGAAAACAGCACTGGAGTTAAACTCTAGAGTAAAAAACACTGCAGGAGATTATACAAAGGAAAAATAATTAAACAATTGGAGGGAGTTGGGAAATAAAAAAACTGACACCCACTCACACATCAATACATCGATAGATCAATGTGTGTGTGTGTGTGTGTGTGTGTGTGTGTGTGTGTGTGTGTGTGTGTGTGTGTGTGTGTGTTTGTGTGTCGCGCGCATGTGTGTTCAATACACCGTTTCGGTAGAAATATATAAATAAAGCTGTAGATAAACAAAAAAAAAGAGGAAATGAAAAAGTAGATAAAAGACTTAGGATTCACCATGTACACGCACACATTTACACACACACACACACACACACACACACAGACACACACACCTGGCTGAGTGATGCTACCCTGGAGGGTGGCTTCAATCTGATGTGTTTAATGTTGACGCTGGTGGCAAGAAACACACACACTCACCCACTCTTTCAACCTGCCTGTCATCTCATTTTAGGAGACCTGATTTACTCATTTCAATTTTTTCATTTTTTCATGGGATATTATTATTATATGTGCAGCCATTTATAACGCTCAAGGTGTGATGCAAATCCTTGTGTCTCCGACAGCGAGTTTGCTGGTTGAGGATCCATCACGCCCTTCAGTGCCTTTCGCAGGAAAGGCAAAGAAACCCCGTACAGCCACAAACTCAGCTGTGCCACATTGTGCCAGACCGCCTTTCCTGCTTTGCTTGGTGCTTTAATTGGCTGCACTGCAGGCTGTCAAACTATTGTCTGGCATATATGGATGTGTTCTTAGTTTTCATACGACAGCTTTTGAAAAAAACTGTATTGACCGCAATATTACTGTGTTTGTTTATTTCACATAATCACACTGAACATTACAACGTCGACTTCTGGGATCCATCATTTGGCAGAAATATAGTACTTATGCTCTCAATATATAAGACTAATGGAAAGCGTATGTGAGGAAGTAGTATTTAAGAGCAAATTTCAATTAAATGTAATGTTTCATTTGCAGGATGAACGTGTGTGCTCAATGTGATAGTGGGTAACTTAAGCTTCAGCAAGCAATGTGGATTATTGCAAGTCAAGTCATTCTTATATCGAACCTCTGCCCGGTCGGTTGAGTCCAGGTATCTTGCGAGCAATGGCAACATCTGGATGAGGTACATATGTATGAGCATGCAGATTAAGATTCAGAAAATGTTTCTTTCATTAGTTTTGTCAAAATGTGAGAAACTTAAAATAAGAATCTGCCTTTCCAGAAAGGTCTAAAGTAGGAACAGAACAAGTCTTTAGGGGCCTTGGAGCACTGCATGGTGGGAAATATCATATAGGAATTTGCATATTGCCATGGGGACAGTGGTGTTCCAGTGACTCCCTGAGGAGATATAACTCCCTACAGAGAGACAGAGCACCTGAGGCCAACTCTGTTACCTCTCTCTGCAGTAGAGGACCTGTGTGAGAGTGTGTGGTCGACTCGTGAAGTTGTTATGAAGAAGTTATTAGTCATTTGAGTCAAAAGTAAACTTTTCCTGAGGAAAAATAAAATCCTTGTTGATAAGGAGGGCTATGAGTAAATAATAATCGCTAAAAGAGAGCGTACAGCTCATCTGACTATATCTATCCATACCTGTGTGGGACGTGAGACGGAGGGCCAACAAGCTCGTCCAGCAACAAAGTCCTCAGATCAACCTCAGACACCTTGAACAGACATAAGATGGCATCGATATTTAGTCACATGTGGCAGCAATGCTTCTTCCTTTGCTACGGACATGAGGAGATTGTTCAATGTATATTAGTACGGAGAACATTATAACAAGCAGAACAATATGTTATACAATGATATAAAGGGGAACATACACTATAATTGCTGTGAAATAAGACTCAAAGTGTTCCATTTCCCCCTAATGCAATTGTTCAAACTATGTATCAATTAGACACTGCTCATGCTCAATAAAGGAGATACATTCTTTCACAAACTTCTTCAAGTGCTCTAAACTGTGATAAAGTTAAACTAATTGCTTGGAATTTAAATCTTGATGACCAGAAAAACATGGCAATCGTGTCTCGGGGAAAAATAACAAGAAAGTAGAAAATAACAGTATGCATGAACAACTGATGAAAGAAAGAAAGTCTCCAGTCTCTGCTTTGCTCATTTTCAAAACGGGGCCAACGGCATACAAATCATCAAAATCAAATCAAAAAGCTGACAAAATCAAATATAGAGGAAAGAATCGAAGATGAAATCTGAAATAGGATTACTCTAATGACTTAATAATTTGGCTGTCCTCTATGGGGATTTTAAAAAAAATACATTTGACGCAATAGAGGCACAGGATGTCACTTGATCTGAAAGAAGGACATTGAGATGAAGAGACAGCACAGTTTAGTTTACTTAGTTAAAGTGCACACGTGGACACAAACACACAGCAAACACACAGCACGGCTCCTTGGACTCAAACAACCCTGCCATTATCCTGTCCACCTGTATCTCTCCGTAATGATTCAAGATTCAAGATTCAAGATGTTTTATTTGTCACATACACACACAGGGTGTGCAGTGAAATGAAAGTGGCAATGCTCAGAAGGGGAATGCAGGGCAACAAGTACACACATTACAAACAAAAAAACAACAACAATACAGTGTGTGTGTGTGTGTGTGTGTGTGTGTGTGTGTGGTGTGTGTGTTGTGTGTGGGGTGGGTGGTGGTCCTGTGTCTTGAGGAGTTCACTTGATGATCCTGTGAGGTCTCTGTCCGCCTCAGCTTCTCTGTTCTGCAGCTGACTACGGAGAGACTGAGGAGGCTGCCAGCAGCTGAAAGCTGATGTTGTTGGATCCTGGATCTGTGAGATCTGTGAGGATCTGCTGCACTCCTGCCTGCCAAGTCCTACCTGTACAAGTCCTGCAGGGTGGGTGTAGTGCACCAACAGTGCACTGCCAGCAGAGCCTGTCCTGCTGAGCGAGCCTGGAACCAGGGCTGCAAACTCCTGGTTGTGACGGCCTGTCCTCCAGAGTCCAGGACGCCTCAGCGCTCCAGATCAAGGAGAAACCTCAGAAACTTTCACTTTGGAAAGGTCCCTCTGCTGCCTTGCCACCAGAGAGTCTGTGTTTGCTTGCCTTTCTCACCATGTGTTTGTGTGTGGACTCCAGGATGTGATATCCACGATCCCCCACAGTAGTCCCGTTATACCCCCCACCCTAGTAGTCCGTCCCGTTACGTTGTGGTGAGTCCTACGTCTTGGTCCTTAGTTTTGGTGACATTCATGAATCAGCTGTTGGTTTTGGGTGAGTGGAGTGACAGATCTGTGCACCAGGTGACAGATCGACAACTTCCTCCCAGAGGCCCACCAGGCCTTCGTCCGTCAATCAACTGATCACCACTGTTGAGGACTGGCCACACACATGTGTGTGTGTGTACAGGGAGCTGGGTAGGGGCTGCCAACCCTGGGGGATCAGTGTGGCTGGGGGAGGGGATTTGGAGTGGGGGCCACTGTGTTCAGGGTGAGATTTGGCCCAGCCGTTCACTCCTCCACCAAGCACACAGGGGTGTTCAGGAGCAGCTCAATCAGCTTGCAGACACCTGGAGGGTCAGCTGAACTGAGCTCCAGCTTCAATAGTCATGTCTCTCATAGCAGCTGAATAGCCATCAATGAACAGTGAGGTAGTGTGCAGTACCTGGGAGTATGTGGGAGACAGCATCATGTGTGGTGTGCAGTACTGGGCGGAGCATCTCAGGAGGGAGGGAGGAAGGGCGATATCGCTTCAGCAGCCTTTCATGAGGAAGGAGGAGACCGGCAGGTGAGTACGGTCAAGCCACATCATGAGCATCATTCGGACCACGAGGTGAGGGCAGGTTGGCACAAGCACAATAGTGAACGGAGAAGCATTCTTGGGCACAGGGACAATAGTTGGAGAGGTTGAAAGCAGTGGGGGACCGTGAGCAGTGGTTAGAGTGATATGAGCTCTGACCCAGAGAGCTAGGGTGTTCACCAGGTTTAGCACTCCTCAGCCACGCTCTCTCATGTCGACCTCTGTGCTCGTTCACTCTCACTGTGTGTCTCTCCCTCCTCACGCTTAACACAGAGTGTGTAGAATACGTAGCTTAGAACTCACCTCGCTAGCTTTGTTGTTGTTGAAGAAACATTGGGTTGTGGAGGACGAGTGAATAATATGGGTCAAAACTGTTGTTGTGGGGTCAATTAATACTGTATCTGTACAAAAGGAGAACATAGAGAAACATTTTTTGAAATGAATGGAGGATAAATGAGAGGTAAACAGTGACCTGGCTTTTTCATTACATCGAACTATTTAAAAGAGAGAAAAAAACAGACGGGGACAAAGGAGAAGCGCTATGGACAGGGAGTTGAAGAGGAAAAGTGAGATTCAAGTACCGGGAGTGATAACAAGTCAGCCTTATAGAAAGAGACAGAGAGGGGGGGGGGCTTGAGAGAAAGAGAGACAGAGCCGGCCGTGCCAGTGAAATATCGGCCACTCTATCGCTGTGGTGACAGGGGTCACTCTGGGAAAAGGAAATCAATGCTGACAGCAATGACTCACAGGTCAACACACAGCCCTGTGTTTGTGTGTGTGTGTGTCCGCTTTAAATATGAGCTTGTGCGTGTTTTACTTATGCATGTGCTAGTGTTAAGTATGGGTTTGTGTGCAACTGTGCGTTTCACGTGAATTACACACACAACAACACGCACAAGCATCCAAAAAGAGGAGCCGTTGCGGACGGAAAGATGAGATTGAATCCATTATGTTTGAAGTTAATATTTGATGCGTGATACAGCCGGACAGGCTACCTTTAAAACGAGGGAACTAGTTGTTTGTTTTCAGGACACCACTTAACAATACAGCAATCAACAAATGATGAACACAGATCGACTTGATCCTCAGCCTCAGTCTTGACTCTGTGCAATCTTTACTCATATGTCTTGTAAGTTTCTTTATTTGAACACCTTTTCAATCTAACAGTACACAAAAAGGTGTAGTATATCTTATCAATTCAAATAAACTGAGCTTGTGTCTCCCCCCGACCCACAAACACAAAGACAATCTGATAAACACACAAAAGACACACACGATTTTCTCCCCCACTCAAAAAACATCATATTGTAATGCAGCGGCAATGTGCCAGTGAGAAGACCTGGCACACATAGGGGTCAGCGGCTAATACAGGTAGACTGTGTGTGTGTGTGTGTGTGTGTCTGTGTGTGCATGCCTTATATACCCTTGGGTTAGCAGGAGTTACGACCTGCTTACATTATTAAGGTGAGTAGTAGGCTGTGTTGTGTATGCCTAAACAGCCAGTCCATTCATTACAGATGCAATCCCCTAAGTACATGAATAAGCACATGGACTCCCTTTCGCTGCCTCTCTGAACTGTAGAGGAGACAAAATATTGGTGTGATGCAGGGCGCTTTAGATAAATCAGAAACAGGAGCAAATTAATAATAAAGGAATAAAACAACATTAGCTGATTAAGTATGTATGGCAGAGTGGCGGCTGTAATTTACAGGCAGCTGGGGTTGAGTGTCCGGAATAAGGTCTCATTATGGATCACGTGTGTGTGTGTTTGTGTCGGTGTGTGTGTGTGCGCGTGCGTGCGTGTCCATCCTGTTGGTAATCTGTCACCAGTGGTCTCAGCTATGGCCTGCAATCTATGATAATGAGCCCAGCGAAGGTTATGACCACGGCACACTCAAGAGTCATTTGTCAGGAGGAGGGCTTACACGCAGCCAATCGGCTGTGAATGCAGGGTTTTTTTGTTTGGTCTTTAAATACAAATAAATAGTGGTGAGGAAATAAACTATTAAAGTAATGGTCAAAATCATCAGAGTGCATGAGTGTGGGAGTGAGAAAAAGAGAGCGCATTACATGGATGTTGCATCACATTTTCGTTACAATTACGTTTTCTCACTCCGTTTTTGAGACAAACAAACAACATGTTTCTTTCTATTTCTTATAGAAGGTGCTTTATCAATAACAAGCATGCACTAGGCCTTCCAAAATATGGAATCCTGTGCCTGTGGATCTGCTCATTGCTCGATGTAATTGTACGACCATCATATAATATTAAAAGAAATGGCTGCTGTACAAACAAATAAACAAACAAACAAAGCCAACTTATTGCAGTCAGTTTCAGAATCGCTTTACTTTTTTGACTGTTCCTCTCTTTCCTTTCCCCCTCGGTTTCCAGCCTCGTCACATTCTCTTGTCTCCTCCTGTCTCATCCACTTGCCCCTTACCCACGCCTCCTCTTCCCTGCTTATTTTATTTCTCCCCCTCTTGTCCACCTCACATTCATTTTTTCTTCTTTCTTTTCGATCTGAAAATAGCCGTCCATTTACGCAATCATTCCATTTTCCCGCTCCCCTCCTTTCCTTTTGTCTCGAGCTAGGTCAACTGAAAGCAACAGAGGAGCAAAAAATAAATGCAGCTACGTGTGTGCGTGAGTCACCAGATCACAACCGAGAGCGAGGAATGAAAAAATAAATAAGAAAATGCGACTCGTGGTGATGGTGACTGGGAAGGAGCACGCCAGCGTCTCGTTCTCGCATGTCAGGGGTTGCATGTTTATAGTGTGTACTAAAAATGTGGACTTTAATGTTGTCCAGAGTGAGCTTGATGCGAGTGTAACGTGATGCAACTATGATGATAAGCAAAATAACTCACATCTGCAGCCTCACATTCAGGGCTTATACTGAAAAGACACTGTATGGTATCAAAAGGCACCTATACATCAATATATTGTATATTATCTACACACGTTCATAACAATTTTCCTTTCGCATTCTAACCGTTTCTTCCGACATCTTTGGAAAATAATTGTCCGATCTGGGAGTCTGCAGAGCAACAGAGATGCAAGACTTGATTTTTATGGGATTCAAGTGGTCACAAAGTCCACCAAGTCATATATATATATATATATATATAACCTTTCCCAACTACATATACACATATGCAGGTTTTATTAAACACGAGAAAACCCACTCTAATAGGCGATAGACTCCAGTCCCATTGCCAGTCATGGATGTATACGTTGCTCATAGACGAGTAGGCCTTTGTTTCTTTTCTGGTGCGTCATGATCAACAAGATGAAGTTTATATTGCCTGTGTCTTAGATTGATGAGTCAGGTAAAATAACAGTGAGTCAATACATTCTGGTAGATATGAGGGGCTTATGAATACTGTTTCTTTTCAGATATAACTTTGTGAAATAAGGATGTATTTTGACTAAACCAGATTTGGTGATTGTTGAAACAGTAATAAAAACACATTTTGTTTCTGTTGAGTTTGAATAAGATGTGTTTTATTAACATTTAATTATTTTTTATTTTTGTAATTAATCGATTGATCTAATTTTTTTAATTGACAGCAAATTATAATTGTCTGCTTCACAGTGCTCAATATCCATATCAATATCTGATATTCACATGACATTATAAAACTGAGAAAAGCAGCAAAACCAAAAATTTTACATTTGCACTTGGAACTAGCACTTGTTTTGTATTATTTTATAGGCGAATAAATGATTACTGGGTGAATAACATTGTCAGATTTGTTTCCTGGTAATCAGTTAATCAATGAATTCATTAATGGTTTCATCACTATTTTTTGCCAAATTTCATTCACACCAAACACAATATGTGCTTTTCATTTTTGTGTCGTCCAACAATATAAGTTTTGTCCACAAAAAAATGTGTGTTGCTCAAAATCAAAGTGAAATAAAATAATTACCAGACAGGAGTCCCAGTCGTCCGGGTGTTTCAGATTGACTAGTTACAGTTCTGGCTGATATATTAACAAAAGGTTTACAAGGGCAGAGCACTACATGCAAGTTTGGCCTTATGGCTGACCTTACAATGCACTTAGTATCCTGTACAGGGAGTAATGCTGCAGCCACTCCTACAAGCCATTTATTCCAGCTAACGACCGTCAAGCACTCATAAATCAGCATTAGGAACCTCTTTCGCCCTCTCTCTCTCTCGTTTAGTTTCTCCTCTCTGTGGCTCCCTCCTTTTCTAGGATATTTCTCTCGTGCTTTCTTGTCCTCGCCCTTGTCCACTTATTTTTTACATTTGACCATCTTTAAATCTGCAACTCCTATCGTCCCACGTCTTCTTTGTCCGTGTGTTCGTACCACTCTGCCCTCATTTTGTTTTGCCGTGCACTCTTTTCAAATAACTGCAAACTCTTTTTTGTCCGTGTGTCTGTCTGTTCTTACCCCTGCATCCTCACGTTTTCCCACCCTTCCTGTTGTTTATGTATTACTCCCCTTCCCTCCTGACATCCATCCTCTCTCACCACCTCTTTCTGAAAATTCCTTTCCTTGCAGATAGAGACAGCATCCCTGAGCTGTCTAACCCGGTATTGGCACCTCTATTGATTTTAATTAAGCTAATTAGTTCATTATTTGAAGGATCAAGCGGGGGCATCCATTACTGCATGGAGAGAGACTGAGGGTTGGGTGGTGGTCGGGGGGGGGGGCGGTCTGGCAAGGGTGGGGGCAGAGAAGTTAATATGGTAATGAAGACGATCAATTATCACTCACAGCAAAGTCATTAACAACAGCATTAGCATAGTCAACCATCGGCACCCTCCTGACCTCCCCTGCTCTCCCTTCCTCATGCTGCCGCCAAGCAGCTGCTACACACGAATGTATGTGTGTGTGTGAGAGAGGAGGGGGGTGATGCAGGTCACACAGTTCACAGACTGTTTTCAATGCAGACCTGAATTGAGTTTACACCTTCTCTCATTGACTTGGGCAGAGCGCTCCCGACTCCGAAGGGTCAGCCAGGTTTAGAGCAACTCTTTCTTTGCATTACGCTCAAGGCATGAATAGTATACAGGCCCGCCAGCCTAACTCTGTTCTTAATCAGTTATGGATAATGCTATTCAGATCTTCCTGGAGAAGAAAAAAAGGCTATACATTTATTTGTTGTACTGCTGTGATATGGAAACAGATTAAATCGTAATGCATGTGCGACTGTAAACTATGAATTAAAGAAGTTGTGATCATTCTGAAAAGAGGGACGTTTCTGTAAATTCCAAAAAGGCAACGACATCGCTCACATTGCACTTCTTTAATGCTTTACTGGTTTCTTGAAAATGGGTCTTAAGAGTGCTGCTGTAGAGGGTTGCTCCACATGACAGGAAAAATTATGTTCTCATGAGCATTGGATTAAGTCATAAGACCAATTTTCCTGAGCATTTTAATAGCCCCTGTTCTGTGGTTCATGGGGACTGCCATAAAAAGTCACTTTGTAAATCACACCAAAAAAAATTGGAGACTCTCGTCACAGCTGGAGATTTTCCCGGTATTCAGTTAGAACATTAGTAGTCGTCACTTGTTATCACCCATTTGTTTCTTCTCAGATACAAATAAGACACAATGAATTAGGTCTTCCTGACCTTGTCTCTTATAAACAAGGAAAGTTAACACGATGGGGTTCTTTCATTTAAGCCCCAGCACAACAGAGCACCAGCCTCCCAAATGTGTTTACCAACATGTGGGTCTTTTGAATATGCTGGTATGGTAATGATTTGAGAATTGTGTGGGAGTGGTGAGATGACAGGATGAGTGGATCAAAGAGCGGGCCAGTGATCCTAAATGATCCCTCCTGATCTGTTCTGATCTACGCTGATCCCTCTGATCCCTTCACAGTCCCCCGTACTGACCTGTAGCCCAGAGGCTAAACTTTGTGAATTAAAAAATCTACTCAGCAAACAAACAACAAACACACACACACACACACACACATACACATACACACACACAAAAAGCTAATAGCCAATAGATATAGAAAAGAGTCTGACAAACAACTTCCGACCTATCAACCTTCTTACCATCTACACTACTGTGCTAAAATATGACGACATGAAACAACATATTAACTTAGAGCATGGTTATTTATGCATGTTTTCCTTATTGTGTCTTACAAGTGACCTTTCTAAGAGCACCATCTGGCTAACAAAAGTTGCTCTCGAAGTTGTTCTGTAGCTACCCTTGCACCTTTGACCTGCCTGGAATGAAGCAAGGGGAAAAAATATTTCTACCGAGATCAATAAAATTAAAATGTTATTGCATTACATGATTACTTATCCGTAAGCTGCCAAAAAAGACTGTCCAACGGGAGTATAGCCCAGATGATTGGGGGAAGTTTTCCAGAACCTTCTAAACCTCCACGCTCATAATAATTCTTTTTATTTCAACAGAAAGAAAGTTCAGCATTTTCCATATTCTTTTTTCTTCAAAGTTTGGAAAGCTACCCAATAGAAACCAATTATTCTCTGAGTGAAACAATGCTGTTTTAGAGTTCAGCTTGCACCGGGACAATACATCTACATCCTTATTCCACAGTAAACTGTGTAAATGAATACGACCTACTATACGGGATGAAATGAACCTCATTGTCATGACTTTGGTGGTATTTTCACAGAATCTCTCAAATAAGTTTGAACCAGGGAGGAGCACCAATTTGGTGGGGTTTATTAAGTCAGTAAAATAGAGTCTCATTGGTTATGTAAAAGTGGAGAAGCTGAATGCGTTTTAAAGTGATTCTCCAATGACTTCCATATTGATCTGAACTTATGCGTAGGGATGGTATTGCCCTGTAGCCACAGGTCAAAATAGACATTTAGCATTATTCACAAAGTACTGGTTAATTCAGGTTTATATTGTATACAGGCAACATGACGATGCTACATCCGTCTGCCAATGGATGACAAATAGACAACTGGCTAATTGCAGCAGTCGAGAAAAGAGAACACAAGCCTTGGATTTCATGATATTATGACCACAAAACAAACTCTGTTTAGTGTCCATTACAGTTCAACCCTATTGTGCATCAACAAGACCATACACTACGATTCAATCAGACGTTAGCCAAGCTCCTATTACAGAGCTCATTGCATCGTTTACATGGTGGAACGGTCCATAAGTAGCTCTAAATGCTCTTCATTTGATTGTATTTCACATTATGGACATCGGAGCAGAAACACACTGTTGTCCCCTGGCTATCCTAATAGACTGTTGAGTGAAACAGTCCATTTGTTTGTATTTGTTTCCCAATCTAGACCCTGAAAACATAAAAAGTAACATAAACAGCCAGTGAGAGCATCGTTGAAGACGGGTGAAATGGAGATTCACAAGCTCAGGAGATGGGTCGACAGTACAGCTGTGTTCCCGCACACGGTGTCTCATTGGCAGTCAAATGAAGCCGCTATTGTCACAAACAATTACACAATTACGCAACTAAATGAACTGAAGGACTTTTTGCAACTAAGAGAACTTCATTAAATCCCTTTTCCAGATGTATTCTTTACCTTTTCCTTTTGAAATGGATTTTTTTGTCCGCAAGAGCGCTAAAAAATGTGCCTACAATTCAATTACTGGTCACAACACATGTGAAAACTGAAAAATTTCTTGGCCATTCTCATCGTTCAGTACTTGACTATTGTTTTTAACAACAACAACAAATATATATGAAGGCATATGAAGGTACTTGATAAATTCATATGAAGGGAAACTGTGTAGATTATGTTAATTATTTGTGTTGTTGCTAAAGCAATGCCATGTAAGAGAACAATGTTTTAGGAATGGTGAAAGTTAAAAACGGAGCGCTTTAATAATTGCAACGCGTACTATTACAATGACCTTTGTGACCAGTGTCGAGAGCACACAAAGCCACATCCCTCTGACCTTCTCCTTAATGGCAGATAAGTACTTTGATGGATAAAAGGCCATAATTACTTTTCCGTGTGCAAAATCCACTCAGAAGAGCGAATATTGATGGAAGCCTGGCCATAACTGAAATGGAACAATACCACAAAGTCTCTACAGCAAGTGGTGATGTCTTTATAGACCTGCCTTACCGTGATGCAATCTTGGAAACAAAACTAAAAACTAGGTTATAACTTTCACTACTACAAACAGCTTTCCCTCTCCAGTTCACTACCAATGACTGTCTCCTCCAGAATGTTTCAAGCCACAGACAGAGGACGTTTCTCTGCTTGACTCCTGTCTCATTCTGAAGAAGTCGCCGCATCTTTAACACCAATTTCGGCAAATACCTTCTCCCAATAAAAACAGAAAACTGTTGCATGGCTCCATGCTTGTTCCAATTGCTTCTCCATATTGCATATGCGGCATCAGCATATTCTATGCTGATCCCGCTCTGTACAAACAATGAGGGTTTTTCATGTACTTAACTGTGAACCATATTCAATGTGATCCCCACCGATTACAATCTGTGAATTTGAAGGGGCCTTGGCCTTGAGAAGTGTACACAAAGAAAGAAACTCGGAGATAGCTACTGCAGAGTAGAAAAAACAGCCATGAGCTGTTATTGTTCCTTTTTGTTTTCTCCATGTTGTATACATTCTGCTGTGTTAATGCCTATTTGATGTTTTCATATATATGGGGTTTAAGAGTAGACATTTCATCCTATTGACATGTTTCTCTAACCATCATCCATGCATTATTCAAAATCGCTTATCATATTCAGTGTCACGGGGAGCAAAAGCTCTGAACAGGTCGACTCGCCAGACTATCGCAGGGCGATGCTTCTCCACAGAATACGATATGCTCCTGGTTAAACAGGAAGCTAATATGAAAGGAGGTCCAATTATTATGTTCTACCTGAACATGCTGAGCCAGATTTGTCTTTTACCTCATCTTCAAGCAAACAAAATTGGAGTCGTGGCAAACTTTAATTTGTTGCCATTGTGGGTATATTGTGCAACTTGTCTTTAAAATAATTGTACTGCTCTTTATGCATTGAAACTACGACTGTATTTCCAGAATATTTTTCTCCTGAATAGTATTATACATCAAGGAATTAAATACCATATAGAGGATTATACATTTGTTTCAAAACAATGATGGGTCAACTACTTCGTGAAGCCAAAATACAACAACAAAAATCATTAAAAACTTACGTTCAAAATCTGATCAGAGGTGCAGAGCTTTGTTCCCCAATTGGAACCTTTGCCGTCAGCTTCCTTCTGCAGTTCTTCAATAGTCTGAAGCAGCACCTGGTTCTGGTCTGCAAGGTCATTCACATAAGACCGCAGGAAATTCACTTTCTTCTGCAAGAATAACAAGGGGATCAAAGAGTAGTTAAGTTGCTTTGTTTTAACTAGCTGACAGTAAAACCAAGCAGTTTTCTACTATAATACAAATCGTTTCATTTTATTAAGCCAGTCAAATTATTAACAAGCTCTACGTCCAGCATTTAAACAAGATAGCGGTAAACAAATTAAATTAGTTTCCCCTTCAGCAATGTACATTGTCAAGTTAAAAATATTGTTTTCCCTTCAACATCCACTTGTGGTAACTGAATTGTGATATTTTAGTTCATGATTATGTCCAATGGCTAATCACGTGAAGCACTAAACCAATCCATCCAAACCAGTTTCCTACCTGCAACTACTTTCTACTTCCTGTTGGGGCCAAATGTGGCCAGTAAACATACATAGCTATGGCAAATTAGTTGCAATATGAAGACAGTTGCTAAGAGTTAGATAATATGTGCTTCTCTTAGGCTAAGAGACAAAGATAGTGAGTCATCTTCCCTGCTCTATGAATGTAATACACCCTCTTGGCAAATCTGTGTTTTTTAAATTGACAGATTACAGAAGTGAGATTCATCAAATGTCAAAGTGAAGTCAGCTCTCACTTTGACACAGAAAAATGAGAATATACGCCTCCAATGTTGGCCTCACGAGGGAAATATGAAAGCACACCAGACAAGCAGGATAACAAAATCTGAAAATGTGATGTTTTATTTAGCTCCATCAACTTCTAACCCGTGTGTCATTAAAATGGTCTCATTGAAATAAAGAATCAGATTAAACTGGGAGAAACAAGGGGTGGGGAATTAATAGTCACACAGGGCGGGCTTTAAATGATTTCACTTTGTGGCAAAAACACACATCTGACGACAACCGCCAGAAATGCTGGTATTAAAAGAGAGGCCACAGGCTCTGATTCTACCAGAGGTGCTACATGCCGTTTTAACATCTGGAGTAGGACCCACAAAACGGGAGCAGCAACACGTTGCCGACGAAGCAAGCTGTGTAAAATGTAAACGATATTGGAGCAGAGGATGCTCTTACATCAGATTTACAGCAGCTCTGTTGCCTTTTTGTAGAAAATATTCACCTGCTCTAGTTATATTTAGTTTATTAAGGGTTAGAGCAGTGGCTGCTTTGTGTCTTAAAGAAAGCACTTCTAAGATTACATTATATGCTTTAGAAAAGGTTACCGAAATATGCTCCACCAATGATATCACACATCAAATGTTCACACTCCTTCTGTACAGTCTTCTGGGTTATTTCACTGCTAATACGCTTGTTTCTTCAGGGGATTGTACAGGTAGCCGGACATCATGTACACATGAATGATAGTAGCTCAGATAAAAGGGAGTGCCACGGAATTTCAGAACTATTTTGCCTTAGAGGAGTGCCCGTACATCTGTGTTCATAAAGTGTCTGTCCCCTAAAGCCAAAAAGAGTCAACAAGCGGTTTATACCGTCCCCTGGTGCATAATACAACACTGATGTAGCTTCAGGTAGTGACTTTACAAAACTGTATAGATAGATGACAGTATATCAGATAACATTCAAGGGTTGATATTGTATTAAACTGAAAATACATCCATTATATCTATATATATGTATATATGTCTATGTCATTTTTGGTTTCCCGCCTTTCAGATGTGGAACCATCAGTGATTGTGATGGCCCCACCTGCTGCAACGCAGCTGACACACACACACACACATAAGTTGTGTTGAACAGTTCATTTTCTCATAGAGTTTATTGACCTTTTTACATAACTAATATATACTTAAGTAGAATTGCATTAAGTGAGGCTTTGTTTTGCTAAACTATGCATTTTGATGATAACTGCTTTGTTTGGTTTCATTTGATGTTTAGTTGGTTGTGTTTGTCTTTGTTTTACCCCTTGGTTTTAAAAATGGTTTTATGATGTTTGCCTTTGTCTTCAGTTTTTGGTAATTTGGGTTGTCTTTGTTAAGTCAGTTTGGCCTGTTCAGTTTTATTTAGTTTAAGCTAACTTAGCATAGACATGTTTTCAAGTTATGTCCAGCTGAGGCTCATCATGTCTGCAAGCTCGCTCCCAAAAAGCATAAGAAAAAAATCTATACTATATATTAATTCTATAATTGGGAGGTTGTTCAAACATGTTTGGAAACATCATAAACATACAATGGGTTCATGGACGAATGGACTGTGTGTTTTCAATGGACAAGCCTTATGATTAATTGTCCACATCAACCTTTAGGACTCGGGAGCTTCTGAGTTCTAAACACATAACCTTGTTAAGCAGGCCCGTGACTGGGGCCGGCTGACCGAAACTCATCTCTGAAACCTTGTTACACTTGCTTTGATACACAGCCCAGCTCACACAGGCTACATTCTGTAGCTAAATGATGTCACATAACAATCCTGATGATTAGAAACCTCTCTTTTTTAAATATGAGCGTGGATCTGTGTTCCTGATCCCTGCCGCTCAGATGGAAACATAATGCAATTTGCCACCTGTTACAAGTGCTGTGGCTTTATGAAAGCACCGCTGCGCTTCCTCCTGTCATTTGTCTGACAGGACAGAGGTCATCTTCTGATGCACCGGTCACGGTGGACAGGATGCTCTTTGATTTCTATTGGATGGATGACAACCTAATGACAATGGATGTTGGAAAAAGCTGCACTTCCTGTGGAGACTTTGAATCTGAAGGGGCTCCTCAATAATTCCTATTTTTTGTTAAGCATAATTAATGTTGTGGACTGAACCTATTATACAGGGTTTAGTACCCCGGATGGTTACCAAAGGAGGCTGCAAAGTACTGTGACAGTACCAGGCTGCAACACGACTATAACAGCACCGGTGGGGTTCGAACCCACACCCCAGTGACCGCTCGGTCACATTGCCGTAAAAACCCACGTGTGATGACACTTCTCAATGTACTCACCTGTAGCAGGTCCTCTCGTGTTCCGCCGGTGTCCAGCTTCAGAGTGGCTAACCTCTGCTCGTAAAGTCCTTTAAACTCGTGCACGAGCTGTTTAATGTTGTCCGTCTCCATCATGGTTGTGCAACTTGTTGCACGTGGCTTGAATAAAGTGCTTGCAATGTGTATGCGACAAAAACCGGCAGGCTTAGGAAAAGCCAACCAGCTAACCCTCAAAAGCCCGGCTCGTTCCTGTGGTTGAATCTGTGCAAAGACTTATAGTTTACGCTTTCAGCCAACTGCTGAGCAACCTGGAGGGGAACAAAAGACAATGCATGGCGTTTTGGGTGCATGTAAGACAGTATCTGTGTTACTTTACGTTAATTACCGTGGCTTCAACAACACATTGGTCGCTATGTGCCGTTTCTACAACGGAGGGACAGACCGACGCTTCACCCCCTGCACTTTGCCGCTGCGTTGGCGCTGAGTGATCTGATTGGCTCATTTTCACCATTGGGCTTCGTAGCTGCACACCATTGGTGAGTTTTCTAAAAGAGGCGGTGCGTAGCCCCACAACCCGGATATACGGGTTGTTGTGGTCTCATCGGGACGGACTGGCACCGAGCTCGCCTTTGCCTTGACAACAAATGGGTAATTAGAACATCGTTTTTTTCTTTTAGCGAAATTTCAAGATTGCATTATTTTCCTCCGTACCCTGTAGTCCCACGGAAAGCTTAAATGCGCCACGTCTGCTTCTTATAAGACTCGTGGAGTAATACCTTCCTTGTTGCTGTCTGCTGTCAGTGACGTCTGAAGCAATGTGTGTGTCTCTTCACCTGCATATTTGCATATCAAATCGATTGTTGATGTATGTAATGGCTGCAGTTCAAACGATCAACTATTATAAATTCGTATTCATCACGAGTCATGTTGACAGGTATATTTTCCATTTGCAACTTTGGAGGGTGTCAGTGTGTCTTCCTACAGGAGTATCTTACACTGCTCTCTGCACATAATTACATTATTTCACTAAATAATGAGTGGCAGGGATCAAAACCTTCCCCAAATCAAGGTAAAGTTGATCTTATTGATTTCCAAGAGACTAGCGTTACTCACTGCTCTTGCACACTCCGCCAAAACCTAATCCTTGCTTTGATCATCACATACTGCCTGGGCCTTGTTATCAAAATGGAGCAGATTTGAGCTTTGTGGTTCTGAAAGACTAATGGGCATGGGCTTAAAAAATTAAGAGACAATGTCATTATGAGGAGAATGTAGAGTGGCTGGTTGCATGGAAGTAGAGGAAAGGCATGTGCCTCTGGAGCTAAACACTTAGTGTAATGAGTGTGTTTTTAAGAGAGTTGCTGGAAGTAAATTGGGCTGTGATGTCACTCGGTCATAAAGAAGTGATAAAGCCTAGATGGGTTATCTGTGCACTAATTTGGATGTAATTCCACCCTCCTGAATTAGCTTAATAAGTTTAGTAATTTCAGAGATCAAAAGACGTCGTTATTGCACATTCATTGTTTATTTCTGACCAACATGCCAAAAGTGTTAACATTTTTACTTTGATTTCAATCATGTCAAGCTCCAATATGATCTAATATATCTGTCATCAGCATGTGTAGTCATTTTAGTGCTAGAATCCATACATACCAGCTATAGACTTGGAATTGGCAGACAGATGTGTGTTCCTGATGCAGCTGTTAACATCCAGTGTGCTTAAATAATTGCATTTAAGTCTCTACATCATGTTCAGTTGTCTCCAAGTATCACAGTATTTTTCATTATATTTGCAGTGCACTCACACTATTGCGTACATTTTGGCTGGGAAATCGAGGCATTCAACTTCTAAACTAACATGAACGTTGCCTATAGCATGTTGACCTGTCGTGATGGATACAGTTTGCAGAGGCAGCAATCCGATTCTCCAAATTTATTCACAGATAAAAAAGAGGGATACTAAAAGTAGGGTCTGTTGTAGCAAATTATTACGTCTCTCATCCTGCAGTGGCCTTCACATTCTCAAAGATTTACTGGAGACAAGAAGTCCACCTCCAGTTAGCATGTTCCACTCCCACACTCATTTGAAATTGTTACAGAGATTAATGTTCATGCATGAAGCAAAAGCTTAAGAAATATGCCGATCAAATATTCATCAGTATAACCCATTTGTATGAGGTGAGGCCCCAGTGCTCTCTCTGTGACTCCTAAGGAAGACACAACTTCAGATGTCATGTATTAGCGGTTCTGCTTTTTCTTCCACGCGCATTGTGCCTCTGCCCTTTTTAAATGTTTCATTACTTTTTAAGTTGTTTTTTTCCGCAAACCCCTGTACTTATTACTCTTACGTCCCAGCATACTCAACCTTCCTACCCATGAAATCAATTAATTCTCCTAAATAATTTACCTTCTGAGCAAACCAGATTAAACAGAGCACATCTTTCTTTTGTATGTCATATGTGCTTTTCTAACTGATGTGTAATTTTTTGTGTTCCGGCATTAACTTGGCCCTTACCCCGTGGCTCGGAGGAGTCTTGGGTGATTACAAAAAAGGGAGAGCCTTGATAACGCATTAGTGTGTGGCGTGCACACACACACACACACACACACACACACAGCCTGAAGACCCCTCTCTGCATTTGAACACATCCATTTTTCATGAAACAGACTCATAACAATTAGTCTGGTTACCGCCTGGGTAATCTTAGCGTCCCCGTAATGCCTGTGGTCTGCTGTATGACATCACTCTCTTAAAAGTTCTAAATCTGACATTCTCATCCGTTTTCACAGTGAGGACATTAGAAGGCCATGGCTAATAGGCCTGCACTCGTTCCTGGCGAAAGAAGGGCAATAAAGTGAGGGAGCGGGGAGGAGGGAGAGAGGAGTAAGAGAGGAGGGAGCGAGAGGAGAAAATAAAAAAACGAGACTGAAGTGCTCTGAGAAATAGGTTCTATTCACCAGAGCTTTTACACAAATTAATTTACATGAGCGAGACAAGAAAATGTGAAGTTGTTATCCCGTGTGCTTTGCCAATGCGTAAGCCTATTTCCTTCAACGAGCATCATCTGTTGCTCTCCGGAAGGTTTCTTCCATTTTTTCCCCGTGACAGGTTTTTTTCTATTTCTTGGGAGTTTTTCCTGATCCGATGTGAGGTCCTGGGAAAGGGATGTCGTATGTGTACAGATTGTAAAGCCCTTTGAGGCACATCTGTAATTTGTGATGTTGGGCTTTACAAAATAAACTGAATTGAATTGAATAGAAAGCCAAGTGAACGTTTATGCATTATTTCATCAAATATATATTACGCTAACAACCACAGCTAAGTGCATGGGAAGCTGAGCCCTGCACCACGCCAGGAGCTTAATCAGGACTCTTGGACACACAGTTTCCATATGGCGTGCAACGATAGCCTTGTAAGGAGCTTCAGAGCGCTTGTCTGCTGCGGGGGGGAAAAAACCTGCCATCCCCCCCTAGGAGATACTCCACCTTCCCAGCATCCCTCGGTCTTTAGTCCCCTTCCCTAAACACCCTCATCCGCTCCCTAGACACCAAAGCCAAGGTCAAGAAGAAAGTGCAGCCTATTCCCCTCTATAGGCTATTCCCTGGATGCTCCGCACCTCAGTGAGGCTGAGCCTCTTGTGCTTCGGGAATCTCCCCTCCTCCTTTTATTGTGACCGTCAGTCTCAAGGTCAGCTCCAAGGGAGAGGTGGGCGCTTATCTGTTTCTCCCCGCCCTCATTTTTTCCTCCTCAGCTTTCTTTGCCCCCAGTTTTTTTGTTCCCCTTCACAGCAGACGGTAGTTCAGAGCGCCTCGCGGAGGGTTTCTTGACGCGTGGTCTGACTCCTCTGTCTCTTTTTCTATCTGTATCTTCCTGTAGGGCGTCTGTCATTAACGCCCGTTGTCTATTTTCCCGGTGCAGCTACGAGGCTTCAGTCTGAGGCTCCGTACGCTTTTGTTGCCTCGTCTCTCCTTCCTCACTCTGGTCATGGCCCCTTTTGCCTTGAAGTGATGTTGCGATGTGTTCCCTGTTCGATTGGATATTGTTGTGGTGGTGGTGGTGTTGGTTGTTGTTGTTATTGTTATCTATAAGCTATGGCAGTCAGCCTTGAGTCAGTGCGCTATCGTTGTCACAACAAGATGCACAGGCTAAGGGACCAACGGGAGGAAAAACATCATCTGACCTGAATCAAAATACCTTTTAATATTTTCAAGATCTTTCTAAAGTATTTTACATGGCTTTGATAGAAAAGCAAGACCCCAGATTTTCTGTTGATTTTCAGTGAACTCTTCTTACCTGCCTTCTGACTGCCGGTTGTCAGCCGCCCGACAACCAGGAGAGGGCATTTTGTCTCCGGATCGGTTGGTTGGCTGACCCATGAGAGAATTATCAAGTCAATGGATCGCATCAGGTGTGTGTGTGGTTGTGTGAAATGGTCGGAGAAAGAGTCTGCCTTGCCTTCTTGTGTCTGAATACTTTTAGTGTGCGGATGGCTGTGTGGAGCGTGGCCTCGAGCACACACTCCACACCACTGCTCTGTAAACACTGACATTGACTGTGACTTTTGACTATTACATAAGGAACATGGATTTCCAGACGTCCATGGCAAGAGCCCTGTAAATTCAAATACTTAATTTTTATAGGCAGCCCTACATTGACTGAAGTGTCTGCTTGTTATATATTTGGCAAGTGCTGCAAGTCTGAAGGGAGGCTGTCAATAGCAATCCTAGCTATTGATATGGCAGTGGGCAGGAGATGTTACTTGGCCCCCGACTCTGGCATCCCTCTGATCCCTCTACATCATAATTACATTAATATTGACAGACCCTTGACAATAGTCACATTACTATTGATAGGTGGCTGTCAATACCGTGTTTCCCCAAATAAAACATATTCATTCATAACTTGTAAACTGCTCGATAAAAGGCTTTGAAAAGAATATTGGACCCGGCTGGGTTTGCTCTCCCGTGAGAGCTGCTGTGACGGGGAATTCCTGTGTGTGGGTGTCTGTGTGTGTCTGTGTGTGGGTGTGTGTGTATGTGGATTCATTTAGCTCTGTATGAGAACTCTGCATAGATCAAGGATACCATGACAAACCTACAAAGTCACACACGGGCACACACAGGCAGGCACGTGCACAGATAGAGCCCTAGTGGTGTGGTGCCAACCAGCCCTTTTTTGCCCTGAAAGACCCCTTTTTTGCTTTTGCTTTTTTTTTCATTCATCAATATTTAAGAATAAAAAATCACTTGTTATCAAGTCCCCCCAAATGTGTTTTAATATCGGCATTTATTTGAGTTCTTGTGAGAATTTCGCCGACATGCTCCCATGACGCTCGCGCCCCCCCCCCCCCCTGCCCCTCCTCCTCCCTCCTCCTCTCCCTCTCCTCAGTGCTGCTCGCGCCAACAACTGCACCTCCTCTCCTTCCTCTGACGCGCAGCACCAGACAAACAGGTCATGACGGTGTTTGTCCCCTGACGTTGTTTGTGATAAAAATCACACAACACATTAGCTGAAAACAAACATGACGTCAAGTACTGGTCCGACGTTTCTTAAACAAACAAAACTCACGAAATCCCGTGATTTCAAGTCTTGTCCAGCTGTTTACTGACGTTTTGTGTGTTTAGAGAAGAGAGAGAGAGGAGAGAAGAGAGAGAGAGAGGAGAGAGAGAGAGAGAAGAGAGAGAAGAGAGAGAGAGAGAGAGAGAGAGAGAGAGAGAAAGAGAGAGTTTGGAGTTTGTTTTATTCCAGGGGCTTTGGAGCTTTATTTGTTTTAGTTTGAGGAGGCTGTTAATGCTCATCATAATCATCAATATCGCCATTTTGAAAAAGAATAAAGAGGGCAATATCCATCAATGCGTGACCATCAGCGACCGGGCTGGCATGAGATAGACAATATCAGAACGCCTGTACTGTTGTTGCTATATAATATTCATCTTTATTCATAAAGAAAATGTAAGCTAGCGGTGATGCTGCCCAGAGAGAAAACGCAGGGAGGATGTATTGCATCAATGTAATGCTGCTTATGCTTCAACTCTTTCAGAATTTTTTTTTGGCATTGGGTGCCCTTTTTTTGGGTTTGAGCACCAGCCCCCCAAAATGTCTGTGCACGTGACTGCACACAGGGGCACATAATCTCCACATTTTCAAGGAAAAAACTTTCAGATTAAGCTAAACAAATGGTGGCTGTTTATTGGTTACCATACACAGTCTGACTACCTCTCTATATATTTTTTTTAAGCCAAACTCCACTTCCGTCACAGGCGAGTTTCTAGTCACTAAACATGGCAGCATTTCAAATGCAGCTCAATGAATTGGTCACACCTGCTTACTTCAGCGTGAATTCACTCTTTTTTTCATTCATTTGCTAATTCTAACTTTGTTGGACGGTGTATCCTGGCTCTATTGAAACATCATGAATACACATATGGTCCTGGGCACCACAATAAACTTGCGCATTGCCACCGCATATTTAAATGTTTTTGTTTTTTTACCTCCTCGAAAAACGTCTAAAGTGACCATCAGCTCTCTCTTTCTGTCAAAACTGCCATATTTACCCGGCTGAAATCTCTTTTAAAGCCTCGTGACAAATCCTGTTCAGCGAGACACAAAAGCCACTGTCAAAAAAGCCCTCTCGCTCTCTCTTTCTCTCTCGCTCTCTCTCTGGGTCTCTTGCTCTGTCTCTCCTTGCCTTTGTTAGTCCCCCACTTCTTAAGCGTTTTATATGAGGAAAGGCCAGATAAAACTGAGGGAACTGGGAGCAGTTTTGGAAACATATGCAGCGCAGAATAGCCCAGACTTCACAATGGCGGGATCCCATATGGAGTCGACTCTAGGGGGAGGAAAATTGTTCCACATTTGGCAGATGTTTACGGTGTACCAGAGACTGTGCCGTTAGCCTAATCCCTAGTGATGTGATTTGTACACACACCCCTATCTCCAGAGGGAGCCGGCACCAAGAGCCCCCGAGCTTTGCCTCCTGTGTGTCTGTGTGTGTCCACGTGTGTGTGTGTTGGATTGTGTGTGTCTATGCACTGGAGAGAGCAGTCTAAGACCCCCTGCTCCTCTGCATTGCGCAGCTCAAAGGTTGCATTAAGGATGGGTTTTACATGTGAAAAGTGATTTCCGCTCCCGTGTACAAAGAAAAAATAACCTTCCTAACAGGATGGGCCCTCACCTCCAGGGCCTCATTCCTCCCAGCAACCGAGCAACCTTTTAATAGTTGTGCCTTTTGCACGTATTTTGTTCATGTCCCTGACTTTAATAGTCACGTATGGAGTTGCCCAGAGGTTTATATGATATTTAATAATGTAAGATCACGAGACATTACCATTATTGTTATTACTCATACTTGATTAATGGCAGTTTTAGGAGAAATGTTTAGCTATTTTTGTAGTTTGGGCTGATATTGTGGATATTTTTCTTACTCCTGTGTCATTTGTTAATGAACAACCTTGTGACTACTTGCGTGGATGCCCTTGTTGGTGTGTACCCAGTATCGTGACATCTAAACAAAAATGAGAAGGCTTTCTTTTTGTATATTATGTATAGTGTGCAAAATTGAAGTCCAGTCATGAATTTCGCGAAAAAACCTGATTATCATATTTTACACTTGTTTTTCCAGCAGATTTGGAAAGCGAGGACGACCAAAAAGGTTCAGCTGGGAGTTCTGGTCCAGAGACCGATGCTGACCCGCAGACCCCAGTGCTGCGCATCAGCCAGCTGGATGCCCTCGAGCTTGACTCATCCCTGGAGCAGCTGGTATGGACCCAGTTCTCCCAGTGTTTCCACAACTGCCGCCCGGGCTTGCTCACCCCACTGGAGCCTGAACTGAGGGCTCTGCTCCATTTGCTTGTGTGGAGATTCACACTTTATTCTAGCAGCACCACCGTGGGCCAGTCCTTACTGAGTCTCCGCTACCACAACGTCCTGTCATCGTCTCCCCGTTACAGAGCTCTGTCTCGCAGGCAGAAGCTGGGTCTGGCCCTGCTCACTGCAGGTCCGCGCTGGCTCCAGGAGCGCTCCCACAGCCTGCTGCCGGGCCTGAGTTCAGGAGGGCCCGGGTCTGAAGGAGTCGGTGGTTTACTCCAACGGGGTCTCCGCAATTGCCTGACCTTATTCTCTAGTATCGCACAGCTCGCGAGTCTCATCAACTTCCTTGTGTTCCTGAGAAGAGGTCGCCATCCTGTGCTGACTGAAAGGGTTGTGGGAGCTCGGGCGGTTTTCAGCAAGCCCAATGTGGTCCGGGACGTAACCTACCAGTACATGAACCGCGAGCTGCTGTGGCACGGCTTCGCCGAGTTCCTCATCTTCCTGTTGCCACTGATCAATACAAGGAAATTGAAGGCAACCGTGTTGTCAATTATTTTGGGGGAAGATGGTGCCGACAGGGAGGGGGCAACGGAAGGGCCAGGCGCGGGGAAGGAGTGCGGACTGTGCGGCGATTGGCCCACCATGCCCCACACAGTGGGCTGCCAACACGTTTTCTGCTACTACTGCATCAAAAGCCAAAGCATTGCAGACGCTTGCCTCACCTGCCCCAAATGTGGTGCTGAGGCAGGCCAGCCGGAGCCGGTCAAGATGGGGGTGGAGATGATTGGCAGATGCTGATGATGATGTGAAGAGTTCATTTTTGTAATTTCAGGGTTTATTCAAATGTAAAATGGTGGTTGATATCTTTATAGCCGCACATACTGTATAGAATACACATATAAACAGACACATGACTGACCAGCTTTGTATTATTGTCCAAATGTATCTTTAAGGTTAAATAATTAAACTTTATGATGAAAAAGTATTTTGTGAAGACAGTAGTATATCGAAACAAATGGGCTTTAGTAATCAAAGGATTCACAAAGTCAAGTTTGAGTTTATGACTGGACTTCCTGAACATACACAGACCTGCTCTGTTTAATATATGTGTGCATATATTGACCATGCTCTGCCCCTTCCGTTTCTCTAACTGGACTTTGGACAGAATTATTTGTTTTTGGTGCACTGGACAGACTACAGAGAACCACACGGCATATATTTGATGAGTGAACGTGTTGATTTATGCTCCAAATTGGTTGCGTGTGTATCTGTGTGTGTGTTTGTTGAAATGGGAATATTTGTTCTGATGAAAAATGCAGAAAGTCAGCTGAATTAATAATGGGAGGAATGTCTGATGCCTCTCATCATGGCCACATTAGCATTTGTTGTGTATTTTGTGCCTAAATTGTATTTCAACATCATTAAAATTGATAGAGTGTTACCTCTTGGGTCTTTATTTAGTTAAGTGGAGAGAGAGAGAGATGAGGGAAAGTTATAACAATCAGCACACTTCTCTAGACAGGCCCGGTCGTTCAAACTCCCATTATCCGTTTTCACAGCACCCCAACATGCTCAAGATCAAGGGGGCAGCCGGGGGCTTGGATTGACTCACACACACATACACTTGACAGCCAGCCTCTCTTTTCCCTTGGCCTTTCTCTCTTTCGCTGCCTTTCCATCTCCCTCCCTCTGTAATCTCCAGGGCCCTCGCCCCTATAAGACTGTAGTAAACTGTACCAAAACCCTGGCAGTCGGCTTCTTCCTCGCAGGCGAATTACTCTCTAATCCCTGTAATGAGTCCAAAGATGCTTATTTATGCTGGAGTTAACCTCCACCAGTGAGCCCAGCCCCAGGCCAAACGCACCCCAGCTGAGTGAAGCCTTTCCTGGGCTGACAAGAGAAGAGTACGGTCGGGCGGGGGGCTACCTCCCACCTCCTCCTCCCTCCCCCTTCCTCCCCTCTCCCGCTCTGATCACTATAGGGCTTAATTGCTGATTGCCCAGACGATCAATCGGAACTGCAGGCGTGATCGAAAGCCTATTGCGGAGAGCTGGTCTCAGATCTACCGGCTCAGACGGACGTACACACACTTGCACTCAGATGAGGTTAATGTTTCTGTTGAGCGGAGAGGATAGCATGAAATATTTGTCCTCATGAGGTGCCTATGCATGCCCCGAAGAGTACTGGGTAGGTGAACTGACAGGATCTTCAATTATTTATGTTACTCACCATGTGATCTTTATTTCTCCCAAGAACTTCCGCAGGTTTTCAGAGCATTATGTGCTCGAGTGTATGTACTTGGTGGTGCAAAGTAAAGCTGAATGTAATGAAATGTATAGTTTAAAGCACATGGAAGTATTGAAATAGCCTCTCGATTGATTTTCTATTTAAAGTTCAGCATGAGGGGATTACAATCCTACATGATTGCGTTGACATTATGTACCGAACATAAAGGCTCATTATAAGGATACTCGGAGGTCCCCTCTTATCAAGGACATTCTGAATAATAAATTCTATAGCAACGCTTTTTGTGTGTAGAGCCTGAAGAGGGGAGACTGTTTGTCAATATCTCATGCAATAAAGTACAGTGAGTCCCAGAAGGCATGAATCACGGCGGCGTTGCAGATTAAGGATGCATATATGATCAACCGTAACGCCCCGGGGACATGTCATTGTCTTAACATTCAGGTGGGCTTGCAATCCAAACCTTTTTGTGGATATTACTCGACAAGTCCAACTGAAGTCCCCAATTCCCAGGGAAGAGAAAAGATAAAGAAGAAACGGTGCATTAAAGTCCATTAATTGAGTTAGGCCTATGGATTGATTTAGTTGGAAGTTGGAACAGTGCTCTGGAGTTAAGGAAGGTAGCTAGGGCTCCGTTAAGCCTATCTGTCTTTGGATCTTTTCTAATTCACAGGCTCCGTGTGGCGAAGAAAAAGAGAAAAGCGCCCAGATTCCCAGTGGCTATGCAAAGCAATCTGCCCATTCACACACAGCCATTTAGGGAGCAAATTGGCCCTGTGCCCCCTCTGACGAAGGTTTTAAGAGAAAGGGAATTAGGGCGTTGAATCCCTAACTAGATCTCCTTCTTTGATGAGCCTCTTTATCCGCCTGTCCCTCATCTCCATTTCTTTGATGTAAGGCGCTGATTTTCCTGATTAAATAGTTTTTTAAGTAAAAAGCTCTTCTCTTGGCTCTGTAATACCGGGTACTTTACTGTACCTATTGTAGGTTGGTTTGTGTGCATGCTTGCCGAACGGTCCATCTGTGGTATTCTTTAATTGGAACAGAGCCCTTGGGTTGCAGATAATAATACGGATAGTACAATAGCTTTGATTCGTACATGCATATTTTTCTCAGAGAAAGAATGTTATCATTTAAGCTTATGTCTGGCTTTTAGCTCTTCATTTGAAATGGCTAGAAGGATTTAGAAAGCCCTATGCATCACTAATGAAATTAAAGTAAAAACACCTGTGCTTTTTCACTTCAACAAAATTCCATCTCTGATCCTTCAGCTCATGGTGAAAGCTTTTACCTACTTTTCAACAGGTATGGGAATTATACCCCTCTTCTAGTGGGTAGATATTTGCAAATACTGACATCCTTTTCAAAGAGCAAATGACATCATTTCCATGCCAAAAAAAGGATAAAACAAAAAATGCACCATTTATTTGTTGAAACCTTAGAGGATTTTTGACACCTGTATATGCTTTTCTTGTGGCATGTCCAATATGTCAGAAGGCTTTACAAGTATCTCATGTATTTCATATATTCAATAAAAGACATGTCAAACATAAAACACCAAAATTCCTCCAAGGGAGTGACATCCTAGGTGTGCTCGAGTTCATGGCTGCAGCCGCTGCAGGTACCTGTGTTATGAGAGTTCTTTCAACACCTGCCAGGCTTTGGATACCACCGGGCCCAATTATCTTAGTCTGCCTCCTCCTCTTAACCACCTCTTCATTCTGACAGGTCAGGGGGACAATCAATCACTCCTAAAATAAGGAAGTAATTTCCTGAGCTTTTATCGTGGCGTTGAGGTTTTGTCTTGTTGCATTTCACACCTTGAGAAAAAATGGAGCGGCACCGGTTTGGGAAAATACAGAATTTGGCCTTTTCATCTTTGTTCTCGAGAGCCAGGATGATTTGGGATCTATATAGGATCTATATGTCCACCTCAATATGTGCAGTTTGGAAGAGCAAATACAAAGATCAAGAAAATACAGTTAAACAAAAATTCAATAAGGTTATGCTACTGTAACTTGAAAAAGCTTAAATGTAGGCTGTGTCCTCCTCCACATCAGAAACAAATATATCCCTGACAGCATACATGCAGACAGTGGGGAGACTCGTAAACTTGTGTTATACTGCATCTATCTATTTATCTATCCACCTTTATAACTATTTTTAAATCTGTTGCATGGTTATTTTCAACAGCTGTGTTCATACTGGAATAGTTTATATTAAAATAATATTGATCCCCTTTTTAAAATATACTGCAAACTGATATTTGTATTTCATACTGTCTGATCTCAACATTACATTCTATATTTTCCCTTTTTATATATTAGTTTCTATTCTCTGATTAAACATTAAACATTGTTGTAAAATTACTGGACAAGTGAGTCATTTAAGGCTGCATGTAATTTTTTTTAAATCGAAAAAAGGCACCAGCAGTGAATTTTATATTTCACATCCTCTGATACTAACACAGGGCTAAAGACATGGAATCAAACTTCACCTGACCTGTCTTCTGATTGGATGGGCCAGGACAGCAGTAGCGAGGGGATTGGACAAACGACTAAAGGGCATCAGGGGGGATTACACACAGGTGTGTTGTGGTGGGCCTGGGGTTAGATCTGCCAAAGCCAAGCCTGTGTGTGTGTGTGTGTGTGTGTGTGTGTGTGTGCATCCTCTCGTCTGTTTGTATGTTTAGCCATCTCAGTCCTCTTCCTACTGATGTCTAGAACAGACTAAATGAGCAATAATCTGCACACATCCCTCCAGATGTCCCAGTGAATTTCCTGTGGTTTAAGGCGCCAGCTGAGCTCTTTGGAAGTTTTGATAACTTCTGCAAATGTGATTGAACCTCTGCTTGTTCAGGAATGTAGTGCAGGACACAATGTGCTTATTCCAATTCTCCCTCAAAGAGATGAAAAAGGAGGCATGCGCTCGGCTCCGGTACGAGTGCACCTTTTAGTAAAATGTATATATATATGTTGTTTGGTGTCCAAGCTGAAAACTGAATGTTTAAAATCATCTTTCTTAAAAATGTTGAACTTGCTCTATTTTAAATGATGTTCACTGTAATAATTCATGGAATTTCAAATTATCATAGGATGAATGGCAGATTTGTTTATTCTCCATTTGTATGATGCACAGAATAGATGTGATAAATAAGTCATTCTATTTTTTCACCTATATGTTGGTGCATTGCTATATTTTAATTATAGATTAATTTACTAATTTCTATTCATATGTGTAAATTAAATTGCATTTGTTATTTTGTGAAGGGGGGAGGGGTCTATGATTATTGTGCAATCAACCAAAGTTGCCACAACGAAGGAGGACAGTGAAGTGAGACAAAGCTATATTCGCCGTCGCCTGTCAATCAATGCTACTCCAAGGCCATCAATCCTCACAAGCAACCAAATAACATGTAAAGTGACATGAATATTTGATAATGTCTTGCCATTTTATTGACAAAATCTAATATTCCAAATCCCATAACTAGATTGAGAACAAAAATATGAAAGAACGTAAAAGCGAAACACAATCATGGCCGTGGATGGAAATAATTGAAATAACAGCCTCCTGTTGGCACAAAGAGAAGCATCAACCCTGCATGTAAAGGTAATATTGAGTTTTAGAAACAGGAATTTCTAAATTACATGTGTAGGCAACACACTGAGCAATGAGAACAGCAGACAGAAAAAGCCTAACCCTGTTAACTATGAGGCTGCCGGGTAATGACAATGTATTTGTGCATTTCAGCATCTTGGAATCCACGGCTTGCCGGGGAAGGAAGAAATATAATTTTTGTGGTTGCCATGGATACCTGTGTGTGAAGGTTTTGCCGTGAGTCCCGACTCCTCCAGGAGATCAGTGAACCGCATGTGTCAACCAGCATTAACCTGCTCAGTCCAACAGATGCACACAGACACACGGGCACAAGAAAGAATAATAAACACACACAAACATGCACATTAACCTTCTCATCTCGACACAGACAACAGTACAAACTCGACTGCAGCCTCTAAGCACACAAACACACAGTTGTGAATACAGTTACGCACTGTCGGAGCCGATATACTCTCGAGTGCACACGGAGCTGTACCCTAAAGGAAAAACGTTGATTATGATGTTGTTCTGTTGTACGACATGAGGTGTAAACCTCCACTGTGGAGTTCCCAACAGGCAAAGTCCTTCCTGCTAAAGCCTCTGCTACCCACAATGCATGGCATCACAGATCAGTCAGCATGGCCATGACAAAAGAGGCCGACGCAACCAAGCCGCTGAGCAAATTATTTATCAACTTAAAGCACAACACATGAGAGAAACTTCTAAAAATTAATAGTGGCATGTGGAATCAATAAGTCCAACAATAATGGGAGGTGGAGGAGGGGAAACGTGGGTAAATGCAATGTTGGACGGTGCAGCAGAAGAAACAATTTCTTAAACTCAAAACAAAATGGGGGTCTCAGGGACGTTTTTAAAAGAGCCCCGGGACAATGGGCCCAGATGGCACCGGTGTTGCCGTTTCACTGCAGACGCTCTGCCACACAAAGTAGTAACAATACATCAACATACTGTAACTGACCCTGTCAGTATAGTGTGGCATCAAATGCAGCCGGTGTTTCACATTAGGCGTTTTTTTCTTCAGCTAAACCCTTGAAATAAAACCAATTTTTTAAATCATCAGTTCTTCGGGATTAAGGCTTTTGTGGTTTGGCGAAAGTGCAGTCCCTACTCTGAGAAAGAAATGCCAGGTTATTTAAGATGACAAATTTATGTAAAAAAAAACTTTTGCGATTTTCATCAAGAATCAGTTCTCAGGCATTTTCCTCGTCTCTGTTTTCATCCTCCTCACAAACATGCAATACTTTTCTCTCGGCGGGGCCCCTGACTGACACTCTGGGCTGCTTGTCAAGTATTATGTTCTCAAGTGTTTGTGCTTGTCTTGTGTGCCAAGCTGCTGGGGTCCTCTCAGCCCCCTCTCCACAAAGGCCTCCACCACAGTCAGCAGTCCTATCTCTGCTTGTCTATCTAGGAGCTCGGCGTGTTTCCCCTCAAAGTCAAATTAAAAAGGTATGCCAGAAAAGTGAGCGTATCTGCAATTCAGAACACATTTTTCTATCAGACAGGAGATATATTGCCGACTAAGTATTGTCAGATGTTGGCAAATTCCACATATTTTTCATATCCGGCCCCCTGAAACTCTGGGCCGCTTCAAGATTCAAGGCACATCATCGTCGAAGACTCTGACCTTAGGAGCACAGGCAGAAATGGACCAAATAACCATTCTGTTTTTTTACGAAAATATTTTCTCTGATATAAATGCAATATCACCAGCCATAAATCATTTAGGAATTCATTTGGAAATCATTTGAAAAACACATTTATTTGTGGGGTGTTCATCAATAAACGTGGCTCCTGTGGAACGTTTTATTTATATATTCATGCATTCAATAGATTCAGTTATTCATGTATTCACTCATTCACAAGGCCTAGTCAGTGGCTATGCGTCAGGCCCCTGCGTGTGCCCGTTCTGTGTGTGTGTGTGTGTGACCTGCGGTGTAGTCCTGCTATGCTGCGGGCTAGTGCTGTTCCCCAGGGGGCTCTCATCTTTTACTGAGCCCTGACAGAAGATGGAGGCTGGGAGAGGGGTCCGCTGCATTAAAAAGCCTTTACCTAGCTCTGATTTATCACCTCTGCCTCACACACACACACACACACAAAATCACACGCGCACACACACCCGCCTGCCAACCACACGCCATCTCACCGTTCTTCGCTGCAGCTCGACTCTACACTCTATCAAACACACAGACATATATATGCACACACACACACACACACCCACACACACACACAGACAGACAGACAGACTCAAAAGGACACACATTCACACACCATCAGACACATACTCGTTCCATCATAAGATAGCTGCCTCGGAGAAAGAGTGAGGACGCTAGGCACCGCACTGCACCGCAGTGGTGATTTTGCATTTTAATGGTACCCCTCCTCTCCTCCCTTCACCCCGGTGCCCCCTCAGTGGGTGATTCTGATGTGTCGCAGGCAGGCAGGCGTCAAGACACCGGCTACCTCGCCACAGGAAGACAGAGTGACACAATTACAGGACAGCATTTCCTGGGTACGTCACCTGAAAACGGCTGCATTTGAGTGTGACAGTCACTGAGGAGGGAAGAGAGGAGACCAGGGATAGATGTATGTGTGTGTGTGTGTGTGCGCGTGTGTGTGCGTGTGTGTACAATTTGGGAGGAAGTGGATTGTCATCACGCCACAACAAGCAGCGCACAGTCCTAAAGGACAGCTTCCGCACATATATAAACTATGTGAACCGTTAATTGCACGTGAAGACACAACCCACACACACACGGACACGGACACGGAAAGGAAAAACATACCCACATCAGCCGTAACTGAGACATGGACAAAGGTGATCATTGGTTTTAAAATGCATCAAGGCAAAAACAAAGATACACACACACATACACACAAACACACACACACACACATACACACACACATACACCCAAACGAGACCGTCAACAGCACGCACAGGAAGAACACAGCACTTTGTCCTTGAGAGGGTCCAAGACTTGGTAATCATATTCATTCATTCATTCATTCATATGGGTGGAATACATTTGCTCCATCTCCGCTCACAGTTATTACGCAAGTGCTGATAAAAACTGGGGGGTGGGGGGGGAAAGGGAATGAATTTAGTTTCCAACACACATTAATAAAAGTGGACTGCACGAGAAGTTATATGTTAAGCATTACTAATTGGAGGTATTGGAGTCTCTTATTCAGGCCTAATACATCAGGGGAAATCTTGACGTCTTTTGCTTGAGACGGGACGTATTTGATTGTCATGAACGGAACAGTGTTTTATTGGTCATCAATAAATACTAAATAAATAAATACAACTAGTTAACCTATTCATTAATTATTGAATGTGTGTTAGCTGTGGCCACAATATTTTATTTTAATGGAAACTAACGATAACATGTACCCAATAACAGTTTAGTCTGCCTTTAAGATTTGTTTTGTACTTACTTTCATGATGTATATCCCCTCTTTGTAGATCATTATTAAAGACATTCAGGTAACATTTATAACAAATCAATAGTTTGGTGCATTTGACGTGTGTCTCCTGTCTCTGTGGAACCGGAGCAGTATTTTAAATATTTGGGGTTCCGCAAAATCGTAACGAGGTCCGCTGACAGAGTTGGAACATAATACAAAAAGTGAGGCCTGTTTTATTTTCCAGCAAGTCTTGTCTTGTAAATGCTTGCAGATGAGTGTTACAGCGTATGCGAACGTATATGCGTGAGCCAAGTGAGCATCTGATGTGCCGCTGTGTGAAATGTAGAGCTTTTGCTTGCGTGTGTTAGCTACCTTCTCTGGAATAATAATGTAAGCAAGCTTCTCCTCCATCATTTAGGCTGGGTGTGTAGTACTACACAAGTGTGTATGTGGAAGAAGAGGAGGAGGAGGAGAGATTGCTGGTAATGGAACCATTGCTCACCTCTTCTAATAGAGGTTGCTAGTGTGAAAGAAAAAATGATACTAACACTGTGTAGGCTGAAAATGGGAATAATTCCTTTGTTTTAACTAGTTTACAGTTAGATGGGGCTGATTTGCCAGGCATATGAAGTAATTTGTTTTTTCAAAAGCAGCAACATTTTGCGACTAATCTGTGTATGTGTGTGTGTGTGTGTGTGTGTGTGTGTGTGTGTGTGCGAGCGCGCGGAGAAATGGAGGGTGAGAGGAAGGCCAATGCAGCTGTTGCCTCTAAAACCATAATTCATTGTTGGGAATGCTACAATCTAGATTACATCTCTTGCAGTTTAAAAGTGTATTTCCCCATAAACAGCAATCCACAGCTCATGAAAATTAATTCTGCTTCGGCATAAACAACACCCGTGTCTTCCCACCCCTGCATATGTGTGTATGTATGTCTGTAAACATGTATTGCTCCGTATGGTATAAACAATCCCCTACTCCTGTCAGGAACACAGAGTGATCCATCAGTTTCTACACAGAAAACCAATTTCACTGGAGATGTTCAGTTTTTTTCAGAGACATACACCACCTATCCTCGCAGAGAGCGAGAGAGAGAGAGGGAGAAACGGGGAAGCAAGAGAAAGACACATACACAGAATAGAGGAAGATAAAGACAGAGGCAAAAAATGGTGAGGAAATTGAACAGAGAAGAGAAGGAAACATGAGGCAAAATTGAAAAGTCAGGGTGGGGGAAGAAAAGAAAATAAGAAAGACCCACATTGCAGTGTTTGATAGGATACGCTGTTATTTGCTGTCTCATCAGTTCAATACGGTTCGTAAAAAAAATGTCTTCTATCGCCCCATACTCATATGCACTAAGAGTCGACAGAGCGCCTGACATGCATGTGATTGCTCCACAGCTTCAGTCTCTACACAGCGGTGCTTGTGATGGATAGAAATTAAATAGCATTTTCTTCCCGCTTTCGACCATTAAAGTGTGGAATTATGAGCGAGGAGCAGGGCGTGCTGTGGCGGCCCAGTTTTGGCATGTTGAAGCGGGCGGATGACAACATAATTACAGAGTCAGCTCATAACACGTGATTAAACAAACAATGCATGACGTTTCTAGCATCTTTTGTTTTCATGCATGTGTTCGCCGAGTAGCCCCGTTGCATGTGTTCGTGCTCATGGGCAGGAAAAATGAGGTGAATTCATGCGGACATATGTGGGCACGCACAGACATAGCCTGACAGAAATATTGTATGCAGACAAACAGGCAACGGACAATGCAGCAGGATAATGTATCTTTGTAATGGGCTTAAGTTAAAACAAGATGAGAAAGGCCTTCATTTTAGAGGAGCTGCATTGCTACTAATGACTAGAGGGGCCCCGACTGCCATCACAGCCTATTATAACTTAGAGAGGGCTCTTCTGTGTTTTTAAAGATGAATGCAAATGAAAAAGCATTAGGCTACATTCATTTGCGGTCTTTGGCATATCGGCCACTTTTGGTCCGAGGGCCACTTAAGGCTGCCTTATTTCTTCAAATGATCTTGAAATCAAAGAAAGAGCAAGTTTTAATGATTTAGAGGGCTCTTAAAGACTCGAAAGGAAAAGCAATACAGGGCCTCATTAAAATGTTCATTTAAACATTAAAAAAGCTTTTTGTTACAAATGTTCCTGCCAGGATGCTGAGTTGATACACAAAGAGTACCTTAAGAATGAACCAATTTGATGTCAATGCATCTCCTCATCCTTTCATCAGTGATTCTATAAATTACTAGGCATACTTATTTGGCTGCTTTTAACATTTTCTTTGTGAGCCTCGGTGCTTGTGTGTGTGATAAACGACGAGTTGTGGAGCAGTGTGATTTGGTGCAGGGCCTGTGAATGACCTGGGGAATGCGACATGTCACTTTATATTTAGCTTCTATTTTCTCACCGCCTGCTCTTCCGCTGCACATGGTATGATTTCAGTTTGAGAGTGTGTGTATACGTGAACAAAGAGTGAGACATATCCCATCACCCCCTAAAATTCCTTCATTCCCTCCTCCATTGCTCCCTTATTTCCCCAACGACGCCTTGTAAAAACCTCGGCCTGGCTGCTCAGCGCCCTTTAAAATGTAAAGCAATATTACGCAGCTTGACACTTTGATCTCTGTTACTATGGTATTGTTTCAGGGGTCCGGCAAATGTAAGTAAAACTGTATATCCAGAGCTAAACGTATGTGTGCCAGGATATTCACTTTATTTGCTGTGTTCAAACCGAAGGAAAACATGTAAGAAAGTGATGAGAGAACTGTAATATTGATTGTTTGAAGAGACATACCAAAAACAAGAGACACGGTATTTTTCTGTTTTTGGCAAGTGGATCTAGAACCTCTGTAACTTCCCCTCTCATTTGTTTCGTTATTTAAAGCCCTGACAACAAAAAGCCTTGAACTGTTCTGCAAACTACATAGCCCCCTTTGTGTCACAGGCAAAACAGGAAATCAGGCTTTTGTCCGCTCCAGATGGCATCAAAAAACACCTTGTTTCATCTGTCTTAAGCAATCCCATCTTGACGCCTTCACGCGTCCCCATGTGGGGCTGTGCTGCTCCTCAGAACAGATTGGGAAACAGCCCAAACGATCTGCCGGGGAAGTCTCAGCAGGCCGCCATAACATGCTCGTTTGCCGACGTACCTCTGTTGCACAGAGCCCATGTTTGATTTCTCTCAGGTCGCCCCTCCTTTTCTTTCTCTCCTGCTCTCACTCTCACTTCACTTGTACCACTTGCTCATTTTGCTCTCTATATCACCTGCTTTCTTTCTTTCTTTCCTTTTTTCTGTGTTTCTCTCTGTCCGTGAGACTCAGTCTCAGTCCGCCTGTTGGCCCGTATCTCTTTTTTCTTTTTCTCTTGGGCCTGCCTCTCTTTCTCCCTCACACCTCCTCCTCCTCCTCTTTCACTTTAAAATATGTGTTAGTTGGCTATGTGTCTTGTAGAAATACCAGCAGTGGCTGTGTCCTTCATCAACAGTGCAATGATAACGCAGGTATACTGCTGCCTTCATCCTTATGTACCTCAAAAGGGAGGTATTGCAGCAGCCAACACCAAAAGCAGGCCAAAAGAAAAATATAAAGAAAAAAGATTAGATTTTCTTTTTCACGAGTAACTTTGTGAGTGGCCGTTGATGACGTGTGGGTAAATCCACAGAAAACGCATTTAATGTTTACTTCCCATCTTAAAGGATGCATCCCTTCCAAGAGTTGTGCCTATTGCTGTGTCCTCTTCCCCCCTGATGCACTGCCACCAACTGTGCAACCATGTATCTCCTCATTTATTAAAAAGCACAGTGCATTACCTCCTGTAGGCAAAAAGGAGAAAAGTTTTGCATACTCAGTTTTTGGATGAGTCGAAAAGTTACATTACACCTGTTAGCGGAAAAACAACAGGTTCTGCTTAGGAGCATCCCCCCCAAAACAGCCAGCAATAAATAATACGATTTCATGTTGAGTATTTGTGCACAGGGGACAATGGTTTCCTGATTTCTCCGGTGCAATGCTTTGGTGGATGAATCGCAGGTGTAGGAGATATTGTGTGGCTGGATGGAACACAGGTGCCGGAGTTATTTCCGGTCTGTGCCGTTAATCACCAACCTGAAGCTGAAATATGGCTTGCATTTTAGTGGTTTTAAAATAGAGTTCCCTTGATGGCATATACTTAGGTTGAGAAGTAATAATAATAATAAGGGCAAGATAAAGTCAAGACTGTGAGCATGTTTCATGTGAATATGTGCTTCAAAATGTGCTCTGTTTTATCAGCGAATGTGAGCTCAAAGTCTGTAAGATAATAGAAACTAAAAAGGATCTGATTCTGCCCACCTGCTATTAATAGTTTGTCAGTTTCACGTTCCATATGCCAATCAGGGCTTTGTTGTAAGGAGCTGATTAATAACTAACTTCACCGATCCTTGTTAACTTTGTGGGTTGGTCTCAAAACACAACACAGTTGCTTTGAATATGTGTTCATTACTTTTGATAGGAATTCTATGAAGAAGTGATGACTGATGAATTAATACATTGTAAACACAAACAAAGTAAGACTAATGGTGTATTTGTCCTACAGCATACTGTCTAACTCTGTTCCTATGACACTATTTATGTTATGGCCCCGATGTAAAAATGTGTCAAAGGTTTATATCAGAAACAGACTAAATATCTGATTATAAGCTGTTTATCTTCGTTAAATGATGACAACATAGTAACGCCAATACACAAGTGGCCTCAGATGTGATGTTTGTCAATATCTATTGACAGACAAATCATTGTTGTTGTTCTTTGGTTTCGTCATTGTCCAGGCCCAATGCGTGAGGGGCTAAACTGGGAGTGAATGTGATTGGATTTTCAGTCTCCGTCATTAAATTCCCATGCGGGGAATACTAATTCCAGTATTTAGTGCGTGATGCTAGGGCTTGCTTTCATCTTAAACTGATTCCAGTCTAATTAGATTGGGCATGTGGGGGGTGGTGGATGTATCCGTCTGGACTAATCCCTGCCTCTCTGTCCCAAACATTGTATTATCCAGAGAAAATCCATTGGCTGCAGGCTATTCAAAGGCAGATCTGCCTGAACCGCAGCCTCTGTACTGTATCATCTGGAAAGCTGTGGCTAGAAGGGTGCACTGTGCAGTGAGGGTGGAACCCAATGGTCACAAGTGATGTATGGGTTGCAGAAAACGCCATTTAAAATGTACAGTAAACCTTTTATCGTGTATTCAGGGCAAGACTGCTCACTGTTGCGGCCTCTTTAGCAAAGCTGTGTCTGAACCACTATGAACTACTCTCTTTAGAGGGCTTTTCTATTCTAGGACAGTGCAGTGAGGTAGCAAGATTGGGTGCCCCCCAAAATACAGTCAAATCAAAATGTCTCTTTTTTAAGGTTTTGTATTTTGTTTGACCTATAAACATCAATTTCAGTAGATACGAGTAAGAACTAGCCAACAACACACTTGCGTATACCCTCGGGTGTACGCAAACACACAAGCGCACATTTACTGTGCATAGATCACCCTGTCATCCTGCTTGTGAATTACTGGCAGACCACGGTAAAAACACAGCGTAAAGAGGTCCTTCTTCTCGGAGCTGTGAAGGCCAGAAAAATGAAAGGCCTTCAGCCATTGTTCTCCACAAAGGTCAAACGCAATTCAATCCCATAATATGGCGGGGGAGCCCTACCTCGGCAACCGCCTTTGCTTAAAGGGTGGGCAACAGGAAAGGGCCATTCAGCAGAACAGTTGCACCCTGTGAGCCGAGTACATTCGTCAAGGGCGAAGGGTGAAGTCAGAAGGGGGGGGGGGGAGAGAAAAACAACAACTTTTTGAGGCTTATACATGTCGCGGCCATTTCACTGCACACTGAAGTGTGTTAAGCGAAACAATAAAGGCCACAACCGATTCTGCAAGAGTGAAAAGATCCTCATCTTCCCCTTCTTTTTTGCTGCCCTTGTGAAATTTCGTTTGGTGGATTTAACGACTTGTGAATGTCGGCTTTCTCCGTGACCATGACACTGGTGGCGGACACGTCTCGCTGGCAGCGTGTGATGTATTGTGTTGAGGTTTTCCTCAGGTGCAATTTTTAATGTGACAGCATCTGTTGACCTCAAAAGTAAAATGTCACCCTAATGTCTCATGCTGACGTGCATTTTGCTTCTTAATAGAATTTTAAAAGCAGTATATAGTCTGCAGCAAAAAACACAATTTATATACAGTATATCCATCCATCCATTTATATATAAACACATACAGGATCACCAATTTAAGATTAAAAAAACAGACGTTCTTTGCTCTATGTTATGGCTGCACATATGTTCATCCGTGGTCGTGATTTATTATTGTGGACATTTACCTTTTTATGCAAGTGTTCTAGAGTTGCACCTAATCAGATCCAGATTAGCAGACACTTCCAAACATAATCCTCTGCATCTGTTTATAGTCAGATTACCATAAATAGCATAATGATAGGAAATACCCATTATATGATAAATCATTTTAGTCTGTCAGTGACTGGAATGACAATTATTAGAGGGATTTTAATACAATACATATTTTATTAATAGTATGATATACTGAAAGTTTTGGGAAAGGATGTGCCTAAAATGTAAGTGTAATATGGAAACTACATTTAAAACATGTTTTGAATTGCACGAATAAAACATTGACATTGTATTCAATGACCATCAATTGCCAATGAATCAACATAATAAGAACATGAAGGGGTGAAAATGAAATAAAGAATATTTGATGAGACCAAACTGGTTTGCAGATACAGTTTTTAATGTATCACAACAATGAGCAACAAACATACTTGGTGAACTATTTCCAGAAGTTGTTCAAATACCATCTACAATAAACGTCATTTCAACTATGACAACAGGTCTGTGACAAAATAAAAAAAAAGGTTTCAAAACCATGTTATTACCGTGATACGGTACAGTTGAGACCTCAAACAGTACAGTAACAAAAACTAATGCGACTACTCTCTATATATAAAACATCAATAACATTTTTGGTTTAGTTTATTTAAAGTTTTAGCCATAGGGGCTTCTTCTTATTAAAACCTCAGGGTGCATTTCCTATGTAACCCAGATGTTGAAGAGTACATATTGTGTAGGATATGATTGCGCCATGAAAATCCCTTTGACATCCAGAAGAACAATTCCAATTTCAACCTTTTGAAGGTTGTCCCCATAAACATGACACAATCCATCCATTTTTTTTCCTTTTTTTTAAAAGTTCTTTTTTTTCTTTTTGGCTGCTGTGCAGTTGCAATATCTATGTACAGTTATATTGTTGGACCATCCTTTTTGTTGGTTTGTTAGCTTTTACCAGTCCTTGGTGTGGAAAGCGTCCTGTCAGATGCTAACATCTTAGCACACGATGCTAGCTGACAGTTCAGTCTTATAATGCTGAGCCACAGAGTGGGGAGAAGGCGAAAAGCCAGAGTTTTGAAAGCCTTTGGAATCAGGACAGTCGCTCATGTTTGTACAATGGCAGAATTGCACCTTGGGAGGCCAGGATGTCTCTTGTGAAACACAATCGAAAAGTGTCTTCAGGATTAAAGTAAATGTTAAAATACTAAAAATCCAAATAATGACAATTAAAAAGCTCACGCAGGAAATGAAAAACTGAGTTTGCTTTAAAACTTTGAAAAAAACACCTTTACAATAATAAACAGAAGAGGAAATGTTACTTGATTTCATTGTTTGAAACAATAACTAAGCATGATTTGATTTAACCTGTCAAACAGTTGCATTACATGCTACTTGCTCATCTCAGAATAGGAAATACCAAAAGCAATACATTTTTGCATTTCTTCATATTAATAAATTTGTACCATGCACAGCCAACTACGAATATGTACAACAGCTTAGCTTTCTTTGTTCACAAGCCTTTATCTTTCATACAAATAGCCTTCTGTTACTTTGGAATGAATCACATTGGTTTCAATAACCAACCTAGAAAGTGATTCGTAAAAAATTGAACACCCTTTGACAGCTTTCACATTCTTAGTTCCACAGCAAAATAAGAAAACAATATAAAATAAAAATAGCAAAGCAAAGCAATTAATGGACCAGTATTTTGTCTGGTAGAAAGTTGAGAGAATTGATGGCAAGCAAAATAACATTACACAGTAGCAGCAAAACTTTGTAAGGTAATACTTTGCAATGTTGATATCACTAAATGTGGAAAAATTAAAATGTTGACTTTAACTGTAGATCATCAGAAGTGCCCAGAGAATTGTTGGGAGGACGTCAACCTATGCACTAAATGGTTGCGTATAGGTGTAACACTGTTTTAAGTCCTACAAGTACATGAACATGTTTTTAATATACAACAAAAATGCTGTTGTCCCCCATTTAAAGCAGCATATTTGAAAACGTATAGCAAATGATCATACCTTTTTTTTTTTTTTTTTTTTTTTTTACATTGTGACCAACTTGTACCTTAACAGTTTCAAGTATACAGTACTGCTTTCATGAATGCACCAATTGTTAAATAGGTCTCTAGATTGTTAGGCATCAATCCTGTAACAAATATGGACCAATATGCTGCTGCAATAGACACAAATAATAATTAAAACACAAACATACATACAAACAGAAAAAAATCTATTAAATTAACAAATGGCCTACTCAAATAATAAAAAGACAAATAAAAACAAAATAAGTGCACTATAGTCCAGACACAAGCAAGTACCGTAACAGTACAGCAATTCACAAATGAAAAATGTTATATTCACATAATCCGAGAGTCTATCAAAACTAGAGTTATTACCTCTTCAGAAAAGGGTGTGAGCAGAGGTAAAAGTGAGAAGGTAAGAGTTGGCACAGATTAGTATATACTACAAGAAAAAAGGGGGTGGGAAATAGATACAGCTTGTTGTAATACAAACTGGCAAACACAGGGGCATCAGACACATTTACTTCACCATTCTAAATTCCCTCAGTGGCAAAACCATACTGTCTTTGAAGGGCAAAACTAAAAGGATATGCACATCGTCCACTGTAACAGTAATATTGTCTCTTGGTACTCTATACACATCCAGGAAATGCGTCCAATAAAGCTTGACATGTTTTGGTTATAAGCCAAGTGTACCCAGGCTTGTTGCTGCTTTAACAAATGAGAAATGTTATGTTCTGACCTGAGAATTTAAAGCTACTGAATTACACCTATCTAAACTAAGAGAGATTCTCTTTGAGGGTTCTGGATCGTCATCCCATACAGTACATGCTAGCATTTGGAAAACAATCCAGCTGAGGTGCAATTTGCTATCGTGAGAGTTTTTGGCTTGAAACAAGCCCCCCAAGGGAGCCTGTGGGATTTTTTTCCTACTCCATGTTTTTGTATACAATATAAGCTCAGTCAAGCATCTGCAACAGTTCTGTCCATAACAAAAATCAATCAATATCTTGCCAGCATATCAATATGGGAAAAACAATCCTGAGTCAATCATTTGGTACTGTAATTTTTTGGGTTAAGAGAAACTTTGGAACTGCAGTTTAAAAAGTCTTATTTTTTCTTTAAGCAAGGGATCCTTTTGTCACTCCTACACACTGAACATATCCATTCTGATACTACTGAAGCTCGCGTCTAGGCCAGAGGCCGACTTATCCTTGACTTCCAACGCGTTATCTAAGTCATCCAGCTTCTGGTTTAGCTCATTGTCAGACTCATCTGAACAACTCTCGGTGGGTAGTGAGGTTGGAACCCCTGAGGTGCTGCAGGAAGTTGAGGTAACCGTTGAAGGTGAGGAGAGGGGGGGAGGAGGAGAGGCAGACGGGGAGGAGGAAGCAGCTTTCCGGGCTGTGGTGGCCTGGAACAGGACATTTGGCCAGGACTTCATGGACAAGTGAGAGAGATGAGGAAAGGTGTTATTAGAAGAAGCTGCAGACTGTGAGGTAGATGTGGTGTTAGGATTAGGGGAGCAGACAGAGTGAGGTAATAATCTAGTATGCTCTTTGGCATTTCTCATTGCTTGTTTGATTGTTTTCTCTTTGTGCAAGCTCGACTGAAGGTGTTGGCCAAGTGCTTCATTCCCGTTAACAACCACATTGCAGGCAACACAAGTGTAGTTGCTCACTGCCTTTCGAAGCACTGTCTCTTGCGGGTCAGAAAAAGGATGTCCCAAGTAACAGAAGGACTTCTGATGACGCACCACAGAATTTTCGTCAGCAAAAATCATCTGGCACTTCCTGCATATAAACTCATGCTTGACGGACGGTACAATGAAAGCGTCTGGAAAATCCATGGTACTTTTGGTATCTGTTTTCGGTTCTTCTTTTGTGCTTTCTTTTGAAGAGCCTTTGTTGGTGTTATCCTTTGCGATTATAGCTTCTTTTGGTTTGGTGGTGCTCTGTATGCTCTGGGGTGTCTTCACATGGGTCGCTTTCTGTTGCTGCTTCTGTTGTTGTTTCTGCTGTTTCTCAAGTTGTTTCTGCTGTTGTTGTTGTTGCTTCTGCAGAGAATCCTGGAGGGACTGCTGGTACTGCTGGTACTGTTGCAGGAGGGCAGTCTGGGAGAGACCAGTGGCCATGGCAGCTTGTGGGACTGCTGCTGGGCCATATGGAAACAGGTTCTCCATTCCACACAGTGGTGGGTAGTAGCCCCCTGTTTGGACCCCTCTAGGAAGCTGGGGAGAGAAGCAGTTGGGAAATCCAGGGAGAAAGTAGGGCAAGAACTGCCCCCCGAAGAAAGAGCTGGGATCACTTGAAGCAAGAGCATTCTGAAGTGCCTGAAGCTGTGTGGCGTCTAGTTGAGCCTCACTTCCTGGTTTCACTGGAGCATGTTTCTCCCTTTTCTTGGCCATGCTGGGGGTCTCAGGTCGTGAGCCGCTCACGTTCTCTCTGTCCTTCACCTTCATCTGCGGTGGCTTGTCTCCTGGTTTCTTGCTGCTGTCTCTCTCTGAGTCGTTACCTTGCTGCTCTGTATGATTTACTGCTGCCAAAGGTGTGGAGGGAACAGGAGGAGGAAGAGGAGGTGGAGGAGGAGGAGGAGGAGGAGTCTGCAGAAGAGTCTTGGTTGGGGTAGTGCTGAGAGACATGGCAGGAGAGGGGGTGGCTGGTGTAGGGAACCCAAGCATGCCAGCACCGGGAGACGCTAAAGCTGAAATACAGTGGTATATAAATATGGAAATATTCAATATTCAAATATTCAAAACCAAATCACTATGGAAATTTGTTTGTAAGACAAGCTAAACTGGCTGAAATGTTATCGCTCGTTAAGATTTTGTTATGGATCAAAACTGTCACATGCGCTTTATGATCATTTAAATCTGCCAATATATATTATAATATAAATATACCAAACCGACAATAAGGGGGAAAACCAACAACACAAACAAAAGACATGATATATACATTTGTTGTAAAAATCTCTGAATTATCAATTAGCAGTTCAACTCTGATGATGACTTAATGCATGCTCTACCTCCCACCATTACATTTGAAAATAGTTTTTAAAAATAAGACTTTTTGACAAACACCACTATGATACAGAATAAACAGTAGATTTGTAGAATGACATAGTGCATGATAAAGCTCAGTTCATAAAGCTTCTAGTGTTTTTAACTTTAAAAAAGAATTTTGTCATCCTAACTCACCAGGTGTGTTGGGTGGGAAAACAGGAAGTGATGATGGCCCATTGACCCCAGGAAGTAACACTGGCGGAAGGCCAGACAACCCTGGATAGCCTGATGGTAGACTGAGGCCATGAAGTGCATTACTGTTGTCCACTGCAGTCTGTTGCTGCTGACCAGGCAGGCTGAGTTCCTCACCAACTTTCTTCATTCGGTCCAGCTCTTGCTGCGCCATCAGTTGACGGACAGTGGTTGGTGCTAGGTAGTCCTTTTCTCTATCTACCTGTTTTCCCAGGGTTTCTTGCACTTTGGCAATGTGCTGTTTGGAGAAGATGTGGTCTCGGACGGACATCCGGGCATTGTACTTTACACCACACAAAGTACACTGAGGCCTTGGCCCATCTGGTGAGCCGTGACTTGTCATGAATGGCCTTCCAATGGTAATCTTGAACTTCTTTTCTTTAGCACGGGCATTCTGGAACCACACCTGGACAACACGCTTGGGGAGTCCAATCTCATTGCCTAGCATCTCACACTCTTGCATTGTAGGAGTGCGGTAGTCACTAAAACAGGCTTTGAGAACTCTAAGTTGCAGGTTACTCATCTGGGTCCTGAATCGTTTGTGGCCTGGCCTATCCCCGGAATTGCTGTCTTTCCCGGACTTGTTGAAAGCCCCAAAGGGACTCGGGGAACTGGGATCAGCTAAGCTTGATGATTCACTCATGTCATAGAAGTCATCCATATCATCATCTCTAGAACTAAAGTAAGAGTCATAGTCCTTTCCAGAGAAGCTGAGGGCAGGGCTCACCATGCTGTATTGGAACCTGTCATTGCCACCATCAGAATTTGTTGCCAGGCCACTCTTGTCACTCAGCTTGTCCTCTCCATTGGCTGTGAGGCTCTCAACCTCATTGTTATTACCCTCATCTCCAGTTGTAGCATCGCTAATGGCTGTATTAATAGAAGATGTCTCATCAAAGTCCATCCTACTGTAATCATAAGATGAGACTTCGGCTGAATTAACATTGGGCCCTTCAGTTTCATCACAATTTTCAGCTTTTAAGGATGAAGGGCTTAAGAAGTTTTTTACTTGTACCTCAGATGGTTTGACTGGAGTTGAGGATGCAGTAGGCAGTTCATACTCATTTGGCTCAGTCTTGGTAGGCAGCTGTGGGTAGTCAAAGAAATTATACTTATTTGGGCTTTCACCTCTTTCATTGTCTTGATTCATCATTGGGCTTGGTGGCAAGCTAAAGCCTGCCTGCTTAGCATCATGCCAGTGTCTAGATCGTATGTGGCTATCTAGAGCAGATTTAGCCTTGAACAGTGCTCTGCAAAAGGGACATTTCTTGTGGGACTGGGAGGGCCCTAGAGCCCTAAACTGCCCCTTTCTCTCTCTTGCACGGGTGTTTTGGAACCAAACTTGCACAACTCTCTTCTTCAAGCCAACCTCTCGTGCAATGTGGTCCAACATCTTCCTTGTTGGGTTAGAGTCAAGTAGGTATTTGTCATAGAGATTCTCCAGTTGTTCTGGTGTGATGGTGGTTCTCAAACGTTTATCTCTGTGCTGCTCTTCACTACTGTTTCCGCCATCTTTATCATTAGCACTTTCATCCTTGTCATCCAGTTTTCTCTTCATTGCCCCAGAGCCTGCAGCAGAGGTCAAACCAGAGCTACCCTGAGAGGGGATTTGGGAGAGGCCTCCAGATAACAGCTGGCTAGCCATGAGAGGGTTATTTGGGTCAAATATCATATAGGGCATATCAATGGGTCTTTCGAGAAACTGAGAGTGGAGGAATTGGTTTTGGGCAGCCAAGAAATGCATGTGCTGATGCTCCTGCCATAGCTCGACAGAGGGGAATGCAATCTTACACTGGTCACACTGGTACTGAAGCATCTGGTGAGGGAGACTGTTTGTGAGTGAGGAAAGGGCCAGGGAGAGTGGACTTGAGGGCACTGCAGCAGCCTGTGGCTGGGAATGGGGTCTTGACATTTGTTGCTGAGGAGCTTTCTGAGGAGGTGGCTGAGGTGTGCTAGCCTTGGATGGTCTTGGTTCTGGTAGTGACTTTATCACAGGTGATGATGCAGCTTCAGTTGGTTTAGGTTCAGTTTCAGGAGAAACATCGGGTTTGGGGGAAGTTTTCCCCATGCTGGCACGAGGAGAGGCCATCACAGGGGAGCTTGAGCCAGAACTGGTGGCAGTTCTATGGGACTGTTTGGGTTGCTCAAAAGGTACTTGAGTAATCCTAACTGGACCTTGCTCACCACAATCTATGTATTCCTCATAGGTTTCCTCACTACATTCCTCATCTTCATCCTTATAACACAGTTTTTTCTGGTGAGTGATAAGGTCAAAAATTCGCGGGAACACAATGTTGCACTTTTTACACTGGTACTGCATGTTGCTTGTTCTGATGTAGCGTTCATTGGTCAGCTCTTTTTTCTCATTATCGTTAGAATCAGCCTGGTTTTCATAGGTCTTGCGAGCTTTCTGCCGAGAATTCTGGAACCACACCACAATGACCCGGGAAGGTAGATTGAGCACAGTGGAAAGTTGCTCAATCTCATCATCCTTTGGATAGGCATTAGTGTCGAAGAAATCTTGAAGTACTCTCAACTGATAATCAGTGAATCTGGTCCTGGAAGACCTCTTGTTGAAGGTGGAGTCAGTTCTGTAGTATTCAAGTGCATTGAGCTGGGGTTCAATTTGAATATCTTCCAATGTAGTAATTGGAGGAATACTAAAATTGTAGGGAGAGTCTTTACTCCGTTGTCTTTCTTTGAAGAGAGTGTTACGGAACCAGTGCTTTATTACTTTTTGGGGCAAGCAAGACTTCTCTGACATCTCCTGAATTTGCTCTTCATTCGGGGAATTATTGATATCAAAGTTGGCACGCAGGATCTTAAGCTGGTCATCTGTGATACGGGTGCGTGGTCGCTTGAACTGGGATTGACGGAGGAAGTTTGGATCAAGACACAATTGTTGCTGGCAGAGCTGTGTAAGGTCTGTGGAAAGAGAGTCCATACTAGGCATCTGGAGGGTAAGTTGATGGGGCAGGCCTGGGTGCTGAAGAGACTGCATCATTAGAGGTGGAAACATGGGCAAATCCAAGGGAATAGGGAGTTGCACTTGGGTAGGTGCAGCAGGGGCAGTAGGTGGTGTCTGGGGTGGTGGTGTCTGGGGTGGTGGTGTCTGGTGAGACGGTTGGTGCGGGGCCATATTGGAGACAGCAACTGGTGAGGGTACTGAAGTTTGGGGCTTGCTCATTGATGTAGAAGGAGGCTGAGTAGCTATCACTGGAGATGGAATAGGAGGTGGAGGAGGAGGTGGTGGTGGCGGTGGTGGTGGTGGTGGAGTCTCAGGTGAAGAAGGGTTCATTGGATAGAGTTTGTCATAGGCCTCTCTGTACTGTTGGGCAAACTTTTCCAGCTCCACATATGGAAAAAATTGACAATGCACATGTTCCTGGTGGCTTTTGAGAATAAGCATATTGGAGAAGAGTTTACCACACATCCCACACTCAAGCTTATCAGTGTTCATTTCCACTTGTACAACTCCGTCCTTGTTTTTCTTTTGGTTTTTTTGTCTGTTTTCGTTGTATTGAATGACAAGTTCAAATCCAAAGTTCTCGAGTAGTGCTTTGGCTGCATTGCCCCTTGCTCCTGACACAATACGTGGTGGAGGAATTAATGGCTCTGAGAACTTTGATTTTCTTGGGTCTTTGTTGTCTTTTCCTCCATCACTGAATGTCTCACCTGCATTTTCCATCTTTGCTCTGTTTTCTTGTCTTTCTAGTTGGTCCTCTGCCTCTCTTGTCATCTGAATTTCAGACACATTAATGGACTCCATTTTGGATTTATGGTTCTGCAATTGCTGGTGTTTCTGTTGCTGCATTTGAAACTGTGTCTGAGAGGCTTGCTGCTGCTGCTGTTGTTGCTGCTGAGCCTGTTGCTGGGCCTGAGCCTGCTGCAACTGGTGTTGCTGTTGCATCTGCTGCTTCAAGTCCTCGAGGAATGATCCAGTAAGACCGGGCATTCCAAAAGCTGCTGCTGAGTGCAGCGCAAGTTCTGGACTAAGATTGAATTCAGCTCCCGGTATGTAGAAGGGGAAAAGGAACTGTGGTTGTTGAAATTGCAGCAGTGCTTCTGGTGTCATTCCGAAATGGGGGAAGAAAGCTGGATTAAGAAACTGAGGCTGGAAGAAGGCAGCCTGTTGCTGAAGTTCATGTTGAAGCTGCAGTTGCAGTTGGGCTGAGGACTGCACTGACTGATGGCTGCTTGCTTGTGCTGAAGCCTGGTCAGTAGTTGTTGTTGGTTTTGTGTTGTTGCTGCTGTTAGCTTCTTTGGGTTCCACAATGTTTTCTTTGTTAGCAGAGGGTGTTCCACTTCTAGCAGTGTCTGAGTTGCTGCTGTTCCCTTGTGTGCTTGGGGCTGGGATTTTTGCAGGCACTGGACCACTGGTACTAGTGATACTGCTGCTGCTCATTTCAGTTTTGGCTGTTCTGGCTTTGGTCTGGTGTAGCACTGACCTCATATGAATTTCGAGTGTTGAGCTTTGGCTATAGGCAACATTGCAAGTGTTGCATTTGAATGGTTTGTTATCAATGCTGTTGCTTGTCTCTTGTGGAACTGGGCTTGATGCCTCTTGGAGAACCTTCTTCAACTTATGCAGGTGGGAGACTGAATTATAGTGGACTAGTAGGATATTCTTCTGAGTGAAGGACTCTTTACATACTGTGCACTTGTAAGGCCGAGAAGGATCCAAAAATTTCTCCATTGTAAAGTTGGGCCCTTTTCTGAATGGTAGGGTCCGCTTTGGTTCCGCTGCCATGTCATCTAGCAGAGAGTTACTGTCACTTCCGGTAGGACTGGGCTTCTCATCCTGGTCCATTTCCTCATCTTTGTCCAAGTCATGTTCAAATGCCTGAGCTTCCTCTAGGGCCCTGGCCTCACTCTCAGTGATATCTCCATTCAGTGGCAGATTTCCTATAAGTTGCTGCACCTCAGCTTCACTAAGTTCAGGGTGTCCATTTTCCAAATGCTTCCTGAGGGCCAGGAATGTCCTGAAGCTGCGCTGGCAAAGGCTGCACATAGTGGCTGCTCTGATGGCATGGTACTGGGAATGTATCTGAAGCTTCTGCATTGTCTTGAAGGCCAGGCTGCAATGGTTGCAACGATATTTGTAGACATGACGATCAGATACTGAGAGCTGTTGTTGTTGCTGCTGGAGCCTTTGGAGCTCACTGAGATGGTCCTGTAGGGTATCAGGAGACTTGCTATCATGTCCTAATCCACTGGCTCTCTTCCAGCCTGGGGCCTCTGCAGCCTCCTTTGGGGGCTTGTGCTCCTCCCCCTGCAGGTCAAATTCATTCTTGTCTTGACTGGTTAGCTCATCCTTTGAGATGTTTCCTAAAAATAAAAAAATACAGTTTGAAGTACAATACAATGCATCATCTAGTTATCATACTTTTTGGTGTGACAAACAACTATACATGATAATTATACATGATACATTTGTATATGTAAGTTACATTTTATTATCACTGAAACAAAATTAATTACAGAATATGTAAGAATCAAATTCTGCTCACCTTGAGATTTTCCTGACCTGTCAGTAGGAGTGATAGAGGAATCCATTAAAGATAGAACTTTGTCTTGTCCAGTTTGGGGATGTATTATATTGTTTGGTGTTGACGTGTCAGGTCCAACAACCTATCAAGACCAGAGAAATGGCTTCATTAAATATACATTTGGCAATCATGATATAGGATGGTTGATTATTCTCCACTATTTGCAAATAATGAGGATTTGACTTGAGAGAATACTATTTTTTTTTTTAAACATCATGCATAAACACATATTTGCTGACACACACACAGTCAAACACAGACAAAACTATTTGTTATCATTACTTATACATACAGTCATTATCAGCTTTTCCACGCAGTCAGGAGCCACACTGTGAAGGTGGGTGAGATGCAGCTGCAGGTGAATCTTGTTGCTCAGGACATCCTGGCACAGTGGGCAGCGAATCACTGGCTGCATGGAATGCTGGGACATCACATGGAGCTGCATACGGTTCGCATCTTTACTGCTGTAGTTGCAATATGGACACTGCTGAACCTAAAAAAACAAGATGGTATAATAACTAACTGATTGGGAGTGGAGAAAAAGAACACTCTGTACAATGTCAAATTAATCCGAATGCAGGATTTACTTTTTGCACAAGACGTACTCCTGATTGGATAAAATGTGTACACACTAGTCATTAGCATAGCTGGCTGTCCACTGTGTGCCTCACGAAATACACCAGACATAACTAAAAACAAACAAGGATCGAGACACACAGGAAGCACGTCTCCTGCACTGTTTCATTCTTACAAGGTTTTCCTGTTCTTCACTGCCCACTAACCTCATTCCAACACATTTAGCTCTTCCAACCAACCCTCATGCCCACCCTAACACATAAATTGTAGATAAACCATGTTTCATTTAATTCACTTAAGTCTCTCAAGTCATGCAATTTTATTGTCCCAAACCATGATTGGCCAGAATTTCTAATCAGTATTACAGATGACAAAGGTGTGTACTCTCCCAAGCTACGCCTTGCCCTCATTACAGGGAGTACTCTGAGCATAGCAGCCTCCCCACCACCTGTCTTAATATAATCCATTTCTGAAATGACTAAGTCCTCCCTTCTTGCAGGGCCCAGAACCAGACAAGCTAATACTTCATAATCTAATTTAAAAACACATATAATTTAAAGAGATGCAAAAAGGGTTGGGGGGAGGCGTAAGGCTAGTGCAGGTAGTCCACTTAAGAACACAAAGACTTGCCTACTGTGCTTGATGCTAAAAAGCTCTGTCAGGGAGGGAATGGTGGGCTGTGTTTAACCCTATGATAGAAAGCTGGCGCCAACATTGCTAAATGCTTAGCTTAGCATTTCTGCTTTTTCCAGTTCACGACTATCTTCCCATTAGCTCATCCCACAGTGACAGCAAAGGTTAGATTTCATTAGGGCTTGTGAAGGAGAACCAGCCTCATTAACTATCAGCTTTCTGTACCTCAAATGTAACAATTTAATTGGAGTATGAATTGTCAGATATCCAATCTAAATAGAGGCACACACCGCTCAATAACCTTCAGATGTATTTTCTTTGGAAAAGTGAAAACAGTTAAAGGTCCATTGTCGGCCCTCCTTAAAATGCTAGGAACTATAGCAGTAATATTTTGATGAAAGCTGATGGGGCAAGCCTGGGTGCTGTGGCTATCGTAGTACAACTGGCAGTTTCCTTTGTATATTCTACAAACCCTTACCTGCTCACTGGCAGAGGCCTTCCCCTCAGCAGACTTTGGCCTTTTGGGCGGACTTTCAATTTGTCGATCTGGCAAGAGGGAATGCTTAGCCATAGAATTCGGTCCGGTAACCTCTTTGGATGTGGAATGCAACCCTGGTGCAGGGAATAGAGAGAGAGAAATGGGAGACAGAATCAGAATCCAAAGTTCTAAAAATGACAATACCAATCAGAAAATACATCAAAGCTACACAATTACATAATGATTGTTGGCTAAACAGTAGATGTTTTTGCAAATGGAGCTTTTAAGAAGGAGTTCTGCAGGAGAATGACATTATTAACATTGAAAAAAAGAGTAACACCTATGTCTCATATTTGTAGAGTTTCCCATCAATCACAATATACTAAAATAATATAAAAACGACACAATTGATTGAATTAATTGAAATTACATTGTGTGGCTGGCTTAGATCGCAAAGTGATCAAATGACTATAAATAATCCATAATGGTGAATAAGATAAACACATCTAGCAAATTTATATTCATTTAGACATAGGTGATGATTCTAAAAAATATCTGACACAAAGACAACATAAGCATTGATACAATCATGGACTGTATTATTCACATCCATATACAGTTAAATGTTTCTGCCCTGAGGATACGTGAAATGGAGAGAACCCGGGCAGGCTCATTATCACAGCACGACATACATTAAATGTTATGGTAATATTATACACTTCATTAGTTCATATACATTTCCCCAGCTGCCTTCGACAACTTCTATGTCTGTACAAGATGCAACATTTTGGGGGTTTGGTCACGGCTGGTGGTACAGTAGCAGCGCGACTTGTGTGTGTCTATTTGTATATGTGCGTGTAAGCGTGTGTGACGTTAACAGCAGGGCTCAATGTGGAGAGATCAGCCTCTGGTTGTATTTAGTAAATGCTGCAGCCACTGATAAATCTTTCATTAGCCTCATCCTGAGATACAAGCCATGCAGGCCCTGCTCTACTCTGCCAGTGCAATTTACCCACTCGGCACAACACAAAGACACAGCAACAGCAAGCACCCCCCCTCTTCCTCCTCTCCCTCCCTCTCTAAGCCCCCCCCCCCCCCCCCTCGTCTGGTCACTCAAGGCAATATGTGAGCCTCACTCTTGCGAATCAACGCTTCACGCTAGATGCACAAATGGAAAAAAAGGGAAATCAAAGCACTGATACATGAAGAGGGGGTTGAAAAAGAAAAACATTTTGTATTTCATATTATTCTGTGGCTCGTGTTGGTATTGGGCGCATACCAATTCCTCCAGTCCGTTCATGCATTTTAATTCTGTTGCATTAAGTAGGCGTTCCACTTATTTTATTTGTAATCCCCTATATCTGAAGCCTGAAATATTGGCCTGTCAAGGAAAGTGACAAGAGAGGGAGGGAGCCAGAAAGGGTGAAAAAGAGAAAAAAAACACAAGGGCACAATGTGAATTTCCAAGAACATCCGAGAATTGCTCTGCAGCTCAGAATAGCGAGGTAATCTTGTCTTCCACTGCTTGTGATGGTCCCTGCAGGGCTTGTGTTCACATCTACGTGCATGTATGTGTGTGTATAATGTGTTTCCTGGCAGGCCTCTGAAACGCCAATGGTCAGATTGGTCCAACCCTGAAGGGCCCCTCATATCACCTGAACGCTCAAAAGCTTCCGCCCCACCGCTCATATTTATTATGAGCCTTTTTAAATTTCAACTTTCAATTTTGGCCTCCTTCTTCCAGTCAATTTGCAACTAAATTACATCTCTGCAAAAGGAGATGAGGCGATAGTCAGACAATGCGGTGGGGGAAAGAGCCCACAGATCACCATTGATTACTGTCATATTGAATGTAAATGTATGTTTGTGTCGAGAGAGAGAGAACGTGTTTGTGTGTGTGTCCTTTTACTTTAGATGTGTCTTCAACCTTGTGCTTTCATCAACACTTGTAACACATGGAGAAAAAAAACCTGGTTAACCTTGAATGTTATAAGAGAGCAGGTCTCTCAATGGCCACTTTAAATGAGCTTTAAATGGCAAGCTCTGCTAATGTGAATAATACCGTTTTTGCATTAAAATTGGTAAGTTATTGGTAAATTATCTGTGTTACAGGTGATTATATCCTTAGAGTGTCCTCCAAGGATATAATCACCTGTAACACAGATAATAAAATACCAAGTAACAGCTAGCACAATCCAGACACTATCTATAAATTGATAAGAAAATGAAAATATCCCTCTGCCTATAGTTTTTGCCGCTTCATATTCCTTCCCTCAGTAGTGCTAAAACATTTACAGAGTAATAATGGGAGAGAGCAAGACGGGAGAAGGAGACTGCTCTCCTTTTCCTTTGTCTCTGAGTCCGCACCCCACACTTAATGACTGTGTCCTTTTTCCTCCTCCCTGTTCTTTCCCCTCACTTCCCACATTTCCTCCATCCCTTCATCTTTAGGTGGGCTCCACCAGCTGCAGCCCAGTGAAGCGGAGGGGCAGAATAAGCCTGACATCCCCTCCACCTCCACCAATGACAAATGTCTACATGCAGCAGGACCTTGCTTGATTAGATAAATCAAAATGTGATTTATGACATTCAACCCCTTTTGCATTGCAGGGGGAGAGAGCAGCACACTCACCACCCATCTTTATTTGCAACTGTCAATGGTGTTTAGGGAGCTGCATATACACACACTTATAGACACGCAGGAGTGCGATGCAATGGAGAGAAGTACTGAGCAATGGAGGGAGAGCCAGATAGATGGAGAGAAACAGAGGAAAGAAAAGAAAAATGATAGCGAGGGACAGAGACGCCCATAGCTCTAAATTCCTCATGATATTTTTGTTCCAAATTGTTCCTCAAAAAGACGACCGGCAATACCATCGTCGCAAATGCTTTTTTTACCTGGATCTATTTTAGAATCTACCCCTTTGTGTCGGAAGGGGTGAGACATTTTGCGCAAAGTGAACCAATCAAATTCGATTTTCACACAAACAAGCATATCACTGATGCCTTATATCTCTCCAACTATGACTTTATATGAAATAAACTACATTTTCGGGCGGGCTTTCAAAACAATCAGACAATACCTATTGGAATTTTTTCTCTCTCTACTTTTCTTGTTCAATCCGCAAAACAATTAGATTCCACTCTTGACATTTTGTTTCTAGAAAATAAAAAAGGCCCACAAACAGCACAACGAGTGTGTGTGTGTGTGTATGTGGGGGTGGATGTGTGGGGGTGGGGGCTGTCAATTAAGAAGGAGCAGGCTGGGTGGCGGCAGCTTGAATTTAGTATTCAATTTAGCTGTCCTGAGCCCTGGCAGACTGGCTAAGGTTACGGAGTAGTAAATCTAGGAGGGAGAGTTGGCCAGAACAGGCCAGGGAGGGCCGGCCAGCATGATTTACTGGCCTACTGCTCTGAGGTTACGCATTAGGCTGACCCCCGGTCACCTGATAACATTACAGCAACACACTCTGAACCCCAGACTCCCACTGAAGCACTCAGCAGGCCCAGATCTAGCCGGAGGGAGGTAGAGAGAGAGAATGGGAAAGAGTGAGATGTAGAGAGGGAGAGACATCGTCAGATTGAGAGGGAGAGAGAGAGAGAGGGGAAGAGAAAGGCTGTTAAACAGCAGCTGTCTTGTAGTTTGTGATTTTTTCAATGACTAGTCCTCCTTTTCCATCTCCAGCTTGTGTTCTAATGACAGATAAATATGAGCATGGCCTCGTCACATTTGACAAATATTCTGAGACGTTCAACAAGCTGTCATTACACAGAAAACACACAAACCAAACATGCACAAAAGAATTGCTGCAGGCTCGTAATTAAAAATGCTAATATCTTTAATATATTTTAATCTCATTTTATAGGGACAGAAAACGAGCACAGCTGGGCAAATTTGCAAGATGCATGCAAATAAGAAAAAAAGAGTGAAAATATTCTGAATTTGAACAAGCTGATATAGAATATTATACATCTGATCTTGTTTGCATGTAATTTCATTTTATCCAAACCCCCCTTTATCGGCACAAGTGCAAATTGTACACGGAATTAATACATAATATTTGACTATAGAAACAATGAGTAATTTCTTTGCTAATTTGAGGCAGGTAGAGATCTGTAATTTCCTTAGGCTGCTTGACAGGCTCATTTCCATGCAGGGGCCTTTGTTTAGTTGGTTATTTATAAGAAGTGGGCCCCTGAGCCATGGTGGCGACATGCACAATCTACACGCACAGCACAAAGCTATCTGGAAGTAATCCACATCGGGGCATTTGCATGGAAAATGTAACATGGATTATAATTAATCTAAAATGACATGGGATTATTAAAAAAACAATGTAAATGAAGCAAGGGGGGGGGGGGAAAAGCACTTTCTGTCTTTCCTTGCCCCCCTCCCACCTCCCCCTCCTATATCGCTGTCTCCCTCTTCCCCTCTCTGTATCTGCCCCTCTTTGTTTAAAGGATCTCGGTCTCGGAGATGAAGTGCGCAAACACACTGCTCACTTGGTCACACTGTAATTCCTTCCCTGGAGATCTCCATATGAACACATACACACGTGCACAGATCTGAACATTTCAAGCTCGCCAGAGATTTGGGGCTGAGGATGGAGATGCTAAATCGTACTACTTTAATCTGGAAAAATAGAAAAACAAGGCTCCGTCTCTGGTGATAACCCTAGCATAACAACCCACTGACACACCAGGCTCCCTTTTGCATTTTCTGGCATTCTACTTTCTTAAACCTCCTTTAATCCAAATGCAAAATAAAACGCAGCAAACACACTAGCAATATAACATCTGGCTTCCGAGCAGCTGATCCCAAGGCAAATTATTCACACATTAAAAAAAAAGGGCATACAGTTCTGCTTTATTAAATAGATTCCTGACATCTGATAAACTACACTTGGGGACACACACATACGTAAGCACGGATTAAAGTAGGAGGGACCTGGGCACTTTTTTGCATGTGTGCGGTGGTGTTAAATGACGCTGCCGGTAATATGTGGCTGTAAATGCATGGATGGTGGTTCCCCGCCAGTCCGTCAGACAGGCCTGTCAGAGAGATAGAGCTGAAAGATAGATGACTAGCTAAACTAATAGGCCCCAGCCTCACTCAGCTCTCCTTCTGCCTCATTGAGCTTCACATTAAGGAGCTAGGTATGGCATGCTAGGAAGAGAAGGTGGGGAGTTTGAGATGGATAGGGTGGAAGTTGGAAGGTGTGTGTGAGCTGTGTGAGGGAGTGAGTGGGGTAAGAGGGAGAAAGAAGGAGAGAACCCCACACAATGACAGAAAAAAGGGAGAGTGAGACCGCATCTAATATTCATCCACAGCCATGGATTTCCATCTCATACATAAAAAGACCATATGAATTCTTATTTGGGTAAATCAAATCTAACAAAGCTGGGGCTATCCCGACCGCAGCCTCGCAGCGGAGGCATTATGTGCTCCCTACCGCGCCCAAAATAACAAGAACACCAAGCCGTCTTGTACAGATTGTTGCCCCTCCTTGCTTACAACGTTGCCATTCTTACAAACGGATGAACAGTTCCTTCTAGCTTGTGCGCTCTTTCTATCGTAAATTATGCCTGGTGATAGGCTCACAGATTGGACAACAATTAAGGGATGGATTGAGACAAGGAAAAATAGAAAAAAAGATAAATGATGAGAAGGTGCAGGAAAAAAAAACTAATTTGAGGGTTGCAAGGATGCGGTGCAATTTTAGAAAAACATATACACAGCCCCCCCCCCCGCATCTAATCCTGTGCTTATGAAAAATTAATATGTCATCTGAGAGGGCACAAGAACGAGAAAAGATTAATGCAAAGCGCTTATAAATTACAAGCACGCAAACTGATTTGATTAAAAAATAATCTGGGGCCTGGACATTGCCTGGTAATATCCCCAACACTCAATTTATCCCTCTCTCTTTCTCTCCGTTTTTTCTCTCTCCTTCTTTCCCACTCCCTCCCTCTCTGTCTCTCTTTCTCTTTTTCTCTCTCTGTCAGATGGAAACGATTAAAGCAGGTCACATGGAGGCTAGTCAGCAGCATTCACATGGTACACACACATGTTAGAACCTTATCTGAAGGCTGGAGAGAGATGAATGATAACTTAGAGAAGAAGGGAAGCTTACGGTTCATATGTGTTTTTATATACATGCGCACGCACGAGCGTGTTTGTGTGTGTGTGTGTCTGTGTGTGTGTGTACAGCATGGGTGTGGACTTACGGTCAGTTCTCCTGCTGTCAGTCAAGTCTCGGTCAGTGAGGTTGTGTCCAGGCCTAGAGGAAGAGCGAGGAGGTCTCTCACCGTCCTCAGCATTCTCTTCTGAAAATGCACAGAGAAAACAACTACGTTACCCATGATGCTCTCTAAACAAAGAATGTTTGCTCGCTAGAGCTCCAGCACTGAGATATCATATATCACCATATCATTTAAGAGTCATTTAAAAAAAAAAATTCCGGCTTGTACATGTTCAGTTAATCCCCACCCCCCCCTTTTTTTCCAAACAGAGGTCGGTGTTATATATCTCGCCAGCAAGTAATGCCTCTAGTGACTTGGACACATGTTCTGTTGAAAATAGCCCCATCATGCCACTTCTCGTGGGTGAAACATAATACATACGACCCTAAAGCAGGCATGTTGTGTGCCAACAAAATATGTCCAACAGTAAATTTGTTTTCCTATCAATGTATTGAAATGTACTTTAAGACTTTAACACATTATAATATTTACTTCTCCATATGATTGCTTTAATATAAATATTTTCTTTGTTTTTCCATTTATTTTATTATTATTGTAGGTTCGACACATTTCTTTGTGTGAAAGAGTTATCTTTTCTACTTACTTAAAAAACATTGCATAAGTAGAGACTAATATTACCCGTATCTTATCGCCCACACCCACTCCACTCCATGAAGTCCAAGTACAAATTTAAATAGCATGTGATTGGGTATATTTTGTATTTCTGTTACCACTGTAAAAAACTACGTGTGCATGCACACACAGGCACAGTCCCACAAATCAACTGACATACACACACACACACACACACACACACACACGTGCAGCTCTGTACTATTAGGAGATTAGCCTGCCCATCTCTGAGAGTTCAGCCCCTTGTTTGATAATTCTGTTTATCTGCAGTGTTCTTCCAGTGGATTAAAGTGTGTGTGTGTGTGTGTGTGTGTGTGTGTGGTGTGTGTGTGTGAATATGTGTGTATGTGTGTATATGTGTCGCCAGCGCAAGCTAACACTAATCCGCTCGATGGTGTTTTGAGCCCTCACCGCGCCTTCAGGCCCAGCTGGCCTGGAAAAAGCGTCCGGCCCCCCCCCCCTCCCGCAATCAATGCTACCGCCACCCCCCTTGGCGCGGAGCATTCAATCCAATTTTTTTGCGCGCGACAGTATGAGCGCATTGCATATTCAAACCAACAGCGCATGGAGGCGCATTTGGGCGCATTTAACCCTCGGTTAACAATTTTCAACAATTTCAAAGCTTTTGTAATGGTAATGTTGTTGGTAATGTTATTTCAACCTGCTAATAGAATGATAGATGATGCTATCTTAGCTGTGTAATGTCATTTTCTACCTAAATGCCTAAAAAAAATAGGTATTAAGTAAGATAAAATAACATTAATAAAAAAAATTGCAGATTAATCACTGTATTTGTTGATTAATAGTTATTAGTTATTTGCTTTGGAAATGATGACTGTGAGACTGGCTGACTTGAGACTGGTTGACTAAGGATACTTCAGATGGAGCCACCAGTTTTGAGATCACCTGAGGCATTTTGAGGGTTGACTGAGTTGACTGCCAGGCTGAGCTGCCTGTTCGTTGGTATACAGGTTAACTCACAGGCATCCGCAGGCGCAGGCATCTTAGCATTAAGAGATGAGCGTCCAGAGCTGGGCTGGCAACTGGTTAACTCTCAGGCAGCCAATTAGCTTTGGATAGCTTCCAGGCACTTTGAGGCACCTGGCGAGACTGACTGACTTGACACGATTAATCTGGTTGATCATCCTTAGTTAAATTGTCCTTCTGCCTCCTCATAAAATCATTGACATTATGGTCATATTTATTTATATGCTTACATTAACCTAACATTATGTGATAATACTAATCAATGCAAATACATCACACCCTCTTAAATGGCGCCCAGGAAGAAGAAGGTTCAACTAAAGGGTCTTTTTCACCTAAAAAAATTTTTACTTTCATGACAAAAAAACTACATTTCACAAAAACTTTAAATTAATTATACATCCTTATTAGCAGTAATTCAAGTAGGGTGTTAGGATATCTTTATTCGGAGCGGAAGTGGTAGATACCTATCTTGGTAGTAAGTTATTCTTTTTGCTGCCATCTGGACTTACTCATATCTGCCTTCTTCATCTCCTCATATAGCATTGGTTCCTATCTCTTGCTATAGCATCAGCCCCAATCTACTTGATTTGCACTCCATCCACCAACCCCATCTAATCCGCCCCCCCCCCATCCCCATCCCCCCCCCCACCCCGCCCCCCCCTGCCTCCATCCCCTGCTGCTGCATCATCCACCCTTCCTGCCCCATCCCTGCCTGCTGCTCCATCCACCCTTCCTGCCCCATCCATCCGGCATTCAGAATGTCAAAGGTTTTTTGAGGACAGCGGGGCATCATCTGAGCAAAAGGTGAAGTGCACAAGTAGGCATAGTTGGTTGTTAACAGTTTTTAATTTATAGTTTGTGTGGTTTAGTGACAGTGCTGACTTTTTTGTTTGTGGAAGTGTTCATTATTGTTGACTTCAAATGTGTTTCATGCCCAAAGAAGCTTTCATGGTTTGATTTTTTGGGTGGAATATGATTCTGCTTGTTCAAAATGTAAAGATCAAGTCAATAACATCAGTTAGATTTCATGGAATATAATTAAACTGGAACAACTTTAAGGGGGGAAAAGAATAATTAACCTGGTTGAATAAAAGTGAGATAAAGCAAGGAATTGAATAAGAAAATAATAAAAGATATGTTATCAATTTATAGAAAATTTATATGTTAATAAAAAAATCACCTTTTCACCCAAATTAATTTTTTCACTCTACCCATAAAGTTCTATTTGCTCATGTGACCTTTTCAAAATTCACCATGTGGGCCCTTTTACAGGAACAGTTATGTGGGGTGGCAGTCAGGGTACTGGATGTTAGTGTATGTGAAGATGTGTTACTCTGAATATTGTTATGTAAAAGAAATACTGTATGAATTGAAAATAAAATTATTTGAAACATTGAATATAACTTGAAGATGAACTCAAATTATTTTGACATGTGACTCGATTAACAGTTGACAAAGTGTTCAGACAGAAATTCCTGATAAACTGTCCATCATTAAACGGGCATTTAAGATTCGGCACCCAACAAACACCCCTTCCCACAGGCCATATATCGTCCGACCATCTCAACACTGTATTTCATACTTATAGTCATTTAAGCGATATACCCTACTGCCAACATAAAATATTCTGCTAAAGCTTTTTTGTGTGTTTAAATTTGTATTACTTGTTGCAATAATATATTGCTGTTATAGTAATAAATTTTCAATTTACTATTTTTTTATTGTTTTACTGTGTTGTGTCTGTTTTTTGTTTGAGATTTTTTTTTCAATAATCAATGTCTTCTGTATAATCATGTTGGCTCTACATTCTAAAACAAAAAATAATTAATGTAAATTTCCTGTTACAATAATTGTTACTACTGAAATAAACCTTAATTGTTATAATTACTAAAATTTGTTACCCACACCATGCCTACACACCTGCCTTAATCCAAATTACCACCATGATTATCAGAAATAGCCAAGTTTATTTACAGTTCAAATTCAATACACTTTGCGACATACAATGTGTGTGTCAACACACTTTAAAATATCCACCACACCACTACCATTCTGGCCCCAAGGTGAAGGTGAGGAGGAGGTCAATTTTTGATTGACCCTCACCTGTTGGCTGTGCTGCTGTTGTTGTCTGGAAAAAAAAAATAAACATAAATTCAGGATAAATAATGTCTATTAAACCTGTCAGAGAGATATATAGTGGAATAATTGGCATTACTTGAAACTCTGGGGTTCCCCCCTGTGGCCAGTGGGGGGTCTGATGCCAGCACTTCTTTAAAATTCGATGCTCCTGGCAGCCAGAGCACCGACGGAGGACGGAGGAGCCTTGGCCATGGCTTAAATGGGAAGAAAAAGACATATCATGACACAACACAGTATTAACAGTATTAATGATGCATTTGAATGTGATAACAATGAAACAACAAAACACTTATTGAGGTGTAGGTGTAATAGCTTGCTTTCTTTTTCTTTATTGATATAGTAGTTAAAGTCTAGTTAAAGTAGTTATATTGATTATTAGTAGTCAACACTACTATGATGCCCTCAGAGCCTCCAAAAACTGGTGGCTGCCTCAGAGGCCTTATTCCAAAGCAGCCTGGAGCAGCCCAGTCTCAAACAAGTCTCAGCACAGGCCCTCAATCATTGATAATTGAAGATAACACATTAACAATAATCAAAATACAAATCTTAAATAAGTAATAATTTATCTTACTTTTTACTAATGTTTTTACCAGATTTAAGCTGCTAGCAGTAGAAATGAATTTACTACAGCATCATTAGCATCATCTATCTCTGCTAGCTAAGGTTTGAAATAACATTACCACAACATTAGCCGCCCAAAATAGCGCTTTACCTTGAAATTGATGAACCATACAATGCGCCCAAATGCGCAAGTGGTCTGGGTTCCAATGGCGTTGAATATGCAATGCAAATGCCCAAAAGTGGATTGAATATGAGCTCGCTCGCGCTCCGTGGGGAGTGGATCATGGGCATTGATTTTGGGGGCGGGTTGAGGCCAGGCAGCCTTCCAGGACCCCCGCTGCGCTGGCGAGGCGGCGAGGCTCAAAACCACTAATCCTAGCCAAGCCCCAGCGCTCCCTTTCATCCAGCCATCATTTGTCTCCGGCTGGGCTGATGTCACTTTGTAATGAATTTTGAGCAGTCTGAGAGAGGCCAGATAACCAGGCACACACACACACACACACACACATACACACACACACACACACACACACACATAAAAACATACATATAGTACCCTGCTCCATCTCCAAATGCAAAATTAAACAGAAACACTTGCACACAGGCGTCAAATCATACACACACGGAATCATATTCACACACACACACACACACACACACACACACACACACACACACACACACACACACACACACACACACACACACACACACACACACACACACACCTGGTTAAAAATGTCATCTCTTCTAAGCTGGGGGAGGAGGAGAAGGGGGGGGGGTCTTTTTCACCACAAACCCCTCACTCTGCCAGAGAATGAAACTGGCGGATGTGTCTGTGAGAGTGTGTGTTTGTGTGAGAGCACGTAAAAGAGCTGCACTCATCAATCCTGAACTGCCTTAATAACCATATTTTACAACACACACACTTGCACAGAGTCATATTCATAGAAATCAGGCAACGGGTGCATCGAGGTCAGCCTGCATTTGCATACAATCACTTTGGCCATTGTATGACGAGCACAAGGGGTCTGCAAAACCCCCCACGGAAACATGATATGATTAACCCTTTCACATACAGCGGGGTGCACACACACACACACACACACACACAGGTACACAACGAAAATCACACGCACGGACAGACACATAGACTAAGTGCTGGCGCCGTTACTTTAAGCGCCAACACATTAAGTGGACATTATATACAGCATGAAATTTTTATGGCAGATGCTGGCATGTGATTGAAGAGGAGAACTGTGGTTGTGTGTGTGTGCGTGCGTGTGTGTGTGTGTTCCTATCCATGAACGCTGTTGTATTTTTGCATTTGCACATGCGCATTTTGCACGTGTATACACAGTGTATCTCACATCTCAAGGTGTATGTGTGTGCTTGTGTGTGAATGAGGGAGAGAGACTGGGACTGCACTCTGCTCCTGATGTTTTATTAATACGTTGGTGACAACGGGGATGAAATATCTCCTGCCAGCCAAGACAGCCCGGGCTGCAGAAATTGCAATTTTCACTGCTGGTGCTGCAGCGTCCATCTTTGTATTTTAATTCACTCCACCTTCGTAGAGGGAAAGAGGAATCATGAGTGTGAGTGTGTATGTGTGTTTTTGTGTTTAGATATTTCTGTGTCGTGGGTTTTGAAAGTCTTTCATCATTGGTTTGTCTTTTCTCTATACTTGACTTTTGTTCGATGCCAAAGAAAAAACAAATGGCACAAATCGAACAGCATGTTTCACAGAAGAGTGGGAAAAGAAGGGGAGGGAGAAGGGTCAAAACAGGAAGACAGAGAGAGAGAAATAAGCTCTCAAAGATCCCACATACTGCAAGGTCAGGACAATGTCTGAAAAGAGAGAAGAAAAAAATCTAAAAAAGAAAAAGAAAAAAACCAAACACCATTTCATCTCTTTTGTCATCGTCTGCTTTCAGTCCTTCGCTGCACCGAATGGATGTAAAAATATATATACTATTGCTTTGATCACAAACAACCGGCTTTTATATAACATGGTAATTGTACATTGGTATTATCATATAATATCATCACTGTGGAGCTTTAAATCAATTTATTTTCATCTTATCTTCTTGGACTAGAACAAGTTAGTGATCATTATCATGCACACACTCTCTGACACACTCAGAATAATCAGTGTGAGCTTATGTACTGAGGTTTAACCTACATTTGTTAAACTGTTTGATATCATGTTTTGAAGCTTTTATTGCATATTTCGTGGAAGCATTTTAAATCAAATGGAACAACAAAGAAAGTCGGCATAGATGAAGTCAGTGCTCCATCGTGACATTACTAAACCACCATCTGAACTAACCTCTAGGGGGCAGTCTACCTGTAGCTAGATAGGACACAAGAGAAAAGAGGGACAATGAACAGAGAAGGAAAGAGAGGGAGCAATGACGGTGAAGAGTGGGTGAATAAAGAGAAAAAGAAAGAGGAAAGGAGGGGTGATCATCTGGGCCTCATCAGTGTTTTTTTTCTTCTCACTCCTTTCCCCTTCTAGTCGGTTAGATCTGTGGTGAGTGAGTGTGTGAGTGCGTGCGTGCATACAGGGAATGTGTTTCCACACTGAGGACATTCCCAGACGAGCTCTCTCAATACATCAGCACAGCGTCTGCCCTCTGACTGACCCTGACAGTCACACACCACACCAATGTGTATGTGAGTGCGTGTGTAGCCGTGCGTGTGCGCGCACGCTTAAGTGTGTTAGTGTGGATGTGCCCCATTGATCAAGTGAGTGAGACAGTAACTGCATGTGTTTGCATGTGAGTTGTCATGTGCAAGTGTGTGTGTGTGTGTGTGTGTTAGTGCGTGTGTGTGTGTGTGTGCATGTGCGAAAGAGAGAGAGCATAGGAGAGCGACTGCGGCAGGGACTCTTAACCATCAACTTAATCGTTACCAGAGGACGCACAGAGCAAAACTTTTGCAGTCACCTTCCACTGCGCACACACACACGTGCACACACGCATGCACAGACACACGCACACACGCACAGGGAGTTGGTCAGGCTGTGGAGGGTGTGTGATTTTGGCAGCCTGGTGGGACTCTCTTTGATGTGGGTCGGTCTGAACATTAAAGCCGGCCGGTGAGCTCGAGCTAACCACAGACCCTGGGTCCGATTACCCTGCAACCAACACCAGCCTATATTTAACCGTTAGAAAGGACAAATAATTAAGTGAGTCTTGATCAAGGATACAGACAAATCAGTCTGGTTTTAGATTTAACTATTATCTGGAAGCCAGTGTAACCAATAAGGTCCTTGGATGAATAACTCACTTGTTTTCCCAATAAAGAAAGTCCTGAAGATCCCCAAACACAACATATTTGGTTAACATGATCTTCAAGAAAATTGGGTTCTCAATTATTTTGGTAACATTTTTGTTCAGAAATATCTCGCGGATGCAAAAAAAATATCACAGTGAAAAATTAAGAAAGATGTATCGAAAGAGATGTCTGGAGCGAAAGAATGGAAGAGTAGACATATGGGAGATGGAGGCAAAGGAGGATGTATTGAAAGTGTCAGTGTGTGTGCGTGTGTGTGCCCTCTAGCTGTATAATGACCTGCTTTGAGACCACTCGCTCCCTTTCCCGTCTCCCCCTAAGGGCCCATAACCGCCATGCCGGGTCATTATGTGCCCGGTGGAGGACTCAGTCGTACAGCACACGACCGTAGAGCAAAGCAACGCAGAGGAACTGGACACGGAGGCACCAAAATGGCTGAATTCATTAGCCGGGCCGAGCTGCCTCTAATTTGCTTCCTTAGGGCTTGGATAGTGCTCATTAAAGGGGGTGAAGGAGTAAAAAAAAAAACTATTTTCACATTATTGTTTATCCTAAATCATGGACACTACGAAAGCAGAGCATCAAGTGAAATGGTAATTGCTGCCAAAAAAAATATTATGAGAGATATATGAGAAATGCTTGAAACTACTAGACTGAGAATTTATGAGTGTATCACTGTTCGGACTCCATGTGCTACGATAGTATGTGTGCTGTTGTGTTATATGTCTAAAGATACTGATAAAGACTAGATATGGTGTGTGTCTGAAGTATCTGTGGTAGTAGTGCAGCCTTAATGTTTTGCGTAACACCCGTGACTGCCATGTCTCCCACACTTAGCCATGATGTTGATGCTGATTTCTTCTTACAACTCTGGTCATGTCCCCTGTGAGACCACGAGACCATGTGTGTGTGTGTGTGTGTGTGTGTGTGTGTGTGTGTGTGTGCGTGTGCGTGCATGGAATAGGGGCCCTATGATGTCACATTCCTGCGCCGCGCGTGGCTCTAGTTTGGCCTCTAGGTTTTAAACGGGAAAGCTTTGAAACATTACACCATCCCACACAGTCACAGCAATGTGCACACACACACACACACACATGCGCACACACACACACGCACACACACACACATACACAGTCAAGGGCCAGTGGTAATACTGCTAGGGTAATAACCTTACAGACTTACTGATCTCCCTCCCTCCCGTTCTCTCACCCGCAAATCTTTATTTACCCTGCTCTCCCTCTTTATCCCCTCGCTCTTTCCCCTCGTCTCCCCTGTACCTTTCCCCCACGAATTTCAGCGCGTTTAACAAGCATTTAGATCTTAACCAGATGTTGTTAATGTAGCATGTCTAAAATACTAAACATCAACCCAGCGCAGAGGGGCTACAGCTCCTGCACAGGGCCTGGGAATAACTGACACACACACACACACACGCACACACACTCGCTCACACACACATACACACACAAAGCTCTCTGCACATAACACACATTAACTCCCACACGGAGCTCAATGTATTTCATGCACAGAGGCCCACATGCTAACATGTAAACACACACACACCAGCACAAGCAAACACACGTGTTTCCATCCACACGCTTCAATCCACCCACACCCACCCACTTATTGCTTAAAACACATGAGAACTTATAACACCAGCAGAAAATATCTATTGTTTGAGTCGACTCTGAAAGCCAGACAATAGGATTGTCACATTTAATACCTTTCTGGTGTGAATGTCAATAAGTTGAGCTGACAGAATGAGCTGTAAAAAGGACTTGGGTGTAAAAAAAAAATGCTTGAATCAGCAGTTCCAAATTTGCTTTGTTGTTGTCAATTACGACTTCCTGAGACACTTCATTGTATTTTCTTTCGCTCAAATTGCTTCCTCCGCTGTCTTGCAGGCGACTAACAAAACACCTATATTACTCTTTTTGAGAAAAAAAGAAAAGAAAAAAGGAAAATCATATGATTAAACATAGCCAAGATTAAAGGCGTGCGGTGTCTTGCTTGCTGCGCAGACAACAACTGTTGTTTCGTTTTAAGAGAGGTTTCCACGGGACAAAAATATGGCTTCAAAAGGTTCAGTGGTGGAAAAGAAAATTGCTGTAACACCTGGCCTTATACAATAGGCCAGTACACCTACTGTACACCTCCACATGAGTGCACAAACACACACAGACACAAACACACACACACACACACACACACACACACATACTTGCATCTTACACAACAGCCATATTGTATTTCGGTTGTTTGAATCACCTTAGGCAGAGTAGGTGAATTGAAGAGGCGGCACGGCAAGCTTACTGAGGGATTTAGGAATAATTTGAAAGGAAGATTCCTCTCCTCTGTTTTATCCCCCACCCATCCCTTTCTCTATTTTCTGCTTTTCCTGGTCTTTTATGATTCCTTGGCCCAATATTTATCTAGCCTTGATTATAAAGATCTGGCCAATGGGGCAGACAGCACAGCGGCAGCAGCAAAACATACACACACACGCGCATGCACAAACACACACACACGCACACACTCTCTCAGAGAGTCACACACAGAGTGTAAATATCACACACGCTCACCAACGTGACCCTGCCAGGTCCAGACCGGAGGACGGAGCGAGACAGACAGAGACAGAGACCGAAAGAGAGAACTAGAAGCTGAGGGTTAATGGCCTTCCCATCCCTGTGATAAGAATTCATTCTGTTCTATTACCAGCACTTATCTACAGAAGCTCCCTCCCTCAAAACACACACACACACACACACACACACACACACACACAGCGAGGGTCCGAGATCGATCGATGAACCTAATGAAGAAAGCATCGGTTTCTCGGCATACCTGCTCAACTCTATCAGCCCAACTAGATCTCCCTGCCGTATTCCGCTGTCTCTCCATCCATCCATTTATCCATCCACCTATCTATCCATCTATCCTTCTGTCCATCTATTTTTATATGTTTTCAAACCGCTATCATCCATATAGCTATCCTATCGGTTCCACAGTACCTCCCTTTATCTGTCCATCCATCACTACACTTGTAAACAAAGATACCAGCAGGATAGATATAGTTTCCAATTGACTAGTCTGGTCATTGTCATGTATTCAAGGTTTATTTCTTTTCCGAGAACAAATACGAGTCACGGAATCGGGGAATCTAATAAAATGGCTGCCGTGGTTTCAGAGAATGGCCGTGTGTGTGTTTGTGTCTGCTTAAAATAGGTCTGTGACGGGCAGTGGCCAAATGGATAATGCTTAAACAGATCGTTATCCTATTGGGCTAGAGCCCCGTTTTTAGCTGCATAAAAAAACATCTGCTTTCAGAGCCACCAAAAGAGAGGCTGTAAGCCCGGATGGAAATCAAACAAAAGATTTAAGTAGATGGAAAGGACAGATATAAATACAGTTATAGGATCATGAAAAGATGTATTGTTAATGGCTGTGTAGCTTTTATCACTTCAAATCTTCAACAAGAACTACATATTTATAATATATTTTTTAAAAATTGTAGGCATGCTGCATTCAATAGATAATTATTAGCAATAATAACAGTCTTTGTCTGAATTACACCGAAAGAATTATGACAAGAAATTACTTCAGGTTTCCATTCATTCTATTCACTTTTCTATGACTACCTGCACTATTGATATGATATTTGGTTGAGACTGAGGCCCCATTAGCACATAACAATTTCATACACTGACAATAAGTCCATGCGACATGTCTTTTGCCAAAGAAGAGTGTGCAAAACAAAAATGTGTGTATCATCAGGTCCTTATTATGTGTTGAGGTTAAGGAGGATGGTAGGCCTCCTCAACATAAGAAGCAAGGAGTCACGGAAGAAAAATATCTTCAAGCCCAAATATTCATTAGGTTGCTTAGAATTATCCCTCAAAAGGACCACATTGAACCTGTAATACATATGCTCACATACAGCACACACACACACACACGCAGAAATACACAGACCCGCGGCAACTGCCCCGGAGATGGTATTCACAGACGGTTACAAATAAAGAGTGTTGGCTTTCCTCTGACTTTCTCAAAAACATGCAAAAAATGTCCATTTCATTACTGACTAAACAATGTCATATGGGCCCCCACTGGCCCCTAATAGAAGCAGACAAAGACAGAGCAGCACACATATGCTTCGAATAAATCAGATTACTGAGGGAGAGTGGGGGAGAGAAAGAGTGAGAGAAAGAGGGGAAGAAAGAGAGACACCGCCAGACACTTAGAGGATTGACAATATTCCCTTTTCTTGCTACCTCCACCCCTCCCTGTCTCCTTTCCTTCACTTTCTTAACTCCCCTAACCCCAGTGGGATCTGTTTTAGATTTGAGCCAGTGGTAGAGCCATATCTCTTCCTTATCTCCGCTAGCCGTCAGAAAACAGAAAGCTCCATGTTTCCATGCATTAGACTCCCGACCCCTGACACGCCACTTGAAAATCTCACAGCCCCTCAAAATGTTTGAGCAGGAAAATAAAAAGCAGAGATATCATTTAATCAAATGAAATGCATGTTACCGGGTTGCATGGAAATCATTTTTTGAAGTGCGCTCTGATACAGTGTCATATCAAAGTAAATGTCAGCCGAGAACAATTATGGAAATGCATTTTGGCATTGTGACAACAAATGTCACCCACTATCCCCCAAAATGAGATCACTCTATGACAACCACAAAGCCTTATTAACTGTATTTGAAAAGCCATCAGAATGTGAGGGTCTGTGACATATTCTACCCCCTGACCACCTCTGGGTATCAAACCCTTATGAAGAACTCCTGTTGTGTTCTTGGCTCCAATTATGTCAAAGCACTTCTCTGACAACTGTAAAGGGAAGTATTGATTCAAGTTGGAACCAAAAAATAAAAGCGTAGACAGGGTTGAGAATATGTTAACAATTTCAAGAAAAGGGAAAAATCAATATTCAAATGACTTCTTATATCGATTTACAATTAAGTCTTAATTGCGGCAAAGGCTCGGACTTTCAAAATGCCGCGTGACGTTAGCCGGGAAAGAAGTTAGGGGAACATTATTGATACACTTTAACATTGGTGGTCGCCCAGACATTGATTCAGTCGTTTTGCGTTGCCTTTGGCATGCTCTGAGGATCTAAATGCGTCTGCATTCGAGGAAGCACCTGTACACACACGGTACTGGGAAAAGACGCACATATTCCATCTGCAAACAAATGCACACACCAAGTGAAGTAACACAGCATAATTAACCTTCATTCGGGAAAAGTCAGCGCTGCCTTATCTGGAAACTTGAATGTGCATGTGTGTGTGTGTGTGTGTGTGTGTGTATGTACGTGTTTTAATTACTGCATTAGGTGGGGAACTGATTGACTTCGGTGGAAGTATTATTCAGGACAAAACAGTGAGTGAGAGGAATGTGTGTGAGTGGGAAATGTGTGCTTACTTGAGCTTACGTGCACATTTTATTTTATGTCCCACTGCATTTATGTGTGATCCCAGTGTGTGTGTGTGTGTGTGTGTCCCTTCATGTGCTTCAAGCAATGTGGCAATGTGTGAGTGTGTGTTCATGCTCAAATGTGTGTGTGTGTGTGTGTGTGTGTGTGTGTGTTTGTCCCGACGGGCCTAATCAGGTATCAGATACCTTTTGTTTTGGGAGCTCATTGATGGATGAAATCTTTATCTGTGCTATTGATCAGGAGGGCGCGGGTCCTAAACTGTCTGTCTAGCTGACTGCCTGCTCCAGCTCTAACAAGATTGTCAGGGCCGAGTATATCAGTTAACATTTAATCAATGGCAGCTTAAGACACTGGGGCTAAGGGAAAGAAGCCCACTGCTTCAGCCCCCTGCCCCAAACCATTACCCAGGATTGAATGGGAAATATATGTGTGTGTGTGTGTGTGTGTGTGGGGATGGGGGTTCCAGATGATTACAAGGGATTGGGTCTGGTTGATCACATGGCTTCAGGGGACAGAGGTGTGAGTGTGTGTGAGTTTGTGCGTAAGTGTTTACAGGCATGCGAGTGCTGGCTTATCGATACATGTTAATACGTCAAAAACGCCAGAGGGGGCGGTGTGTGCTACGCTGAACCAAATAGAAACACTGAATGAAGTGAAGTGAGAGAGGAAAATCGGCAGTCAAATCAAGTGAAGGCTGCGAATTGTACGTGCCTGTGCAGAAGTAGACCCACACTGCAGTGAAAAGATATGACATATCATATCAATGCGTGATTATATCTGGGTTTTCTGCCTCGCTTGCAAAAAAAACAAACACTGGTGGTGAAATGCAAAACAGGAGAGTCAGCAAAAAAGAAATATGATCAGTGAGACTTTTTTCTAGTTTTTGATTTTACGATCAGCTCATCTTACTGTAAATGAAACCCTATCAGATCGAAGCGGTAGATCTTTCGTAGCCCAACTCCAATCTATTCTTTTATTTTCATATTCATGCTATCCCTTCTTCTCATCATCATCAAATGTCATTTTGAGAGAACTAAATATGTATTTAAAGTATTTGCCTCTGCAATGTGTGTGTGTGTGTGTGTGTATGCGCGCGCGTGTGTGTGTGTGTGTTTGTCAGGGGGTTGCTCTAACAGGGGAAGCCCCTCTCATGTCCCTGCATTTCGACCAAAGCCTGGGAGATTCCCACCACCAAAAATCAATGTGTGTGAGAGCATATGTGCGACTGTGTGTGTGTGTGTGTGTGTGTCAAGGTTTTGTAAGACAAATCTCTCCAGCGTGCGCCGCTTTAGTGCTATTGAACCAGGCTTCGATCACTCGGCCACTGTGAATAATGCAAGGGAGGCTACTGCTCACTTACAGCACTGGATGCCTGCGCACAAGTGTGTCTCTCTGTGTGTGTGTGCGTGTGTATATGTGTGTGTTTGTGACAGCATGGTTCTTTTTCCTTCTTGCAAATGCAACAGGGCAGTTCTTCGACGTTCCTCCACTTGGCCCTCTTAATCTCATGTCAGATACAGGAACTCCCACATTGATACTGTCTATTTGAGTGTGTGTGTGTGTGTGTGTGTGTGTATGTGTGCGTGCGTGTGTGTGTGTTAGTGTGTACGCTGGAGGCTTCTACAGTAGACAAAAAGAGCTTAACTCAAGCAGACAGCTCAGGCCTGCACTTTGACACACCCTGACTCATTACATACAGCCGGCACACAGAGGAATATTGTCATTAAAAAAGACAATTAGATATGAAGTCAAGGGAGCATCACTTACACACACATGGACACACACGCCTGCAAACACACGGTGCAGGAAATATAGGTGAACTCGTCTTCATATCCCCAGGTATATGAAGCGGAGATATTAATAATCAGGATGTTACAGAGTAATTAAAATGATTCCAAATGATGAGTGTGTGTGTGTGTGTGCGCGCGCATGTTTCTGTTTCTGTTAATTAAGCTGAATGATTTGATATGACACACACCATAATGCTTTAATGGTGTTCTATACTCGATGTGGCTGGAGGGGACGCCAGCTGATGGGGCTATAGGGAGAGACAGGGCGACACACACTCACGCACAAAAACAGATACTGCTGCTCATCGGCCCTGCCTCAGAGAAGGATCTCTTTTTTCGACGTAATTATCTGTGTCATCACTTATGAGGCAATTAAACAAACATCAGTTCCTATTTCTTCTCCCTCCGTCCCTCTCCTTTTATTCTCCTTCCTTATCTCCTTCTCTCCTGCCATCTGTGCTCCCGTCACCTCTCCTCTACTCTTTTTTAATTTTTTTTATTAAATCTACTCCTCGCTCCTCTCCTCTCCCTCTGCTCCGCTTTCTCCCCTCCAGTGTGACTCCAGACAAGGTTTCAATTTCAGCATGCTGATTGTCTCATTGCCGACTCTATGCATGTCTAACACTTACTTGCACTCTGGGGACCGGCAATACACACCATAGAATGCCTATTACACTCCCACGCGTTTCTGGTGAGTGTGTGTTAGTGTTTGTGGTTGTGTATGTGTGTTTGTGTGCAAGAGGTGATGAGGGTGTAAAATGCCTATTACACTGAGAGTCTGGTCTCTCTTACATTGAAGAGAATTCTCTGGCGCCTAAAGAGCAGAAAATTGCAAGGCTCCTCTTCCTCACTCCCCATTAACCTTCTTTTGAAACAAAAGCCTGACCACGGTGTGTGTGTTTGTGTGTGTGTGTGTGTGTATACGTGTGTGTATATCCTTGCCCATTAGCCTTATGTGCCATCATGGGTAAAGCACCTTGCACCAAGCAAAGTGTCTTTTCTGCATAAAATACATTCTCTTTGTTTTCTATTGTATTCAACCGCCCTCTATACGCTACTTTTTTTTGCATTGTGCACTTTTACTATAGCAACAGCGTCTGTTCACCATGTTTTTTGTGTGTCTCTTCAGTCACCCAAATATACATTTCTGTGCTCCTAAATTAACTTGTCACTCATTTGTTCCTTCTTTTCCTGCATCCTCCATGAAAAATAGCAACGAGGGGGGAGATGGCATCATATGAAGGGCCCAGAGATGACTAAAGCAGCAGGCATATTTGTCTAATTCGCACAAAGACATCCACATCAAAGCCCAAATCAAGACCAAGGCTCATTCAATGGATTTTTATCAGTCTATCTTTTTCTTGTTCTTTTTCTCATCCTTTCCCCGTCTGTCACATTCCTCTTTCTCTCGTATTTCAAGAGTGTTATTAGGACATGATAAAAGCAAAAGAGATGTCATGACATGAGACCCCCTGTTAGCATTAGGAGGTTGGAGAGAAAATGAATGAGTGAACGGTGGTGGGAAAATGGAGAGAAAAAGATGAAAGAGATTTGTCTGGAAATTATTGCTCACAAGGCATTGATTCTCTGCTTTAATCTCACAGTGTGCTCAAATTAGGGAAATGAAGAAAAGGAAAGAGGAAGATGGTTATTTTGGGTGGGGAGGTGATACGTGGCAAGTCTCTCAGTGTTTCTTTGGGCAAACATAACAGACCATTTCTCTTATTCTCAAAAGAGAAGCCATGTCCATATGTGTTTGCATGTGCTGTTTTGCTTTAAGGCCATTAGTCTGCTGTAAGTCACCATTGAAGAAAAGCTCTTGGTTCTGAACAGCTGGAGGGTCATAGAGACACGCACACACACACACATACGACAAGCCACTGACAGCTGCTATAGCTGCAAAGCTTCCTCCGGTTAGCGACGATTAGCCTTTGCTATAGGTAATCAATAGCTGCTATCAATTCCATACCTCCCACTGATGGATGAGGGAAAAGAAAGAGAGAGGAGAGTGACGAAGAAGAGGGGAGAGTAGAAGGAAATAATGTGTTACTATTGCTGCTGCAAGGAATGACAGAAATTCTACCTGACAAAAGTTCCTAAAGTAAAGTTTCTGCTTTCTTCTTTGTGTGAGAGTGTGTGCATAAAGGCTGCCTTTAATGTCCATCTGTGAATTGTATCATTGCGGCTTGAGATTAGTGGCTGCTTGGACCCAGTGAGTGTATTGCCTAGTTACCGTGGCTCCGGCTCCACACAAGCCTCCTTCCATCAGCGGATTGTTTGTCTTAATGCTGTGTGACATGGCCCATTGTTTTGTCCATCTGTGGTTAAGAGTCAATGGACAGAGGGTGTATGAGGGGATCGGGGGAGAGAGAAGAATGGAGGTGAGGGAGAAGAAAATAGAGCAGGGGTGAAGAAAAAAAGGGGGGGTAAAGACAAGAGCTGAGAGGTGAACAAAAAATATTGAAAGAGTCTGAGAGTAAGCGAAAACATGCAATAACCCTGTGCTTTCAATATGGTCCTCGGACTTTACATTCACCACTTCCTTTTCGAGGACCTTCCAGAGGCCTTCGGTTCCATATGGAGTGGGGCCTTGAGCTCTTTGTGATATCACCGAGGGGAAAGACGCCCTGTGATGCCAGTCCCCCCTTCAAAGGGTTAAGTCATATTTAGTATGCGTCCTCATAGCCCCACGGCTTTGTATTGTAAATAAGACTAATGTGGCATTGGTCAGGTATGCTAATTCAGATAATCAGTGCAATTTCTGCAAATTATAACTGTCAGTGTGGTGGGCACAGAACCTTGGCGGAAAACATGAGGGAACAATTTAGCCCGGGTAATACCCCTCCACCAAAGAGCTGCTCAACTCAAAGAAAAACAATCGGCCTGAGCCCATACCGCCCCAACACACCATTTCAAAAATAGTTTATGGTGAACGAGGCTCCTTTTTTTTCTCAGGCACAAGTCAGGCTGCTGCCCTTTTTTCCCTGTGTGCACACACAAACCGCAAAGTAATTATAATTCACTTGGATGGAATTATTCAAAAAATGACCACATCTTTTACTCCCTGAGCCATAGAGAATATGGTTTTGGGAAAATTTGGGGTAAATTACTACTTGCCGAAAATATAATACTATACATATATGAATGTGTCTCATTTTGATTTGGCAAATGATTTAAAATGCAGCATATTGTCTCCAGATAAATGTACAGCAATAAAAAAATACACATTTCACATAAATCCTCCTGGCTAAAATCAGATTACTCTCATCATAATAGTTCCCCCCAGGAACTGTATTTTACTCATGTTGGGCACATACAATAACATTCCAATTTTTTTATTATTTGAGGAATGGATCCAACTTGACTGAAATCTGTGGACTATATCTTCCATGTAAGTAACTTCCTTTTTAACAGTAAATGAGAAAGAAAAGGCCACAAAGAATAATGTATTATTTGTAGGCAATCAGTAAGCAAATCAATATGCAATGTAATTGGCTGCTTTAACCTATTCAACTTCTAATCTAAACATAGATATCTTATGGATACGGGCATAAGAGGGGTGGCATACGCAGCACAGGCAGAAACCAGTTACTAAAAAAGAAAAACAATGGTCCTTTGATGAGCCAGTCAGCTGGTCTCACCTACTGCAGTCTGAATTGAAAAAATAAAATGGACACCACTGTGCTAACTCTAGAGGTTAGCTAGATCTATGTGTGTGTATGTCTTTATTGCATCCTTTCTCTCACTCCTCCGGCCATCCGTGAATGTTTATGTAATGGCCACAAATTACTGAGACAAACCCTGGAAATAGACTTCTGTCTGAGGAGAGACCTTCTTAAAAAAAGAAGAAGAAGACAACCGCTGGAATGGCGAAACCACCCCCATGACCCAAAGGGGGGAAAAGATGAAGAAGTGAACATAAGGGAGCAGGGAAAACCTAATACCTCAAAAGATTCCTCGGTGTCATCACATCAAAATGCTCTTTGGGAAACAGCAAAGCCCTTTCCCACATTTAAAATTGAATGATCACATACACACATACAGTTTGGGTTGGGTAAAATTGAAAACAAGCAATGTCGGCGCACTTGGAAACATGCAAGAAGCCACACTTGCTCTCATATTCCATCGCTTCTTGCTGGAAGCAAACACACATATAGGGACAATATGTGTCCATTAGGCTCTGTTTTTAGCCTACAGCTGCTATCTAAATGGTTAACACAGCTACACTAATTTCACTAGAACCCAAAATGACCCACAGCCTTATCACTCAGGGAAAACAAAAGGTTCTGGACGCACACACACACTCACATATACACACACGTACACTCACGATAAAAGTGTTGTCGGTCTCTCTAAGTCAGAAGAGGTCTTTTGTTTAAAAGAGGGACTCAGACAAAGAGGGTCCTCTCCCTCCCTCTTTAATGCATGTTGTGGGGTGGGGGGGGGAGTTGTGGGGGGGGGGGGAGGGGTGTGTGTGGAGGGAGTTGTGTGGGTGGTGGGTTGGTGGACGGATGGATGACAGGGCCGGGCTCTCAGAAATAATTACCTCCATAAGATCCCATCTCCCTTCCCTTTTTGTGAGGGACAGAAAGAGCGAAAGGGGAAACAAACGACAGAAAGTAAAGTATGCATAAAAGACCCTAGTGTTTCTGCTTGGTCTGGCTTGTGAGGAGCTTACACACGATGGAGCTCGGGGCGAGGACACGTGTAGAAAACACACTCGTGCACAGATACCCACGCCTCCTCCCAGTGTTATTTATGGCTGAACAAATGGTCAAATGGCGGCTACAGAGAAACAGTCTGGGTGAGGGAAATCCCTGTCAACTTAATTTCAGAAACTGTCTCCAAAAAAATGAATCCAGCTAAACAAATTGTTCAAATTATAAAATTGATGATAGAATACCCGTGACTCGCAATCCGTCATATTTATCTTTTCATGCTTGAATTTTACTAAACAGCTCTATTCAGGGTGTAACTTCATTACGGCACAAATCTAATTTCTCTAACAACTTTTGAACGGCTCTCAAAGCAAAATGGCCTCCAAGTCCTCCATGTTGAGTAGGCACTTTAGTTCTGATGCAAACTGGCATTTCTTTTATAAGTTCCATTTTCCTTATGAGGGACACAGCTGAAGATCATGGTAGAAAGTTCTTGCTGTTCAGTCAAAGTGCTCAGATACACGTGGACCCTTCACCTTCACTTCACAGTGGTGTTTACCTCGTGTAAAGGATGAGATTAGGGGAAATACAGACTCAAAGGGATGACAAAGAGTGTAAAGTTCACAAATAAACATGCGCTAGAAAAACACATGTATTGACATGCACACGTCGCAGTCCAGCAGAAGTGTTTTCTCATTCACTCCTGTCTTTGTTCAAAGCACCCATACCCTTGTGGTGCGTCTCTGCAGTACTGTATCCTTAATTAGACCATAAAATCAGCATCACAATTGTTTAATGAAAGCCATTCACATGTACATAAAGTCCAGAGCATTAGAACTCTTATTCCCAAATGGGCCTATAATTATCTGGCTCAGTGCCAGGTCCCAGGCTTTAAGAGAAAGATAACGGTCAGCACTTAAATTAATCTTTTTCATACCAGTCTCTAATGAACAGAAAGTGCTCGAGTCAGGAGTTGTAGCCCCAGAAAACTAACAGCACGCATACACATGCACGTACGCACAAACAGAGGGTCCTTAAACCCAACACCGGCTGGAAATGTTGCCTACTATTGAGCCTTTTCCATTGGTGAAAACACTCACATCATCTATCACTGTAGGAGCCCAAAGCAGCTATAACATACATTTATTTCCCCATATAACGTAACCTACTGTAGCATGTAATGTTTGTGAAAAGCACAACAGCTCAGCTTAAAAAAATAAAAAAATCTACATAAAAAAATGCTCTATCTGACAGAACTATAGAACAAGAATAAAACCCTGATTTATGACATTTCATATAAGTGTTTGACCTCTGGTTGAAAGAACCCCTACTGCAGACACATGCCAAATACGTATGGTCGACAAGGAAATGCCTTTGAAACATTCACCACGTCCCCTGTGAAAGAAAACTGTTCACTCAAAATTATATAGAGTGGGCAGAAAGAGGGCATCCAAAAAGTGGCTTAGCATTTTGGATGCTGCCTGCGTCCGCATAGGCTTTGCACTTGCTTCCTCATGGAAATTCACCATGTGGCATCAAAGCCGAAGTATAAAACGAGGGCCCGAGCAACAAATATGGTGTTTTAAGAGTGGAACATTTGAAGCGGGCAAATATTGTGTTTGACAGGTTTTAACCCTTGTGTTGCCTTAGGGTCATTTTGACCCGAATCAATATTACACCCTCCCCCCGCCTATGGGTCATTTTGACCCGATTCAATGTTTCACCCTCCTGTTACCTTTATATTTACTAACATATTTTACCCTTTGGGTTCAATTTGACGCCAGCAATTAAAACCTCCAGAAAATTATTAGAATTAATATTGTTTTCCAAGTTTAAGTGTGAGGCACTTTATGTTTGTTTGTTGACTACCGAAAGAACACCGACATTAAACATTGAATGGGGTCAAATTAATCCTAAGGCGGGGGGAGGGTGTAATATTGATTCGGGTCAAAATGACCCTAAGGCAACACAAGGGTTAAACCGAGTTGTGCTCATTGGGTTGAGATGTAAGAAGAAGGAGAAAAAGGTGCTTGAAGTCCGATTTTTGTTCTGGGTAAAAAAAGAGCAGGGGAGAATGGGAGATGGAATGAGCAGGACAAAAAAGGAGAGAGAGAAAGAGATACAAAAAGAGCAGCAGCAAGAGAGAGAGAGAGAGAGAGGGGGGGGGGCATGTTAAAATGTACGGTAATGATTTATCGAAGCATGCTTTTCTGCTGTACCCCAAATTTCACCGAAACTTTGATCCATGTGTAATTAAAACCAAACGTACGGCGGCTACAGTCTCCATTTCAGGATTGGGAGATCTTCTGTTTGTGTGTGTGTGTGTGTGTGTGTGTGTGTGTGTGTGTGTGTGTGTGTGTGTGTGTACGTTGGGATTCACATGTGTTTCTAAGTGCTGGGCCCCCATCTGTTTTGGGAGTACATGTACAGTATAAACAGGATACTTTGGGGAGCGCACACACACACACACACACACACACACACACACACACACAGAGAGATGGATGTATAGACTAATGCGATTCTGGAATGCTATTCAAAATGTGTTATCGGCCCACCAACCCATCCCACCCGCTCCTTCAGGTCAAGCAAAGCAAAAACAAGTTAAGCGCTCATTTTCTCCCGGCAGCATTAACATAGGGATGACTAAATAATGGACCCTGACTCTTGGTCTTCTGGTTTAAATTACAGCATAGCCCCCTCCCGTTACACCCTGAAACCCCTCACCAACCGTCCAACCTCCACTCAAAGAAAAACGATTAATCTTTTTTCTTTTTTCTTTTTCTTGTCTCTCTGAATGTTTTACAGTTCTGTTACACTTATTAGCTGCTGGCAGGACGGAGAGTCTTAAATGAAAGCCAAATTGCTTTGGTCATGAGAAAGGAAATGAAAGCTCACTCCAGGGAGAGACTGTGTAGCCGTAGCATGTGTGCGTGTGTGTATGCGTGTGTGTTTGAGTAATGTATGTGTGTGTGACTAACGTATGTGTGTACAGGCCGTTTCACTATAAGATACTCCCAAGGTGAAATTTCATAAGCTGACTGGTTGCCTGCCTGGGATGTCCCTGTGCACAGGACACTGTGTGTGTGTGTGTGTGTGTGTGTGTGTTGCGCATATAAGCGCGGCAGCCTAATAGGAACAGTATGCTCATTTTGGAGAGATTAGGAGGAATGGACGGGTCTGTATCGAGAGACGTGATCTGGATATGAAGGCCAAAGGGAGGAGGGAGGGAGGGAGGGAGGGTGAGAGGTTTGACAGAATAAAGAGGGAGGGGTGCAAGAAAAGAGAAAAAAGAGATGAGAGGACCTCAAACAAAGACAACTGAGCACCACAACTGGAATCAGCATTTAACTCAAAATCGGAAATTTTTCAAACACAAGCCGCTAGAAAAAAACCGACAAATAAAGTCAGGGCGTGTGTGTACTCAAGAAGAAAAAAGAAAAGTGATACAGATTAAAGGAAATGAGACATGACACCTGAAAACCACCACACAAATAGCCACAAAACAAAACTCAAGTCACAACAACTGAAGCAAACAGGCAAAGCGAGCTGAGGAGGCACAGACCTTGACCGGAGCGGCACTCCTTGACGTGGAACAGCTCGTTGAAGCTCAGTCCCTCCTCGTCCCCTCCCAGGCCTTGCTGGTGCAGCTGGAGTTTCCTCAGTCCTTCGTTCTGTTGGTGGCGAGCCGAGCGGCTGTGCTGCACCAGGTTGAGGCGGGCCTTGGTGGAGTAGTCGCACAGCGTGCAGTAGTAGACACACAACTCCAGGCTGTACGCACTGTCCTGCTTCTGCAAGTGCTGTGGGAACAGAAGGGAGGAGGGCGCAGATGTTAGATGGTGTTCCAGTTTTAAGCCGATCCTGTCGTCGAGTCACAGACAGCGCTTTCAATAATTGCGAGATTACATTTGGGTGAATTAAATGCAACAAATGACGTATGTCTGCAAAATCATGTTGAAGTCTTTCGTGCTTTACGGCCATAAAAATTCCAACGCCCAGAAATCCCACTTGGCTGGCTTCAAACAAGCAGAATGGCAATGGGCCGGGAAAGAGTCAGTAGCCTGGCTCATTATTCTCCAGAATATATGTTTTTCACTCTTGGCAGCATGTGATTTGAATCTCTGGTATTACATATTACGCATCAGTGTTAATCTTATTTAACATTTACGGTCTCACAGTAGTGCTAGCAGTGTAGTAGTGGGCAGTGCTAAACAATCCAGAGCAATGAACTTAGTTTAAGAAGTTAAAACAGACATTATTAACACCGTAACAGATAAGAGTAATTGTGTTCATATTCAGACACTACACATTCCAAGTGAACTGGATATGTTTTCGGTGACATAAAGATTAACAACACACAAAAAGTCAGATCAGGGGTTGAGTTCAGAACACAGTTTTTGTCTTTAACATGCACATTGTCCAGCTCTGCTCATTGTTGGCAGCTGCAGGGGTTCCTCATTCAACGTGTGCTGTCAGTTGCAAGCCCTTAATTTCCAGTTGCCTCTTTAATGGCATTGCAGCCTTGCAAAGCTACCCCCTACCTCGTTGTGTGCATGTGCAAACACACACACGCACACACACGCACACACACACACACACACAATACACACACACGGCCCCCATCCCACCTTTCCCTACTCCCATACACCCAGTCAAGCCAAGCATATCAAGTGTGCCTCTGTTGTTGCTGCCGGGCTAATGAACAATGCACAAAAACAAAAGACCAGGCCAAGCTTTTATTATCTGATCCTATGTGGAGGGAGGGCAAGGTGGGGTGAGAGAGAGAAAGACCCAGAGAGGAAAAGAGAGCAAGGCAAAGCGACAGAGACACAGAGGTGGCTCACGGAGGTTAGTTTATGCTTTTGTTTAAGATTTATTCATACAGCCATGTGAGAAACAGGTGCAGGGTTCTATGCGTTAATTAATAGACATAATGGCGCGTGTGTATGTGTGTAATAACCCTACTCTGCCTCTCATAGGAAGATGTTTCATTCTTGAAGCTCATGAAAGGTGAGCAAGGTAATATTTCCTCCAGAGCATTGTTGCATCGTGTTATATGGAGCATGAATAGAGAGATTGGAGGAAATATGTTATGTGTGGTGGGAGGGGGGGGGGCAGTTAGCTGCAGGTGTGTGAGTTCCAACCCCTCCTCTTCCCTCTTCCTCCTTTGACAAACAGGGATTAGCAACATAGCTACAGCCGCTAACACATCTTTTCTCTGTCTCTCCCTCTTTCTTTCTTTTGTAGAAAATCTTACGAGGTTTTTCTCACGAGACGGTGGGACGTCCCCTCGCAGTCAGAGGCCCTTTCAGAAGTCTTAAGTTTTAATTAAGTCGGAGTTGTCAGAAGAAAGCTCCCCTAGCCCAGAGCTCAGGGCCATTAATTACAGCTATCTTTGTTTCTCTGTGAAAAGAGGCCTCCCTTGCTCCTTCTCTCTCTCTCCTCTCTCACACCGCTTCTTTTCTTTCCTTCCCTCCCTCCCTCGCAGGAGAACTGGGCTGCTGAAACCACACACACACACACACACACACACACACACACACACATGTGCTCATGGAAGCAAACGCACACACAGCAAATCACAAACACGCAAATATGCATACCCAAGAAGATTTGAGTTCGTCTTTTCGTTGAAAATTAAAATGTTGAAATTGTATTTTCAAATTCTTTCCACCAATAACTTTATTGAAATGCTATCAACTCCATTCCAATATACTTTTATTCAATGACCACTCTGCTAGAAATGTGGGTATTTAAAATGAAATAAAAAACTAATAATCAAACATGCCCTTTACTTTCCTCCAATGACAACCGATTCTATTCACAACTGCGAAAGAAGAAAAGCTCATTGGAACGGTGCAGCGTTTTGTGAGTGTTTTTTATTTGCAGAGGAGACAGGCATGATAGTTGAGAGTCTTATCACGATGTAGAGGGTTTCCAGCATGGCAATTAAGGTAATTGCACTGGTTCCAAATAAAAAATGTCATATGAATCAGTGATGGCATAGGACGCTTCCCATCCAACCATGTCTAAACGTGTATTCTATTTGTTTTTAAGATCTGAAGCGTAGGCTGAGAGGAGCTGGATGATATACTTGGGGTTGAACCGGGCTGCCAGATAGGTTTAGGCCTAATATTAATTCTCCCCCCATCAGCACATTCCAGTGGGTTTGTTTAAGACCTAAACTAGAGGGCTGTCTGTCGCTCTCTGGCACTCGGCAGGCCTGAAATGCAGGCGGTCTGGTGATCACAGGCCAGAACATCCATGATTTATGAACTTTTAAAGGAGCACTTTGACTCCTGCCAGGCGTGGGCTGTGTAATGCATATTCAAACACACAAACACACTGTTCCTGCTCCTGGGTTTGCGCCTGTGCGTGTCTGCTTGAAATGTGCATGTAATTTATGCCGCAGCTGATTTGTGTGTGTGTTTATGTGCTGTACACATTTGTGTCATATGCCTGTGTGTATGTGTGTGCGCAGGATGGTAAAAAGGCCCATCCCTGTCAATATGGCACCTCTCCAGAGTGCCTGGTGGTTAATTGTTGGAGATTAGTGCTTGGCAAACAACCAAATAAGCTAACGCTCCCTGTGGGCCAATCAAAACCAGCTAAACAGCACTCCCTGGGTGGACCTAAACATGGCACATACGTCTCTGAATGGTGGAGGAGGTGTGCACACACACATCCATACGCACAATGCAAATTATGACACTCGGGACTTCCTGTTTACCTGTCAAAAACACAACATTGTCAACCCTGTCGATGACACACAAACACACACACACACACACACACACACTGGGACTTGGATGAGGAAAGGGGAAGTGAGTCAATTTGACAGGTAAGGAAAGCTTCCTTGTGTAGTGGTTTTCTCCTGTTGTGTGTGTGTTTGTGTGTGTGCGTATGTGTGTGTGTGTGTGTGTGTGAGGATGACAGAGGACTGCATTCATTATGCAGAATGAGATGTTTACAAAACACCTTTCTCACACACACATAAACACAAGCGCACACACCTCCCCTCCACTCGCTCCCTGGGTTTGGGGGAAGGAAAGAAGCGCTGCTGTCCCATATTCACTTGTTATATCTGTAGTGACAAAGCTGTCTCATTAACTGAATTCTTAATAAGCCAAGGCAAAAGACATCTTCTCACAACTTCTTTTATCTCTCTGTGCGTGCACATGTAAGGGTGCCTGTGTGTGTGTGTGTGTGTGTGTGTGTGTGTGTGTGTGTGTGTGTGCAAGCGGTTGGGTGAGGGTATAATTTCATGCTTCTTTTCTTCTACTGCATCTGTAGGCGTATGTGTGTGTTGGGGGATTTTTATGCATCAATAATTTGAACTCTACATTTTTTCATTATACCTCACAAGTGTGATTTTGTGTCTCTTTTGTCTTCGCCTGTGATTGTGCGTGTGCACTGGTGCGAGGACAAGGATGTTTGGAAAGCAGTGCAAAGTACTGCGGCTGTGTTTTTCTCCATAAACCAAATGACAAATTAGGGTTTTCAGTACCAACATGACTCTTTCCTGTCATTAAGTGTAGAACCAGTCAGCTAATGAACACATACGGAAAATCAGAACCCTCCACTACCGCAGCTATGTCTTAATAACCAGTGTGTGTGTGTGTGTGTGTGTTTGTCAAAGCATGTGCTTATGCGTTATATATATATAAAGAATCAGCACATACACCCTTCTTTTCTATTTGTGTCCGCTGAGAGTATGTGCATGCATAAAAACGTTGTTATCTCCTTTCATCTGTGTTTTTCTTTTCTTTTCTTTTCGGGGAAGCAGGGAGCTTGTTGTTGGGTATACCTTCTTTCTGGAACGTCACCAGCTTCCGGTGCTATCTCCTGGGCCCCCGGGGGGCCATCGGAGACAAAAACAACCCCACTTGGCCCGGCAAACAACAAAAGCGTGTTTTGTTCCTTGAAAGTATTTTAAACACATACCAGCGCTGCCTGGAAGGCTGCCAAGTGTAGAATTCCATCGGTGCTACCGCCTCTCTAACACATGTTACTGGTAACCGCCGCTCAGCCCCCCAAGACATAGATGTAACGCAAGATCACTGCCAATGGATTTGCTGGCAGAATGCACTGCTGAAAAGAGATGCTGAGGGCCCAGGTATGTGCCACCTCACTTCCACAGATAAAGAGAGCAGCGAATATAGTGTAGAGACAGATTCCGTGCTGCACACGCACAAAAACAAATATGCAAATGTAAGCCACATACTAAAAGTGCTGAGTGCACATTGCATACGCAGTTATATACAGACGCATCTCCTGCTTTTCTCTCTCTCCCTCACTCGCTCGTTGTGTGATCTGAGGATCCTGGAGAAGCAAAACAATCCCACTGACCCATCTGACCTTCTTTTCTTTCCTGGTGGCCATCTTCACTTTCTTTACTGCCAGGGTTCTCACTTTCATAAATGCAAATACAAATATATTCAAATATAAAAATCTTTCCGGGAGCTAAATTGCCTCTCCTGTTTCTCTCGGCTGTGCCTGCTGGCGGTCACATGTGATCGGAGCTCTGGGACTTGTCCATGAGGTCCAGGGCCTGTGTGCGAGTTTAGCTTAGGTCACCCAACAATAATAAGCATCCAACGCATAATGGCAAGCCAAATAAATTAATTATCACAATGAGGCTTTCGCTCAAGCTTCCTGCCGCTCTTCCCCGCTTCTGTGCTGTCACCTTGTTCTTTCCCTCTTTTTCACTCCACGTCTTCTGCCTACTTTCATCTTTGCGATTTATCGCCAGAGCATATGAGGATGCGATAGCGATACAGCTTCGCACAGAGCGTGGAGAATAACGCAAAAGTCTAGTTCACAGTCTTGCTCTCTATTTTTTGACACTCACTCTCACACGCATGCACATGTAGCAGTGACGTAAGTGTGTCTGACATATGGGGCAAAGGTCAATCTGAAGTTCACAGCTTCCTGACCTCTGGCCCCTTGCTTGGAAAAAACCCTCCTGATTCTCTATCTTTGCCCGAGCACTCAAGAATAACACAGTTTAGTTCATTTACAACATGATCCACTTCTTTCGCTCTTAGTCAATGAATGTATCAGGTATACCTTTCTTTTGCGTCTCTAGCACAGTCCCCACACGTTTTATAATGTACTGACCACATGTTTTATAATGCACTGACCACGTGTTTTATAATGTACTGACCCAGCAGTTGGGAGTAACAGATTGTAGGGCACAGAGACACCGGGACAAATCCTACTTACTCTCCGGTGCATGTATGCGTGTTAGGTATCTTGAAAGCTAGCTCACTCCCCCCCCATGAAAATGGATCAGTATTTACATTAGCATTAGATTTAGACAGCATGGCTCAGCCACTTACTCTCTATTAGACATCATGACCTTAGCCCATTAGGGTCTAAAAGCCCCTGCTTGTCTCCATCACAGCCAGGTGAGACTGACCAGACTTCCCCATTTCACTAAACCATATTGCAGCTGAGATTATCTTTTCCATCGACTCACAATGGAACAGAGATCATAAAATGCTGAGATCAAGATCTTTGAAATGCTAACATTTTTGTGGGATTATTTTTTTCCAGTAGTGTGCAAGGGGAGGAGTATTGCTGAAATACTGACATGCTTTCGTGCTGAAATACTGACATGCTTTCGGGTAGAATTCATAATTTTCCATTTTCCCCGACATACAAAAATGCTTTTGGGATATCAAGGCAAGGCCTAATTGACAGGATCTATGAAAGACGAGGAGAAAAGCAAAAATAAAGAGGGCTTCATCTTACTGGCTGAAACCACCAAAGAGGTTTGTACTGCACTAACGTTGTTATATTTAACTAACACTGAAAAGGAAGAGACGGGCAAATTATTTTGGTGCCGAGAAGAACAGCACTTTTTTGCCAAGTTTGTTTTTCCTTCACTCTGTATGTAATAGAGACTTGCTGAAAAATGTCTATGGGAGAAAGTTAGACAAAATGAATGACAGAAACATACAGTGAGAGAAACTAACCGATAGATTGAGAGGTAAAGAGACTGAGAATCTATAACTGGGAGAACAAAAGAAAAAGAGATGGCGAGGGAGAGAGAATGATAGGGAAGAATCTAGACGAGTGTAGTTGGGTTCAAATCACTAATTACACATTCCTGAGCCTGTGAAGGGGAGTATTGTTTTCCAGTTAGCCCCTACCCTGTCGCATGGTTTCACTTAGCACAAAACAAAAGGTACAGGGAACAAAACACAAGCCTAATACCAGGTCCTGCTAATGATAGAGAAATGGGAGAAATTATCCCTGGGGTGGATCCTCGTGAGAAAATGGCTAGTGATTACTGGACAAAGGGAACTCATTTTGAAACTGTCACAAAATGGCAGACTGCCTGATTCTTTCTTTCTTGAGCTGTATTTATCAAACCAGAGCGAATGGTACTTTTCTGGACAGCTACATCACGACACGCATGCGCTGCTTAATTTACCACAAGATTAAATACAACATAATGCTATCTATATTGTAACATCATCTTTAACTTTCTGAAAGTGAATGTAATATTTAGGCCTTATTCTTGAGAAACAATGGGACTTGTTGTATATGAAAGCTGTGCACAAGTGTGTGTGCAGTGGAGTGGTACCTCTGCCAGGCAGAGCACAATGAAAGCGCCTCTTCAGTAGCACCGTTTTGCATTTTGCCACAGGAAATTAAATGCCGTGCAGTTGACCTACAAGATGGCACACTTGATCCCTCCCTGCTACACAAGGCGGAGGAGCGTCTTTCTCTTTCTGTCTGTTTCATCCCCCTTCATCAAAACTCAAGACATTTAAATATTAACTGTCTCACACAGAGATAAACATTTTCTGCAACAGTTTTCGACACGCCATATAAGCTCAGCCAGCCAAACATTAGACAACCTGTGATGTTCTGTCTACCCCCGTAAACCCATAATGATGATCTATGTGCTGTTCCGGCAACATCGAGGACCCTACCATTTCCTGCGTGAGCCCGGTAGGGGGGGGGGGGGGGGGGGGGGTTAAACTGATAGCGGTGGTGGCACTGGGCAGTCGCCTGGCTGGTAGTGTTTGCCCAGGCCGTCTAAAGGAAGGATATTGTTTTCCCTTGAAAAAGTCTCAGCCGCAGCCGCATACCAGCGTCCACTCAACATACCAATGGGCTCTTTGAAGATTACTCAAATGTTTGCCTTTGTTCCCCCCCCGTCCCCCCCCGCCCCTAATCCTAGTCCTAACCTACACTCCTGCTCGAGTGAGGAAAAAGAGGAGAAAGAACAGAGTAAAACAAAGTCAGACTTATATCTGAAGAAGCAATACCACCATCAGCAGCACTTCAAAATGGCCTCTGTCAGGTATGGGTCACTACTGAAAGAAATAATGGCCAAAGTAGTAAATCTAAACATAAACGATAGAGAAGGGGGCGACGTATTAATGCATGAGGCCAATAATATACAAAGAAGTCAGTCTCCCATCTGTCTGCCGCTAAAGTGCACCATGCTAGAAACGACAGTCCACTCCTGTTCCCTGAGCAAATAAGTTCACAATTAGAGTTGAATATGGTAATTCCAAAGGTTTAATTGAACTAAATGTGCCGAAAAACTCAGGACCCCTCACCCCCAACCCAACCCAACCCAACCCACATTAATCCCGAACAAGTAAGTGGGCTTTCTATCAGGTCTATTTCAAAGCATTAAGGATTACTCGCAGAAACTAAGCTGCTTGAACTCACAGGAGGTCAGCGGTATTGTGCTGCTGCAAGGATGCAAGACTAGTGGTAGAGGCGGATAGACAGCAGGACAGGTCAGTTCCTCTTTCTCCAGCTGTCCGACAACGTCCCTCAATCCTTCTCCCTGCCTCGTTCGCCTTCTCTTTTCATCCGTGTCTCTCTTTTTCACCGTATTAATCGAATATCTCCCACTACTTATCTATTCACTGAGCACCTAATGGTTAAAATCAATTACAGCTGGAATGCTGAAAGGCCGAATACTGGGCCACATGCTGATAATAACAGAGAGTGTGAGAAGGAGAGCGAAAGCGACAGAGAGAGAGGGAGACTTGGGACCATTCCAAGGGAGGCACAATTACCTCCAATCGATTGATTATTGATTTCGAAAGGCGTTGAGGAGTATTTCAGTCCAACTTGGTCCATATCAATATCCTGATAGCTTCATGAGGGGAAATTAGTTATTGTTCTATCTAAATACATACATTCTTAAGCTGAAGACTATTTCAAGAATAGAGCACCTAATTGACACGTAAAACCTTACGAGTCTTAGATTTCTAAGTCAAATTAGGCACGCATTTTAATGTCAGGTGAAATCAGAAGTAACGCTGATGAACTCACAAAAAATATTTATCTGATCCCTCTCCCATGTCAGCTCTGATCAAATCAAGGTCTCAAAAGTGTAGGCAACGTGCCCCAAGAGATCATATTTGAGATCATGCGCCCGCTTTGATGATTCCATTTCTTTCCTTTTTTTCTTCTTCAAAAACACTCTTGTTATCTTTGTCCCAACAGGATGATCAAGACCGCAGAGAAAAGAAGTAATAGGGAGGAGTTGAGGATGGAGACAAGTGTGTGAGTAGGGGGTGGAGGGATGGAAGGAGGTGGAGGTGGAGGAGGAGGAGGAGGAGGAGGAGGGAAGTGTGTATGTGGGTGGGTGTTGGAGATATAGCGAGGGTGGGAGGGTTCAAATGAGCCGAGGGGAGAAAAAAAAGACAAAAAAAGACAAACTCCTGCTAGCTTCTTTTGTTCCTGCATCCCTGCAATGTTCCCTTCCTTCTGGTGGTCTGGAATACCCTGAGCCCCCCATCTCTCTCAGCTATCGTTCCCATACCTGTCAGCCTCAATCTGCTTCACAGTCCCCTACACATGGACAAATGGCTTGGCCCCGGCCCGGCCCGACCTGGCCCAAATGACCCACAGCTTAGAGAGGAGTGGGGATGATTCTGAAGAGGATCACATCTGGCTATTAATATGAGAAAAGCCGACCTGTCTGCTTCCTTTGTCTTATACTTACAGAGAAAGACACCTTGCAAACGGCAGAAAAGAAGCTTTCGACCAGCGCGGTCTGCAGGCCTTAACTAATTCACCGCCGGGTCGAGAAGTAGAAAGGAGAGGAGGGGGAAGCTGGCTAGGGTAATTAAGCATTACGAATGAGTGTCAATCAGGAGCTGGACCAAAGCTGGACATTGCGCACACAGACACACACACACATGCACGCACGCACACACACACACACACAAACACACACACTCACACTGAGACTAATGCTTTGCCGGCCATCTGTTTAAGGCGTTTGAGAGAGAATGGGCGAAACTCTTATTAATATCTATGAGGATTATTGGGAAGAAGGGGGAAGGGTGGGGTAGTCCATCCATTCAAACCTCTCAGTCAAACACACAAAGCAACAGCATATACACACATAAACACACCTGCTTTTATGCTTTAATTAGCCACCACTCTCCATCCCCCACTTCACCCCTCGGACCTCTGAGAGATTTCCATTGTAATCTCCACGCAGGTGAAAGAGGAGACAATTTGAAAAAATCTACTAACTGGCATCCCTTTGCCTTGCAGAGAAAGAGAGAGAGAGAGAAAAAGAGAAAAAGAAAAAGAAAGAGGGAGAAAGAACAACTTGCAGAAATATAAATTAAAGAGAGACACAGAGAGACAACCTCTCTGGCAAAAATCAGTCATCTGGTCAGATTCACAGTGCAGAACTCTCGGCGGCTGGCTGCATCATCAGTCTCAGTGACAGGACATGAAAATCAAGGTCTTGCAGTCAAGTAGCATCTAGTGTGAAGTGTCTGCAAATATTCCTTTTTGAAGAGAAACTCTTTAGGTCTGTCTGCGAGACAAGGACGTAGTGATCGAGAGCCAGTTCCTGGAACAAGCTCACATCGCCCAAGTGGACAATGCTAACTTGATAACCAAGACTACACTTGTATTTAAGTGCAGTTACTCTATGTGTGAGTGTGTCTTTATGAATTGATGTAATACCATATCTCTGTATGCACATATGCATGTATGTGTGTGTGTGTGTGTGTGTGTGTCATAAATGATGCCATGCATTTGAAATAGATCCAGTCTCTTTTTCTATTCCGGGGACAGGCACAATGGCTTTTTATGCAAATCTATGAGAGTCAATCTCTTGTCCATTTCCACATCACACAAGTCCAAATGACAGTCCAATAATTTGGGCTGCATATATATAGGGCCATTTGATTTTCAAATGAGAGTGGGCAGGGTTGACCCTTGCTAATAGCCAAGGCACAGCGGTAGACTTAATATCACAGATGCATAAACACAGCCATCTCCATCTGAGGGAGACGGAGGAGAATAAAATGTCAGGGGGGAGGGTGTGTGTGTGTGTGTGGGGGGGGGGTGCTTGGGGCATAGTTGGGAGATTGAAAGAAAAAAAGATGGTTGATGAAAAAAAGTGAAAATAAATAGGAAAAGGAGACGATAATGAAAATGAGAAAAGGACACTCTTTATGATGCATCTCTAAATCCAGCCCACTTTCCTCCTATTTTTCTTCTTTTCCCTCCATCCCTCCTTCATTCTATCATCCCCCCTCATTTAATTCTCCCTACCCCTCGTTCCCCGGCCATGGTGTTGCCAAGAGGATCATGGGTAATGAGATGGCCTATCTGTGGCTCCCCAAGGGAGAGATAGAAAAAGAGAGAGACAATCAGAGACAAAACAAAGAGAGCCGGTAAGACGGAGGTAGTGAAAGAGTGGGAGACAGCGTCAGAAAGAGACACCTTCTATCTCTGTTCTCATTCTCTGTTTGTCCCAAAAAGAAACCACCATATTTAAATGTCACTCCTCTCTCTCTCCCCCAATCCCTATATCACAAGAAGGTAAGCATCTTATAAGCCAAAGAGTTCAAATGGATAAAAGAATGAAAAGAAAAACAGAGATATGGAAATGTGCAGTGGACACCGGACGTCCATTTCCGCTTCAATTATGACGGAAAGCTGGACGGGCAGACCGGGATGGGGTGGTGGTGGCTGAGGACATTCGGACAGCCATCTGAGGAACAGGTGCTGTGGCCTATGAGACACACAGTGTGTGTGTGTACATGTGTGTGTGGTCCTTGACCATGCCACATTGACCATGAACATTCTCTAATTCTAATGACCCAGGGGCAAGAACAGCCCAGTTCTCAACCTCAAAGCGCTGTGGGGACACACACACACACACACACACACACACACATAAACACACATGCTCACTCCAAACTAAACCCCCTACTTAGCCCTGCAGCACATGTGAATGGCAATGACAGATTTACTCCTGTCTCCATGTGTATTAAGGCCAGTGTTTGTTATTAAAAATCATAACGAAGCCATACATCATCATACTCAATGCTAAGGCAAACATGAGCCAGGCCAGCTACGGACACGCTATGCTACTGAAACATTAAATGCAGAGCTTACCTCACAGGCTGCTAACATACAAACGCTGCATTAAAACATCTTCCATTTTGTAATTTAAAGTGTTTCCAGGGGATACATATTTGCACTTGACAGCTGGGATAATACTAAAGTACGGTTCTAGACACAAACTACATTTTGTATCACAAGAGATAATGTGAAAATATCACCCTGGGCGGTAGACTCTTATTAAAAATAAACCAATCGGATTTCCTTTGCTTCTTCTCCAATAAGCAGCCAGGCGTGGACCTCTGCTTTTTCCATATAAGGCGTATGACTTCCCGGGCCACCTGCTGTGCCCTGGACACCAGATGAGTTGATGTCCATGTGCTGTTAATGTCATTTGCCTCTTGCAATTTCAAAGTCTGGAAAAGAACACTTTCAAACTCTCAATTCCCCTCAGAAGTACTCCGTTGCTGCTACAAAGCAACCATAAAAACTCATGAATATGCTTTTTGTTTGTATCTTCAAATGGTTTCCCATGCCATAAAGATATTCTGTGTTTCCAAAAAAACAGATGGTAAAGTCGTCAACACTCGGATCTTTTATGTGCCCGGCCAAGCTACCTCCATCCCCATGTGCTTTTCACCTCTGCCATTACATAAAAGGAGAGGTGTTTTTCTGGTCAAATAAAGAAATGGTTTTTTTTCCCTCTGCCTCTGCTCTGCTGCTCTATGCTTTCTTTCGGCCTCTCTCCGCTTTAATACCACATGTCCAAGGGTAAAATTGAGGGATTTCTGCCAGAGGCATTAAAAGCGTCATCTGTGGAACAGATTTGTTGAGGCCTGTGAGGTGGGTGGGTGGATGAGGTATGGGGGGGTCTGTGTTTGGGTGCATGGAGGGGGCATTCAGATGACTCTCACTTGCCTGTACACACTGTTGTTTGTCTGTGCCGAAAACTTTACTCCTCTGCTTTACTTATTACATTTCTTGGAAAGCAAAATAAGATCTAAATGAGGAAAGCCTCTTAGTTTTATTCCTGAACTGTTTACTGTATTCTTGGGTTTGTACATTTAATCACAACAGTTAGAAATAGATTTTTTTTTTTAACACAGCTAGATAACTGCCTATTTAGTTATTGTGTAATTTTAAATCAACAGCTGGTAAGAGCGGCTCAACCTTCTAAAATGTAGGCACACAGGCACACAAATACACACACACACTGATGCTGAAGTCTGGGCTAATCAAGCTGGTCCTATAGGTTAGTGATATCTTGGCCAATGTGCAAGCAGTACTTTTATAAAATAATTCATACACTGTAATTAGTTTCATGCAATTAGTGAACAATCCCTGAGGACAGACATCTCCAACTGATCTCATGCCAAGTTCAGCCTCTCCAAACTACCAATCCTGTGTCAATACGTACATCCTGTTTAGGTCAACTACGACTGTTTTAAATAACCTTAACAATGCCAGTGCGCTTAATCCACTCGAGGCTGGAAATTGTATGTAATAATGAGACACAGATTAATGAATCAATGCAATTCCTTCAAGATCACTGTGTAATGCAGGACCATCTTTCACCCAAAAAATATTGAATTTGTTTTCCTTAAGTCTGGTGGGTTTATGGAGTAAGACTCCTTTTATAAATGTAATATTGCAGATTATTATCTGAAGCTTATCTTAGTTTCTTGCATAGGTGTGGACTCGAGTCACATGACTCGCGTGCAAGTCAGTCTCAAGTCACAAATGTATTGACTCTAGACTGTGACAAAATCCGCTAAGACTTGCAACTCAACCTGGACTTTAGCCGTTTGGACTTAAAAATACTTGATAACTTCCCCTAAACCAAGAGAAGTAGTTGACTTGACTCAGGACTTGACTCAGGACTTGACTCTCTTGACTTGGGACTTGGTTGCCAAATATTGGTTGTGTTGGAATTTCTTTGCAGGAACTGTTTATTGCTCAGAGAGTGAAGTGTTTAATTACTTAAGTCACGACTAAATATTCCCAAGCAAAAAAAGGTTCCCCTGTTGTGTTTGTCTGCAGAAGAACTGCGTGAATGTGCTGTGCTTCTGGAAATATTAATTATGAAATCTATTAAATCAAAATAAACTTCCATATATGTATACTTTCAATACGAAATGTGAGGTCATTGTTTGACATTAATTTTAAATACAAATATTATATATAATATATATATACAGGACTGTCTCAGAAAATTAGAATATTGTGATAAAGTTCTTTATTTTCTGTAATGCAATTAAAAAAACAAAAATGTCATGCATTCTGGATTCATTACAAATCAACTGAAATATTGCAAGCCTTTTATTCTTTTAATATTGCTGATTATGGCTTACAGCTTAAGAAAACTCAAATATCCTATCTCTAAATATTAGAATATCATGAAAAAGTATACTAGTAGGGTATTAAACAAATCACTTGAATCGTCTAATTAACTCGAAACACCTGGAAACACATTTTCAAATGTTTGATTTTGTTTTGCTGTTATAAATCTTTTTTTTTACTTGGTCTGAGGAAATATTCAAATTTTATGAGATAGGATTTTAGAGTTTTCTTAAGCTGTAAGCCATAATCAGCAATATTAAAAGAATAAAAGGCTTGCAATATTTCAGTTGATTTGTAATGAATCCAGAATGCATGACATTTTTGTTTTTTTAATTGCATTACAGAAAATAAAGAACTTTATCACAATATTCTAATTTTCTGAGACAGTCCTGTATATATTATATATATTATTTTATATTTGTTTCTTTAAGTTATCAAAAGAATATGGTCTACTTTAAATACTCAAGCTCGATAAAGTGGTTATAAATGCTCTTAGACCTGTATTCTTAAAGCTGAAAGGACAGCTGAAGATATTAAAAACGTTCAAACACTTTAAACTTGCTGATAGCACGTGACTTGTGTATAATTAACGTAAGTAGGACATATACCCATATCTGATGGAAATCATCCTGGGTGCTCTACCAGTGACCTTTTCCATCTCGGCCATTCCCTTCTCATGGGAAACTTATATCCATGTGACAGTGCAGTCAAGAGGATGGGGCAAATTCTTTGTAAACTAAAAAGTGTGTGCTTTTTCCCCCATCTGAACTTTCAATTAATGGTGTTCCCCTGAGACGCATACCAGTAAGAATGCTATTATAGCTTCATGTTATATAATATAATATCAGTGTCTGGCAAACATAATGTGTTTTTACCTTATAGAGGCGGATGGCAGCCTCATGCCTCTGGTTGGTGGCATGTAGTCTCAGTTTATCCACGCTGTTGCTGTAGTAGTCACAGGCATTGCACTTGAGGTGCACAGGGTTGCCAATGGCCACACACTTTAATCTCCACTGGTTGGCTTTGCCTCCCTCCTTGATGTGAGCAACCAGCTGGTGCTTCTGCATGTGCTTGTCGGTCTTGCAGTGCAGCTGAAAGTTGGCCTTAAGCTGGGTGTTGTAGCTGCAGAGCTTGCACTGGTAGACGTCGCCAACCACGCAGCGCCACTCCTCTTCGGGCAGAGAACGCTCGGCATTGACGTGGGCGTTGAGAACCTCCAGGCTGTCCGTGGAGTAGCAGTTGCACACGGCACACTGGTAGAGGCGCAGTGAGGGGTCGTTGATAGGTGGAGACAAGGAGGAGAGGGAGGGGTCGGATGAGGACATACCGCCCATTCCACCAGTGGACACCAGGGATAGGTCGTCTGCCATCAGTTGACCACTGCCAAGACGCAACTCCGCTGAGAGGTCACTACTCACTGTGGAGAACATTTGTGAAAAAATAAAGTTAGACCGCAAAGAGGAATATCAAAAAGTTGTTTAAAACCTAGGGCTCTCATACGGATTACATACATGGAAGCATAGAAGGATAAAATGTCAGATAGAAAGCAGACAGTACGCACAGAAAGATACATTAAAACAAAGAGGTATGACAGAAAGACAAAGCTCGGATGAAAATGAAAGGCTGGCATGCATAGGGAGCGATAAAGGAGAGAGAGAAATAGGAAAAAAGCTCTTTTAATGAAATTAAGTGTGGAGAGAAAAGTGAGTCCTCCATGCAGGCCTCTCTCACACAGAAGGATTTGATAAAATAAAGCCTCGCAGAGGGCTAGGGCTCCTTACAAAGTCTTGTCTATAAAAAAACCCTAATAGGATTGAATCAGGATCAATTACAATCATCCTTTTCAACTTGCTAACTCGCTCATCAGGTAGCTTTAATTACTGCTCCCAGCAATGGTGGGACAACAGTTTGAGGGCTCCAGGCTTTCCTCACATCCACGCAGAGATTTGAAAAGCTGATCAATGCATTGTACAAGTTGTCTCTTTCTTCTGCCCACCCTGGGGAAAAAAAGATCCGCCATTCATAGAAATGTAATTAACTCTTTGGTTTGATCCCTTCATTGTCTTTCCATGCATGTTACCAAAGCTAATCATGTCATTTTTAAGATAATATATCAGCACTGTGTTTGGGAGCACAGAGGATCTAACAATTACAAATATTTGAATCTTTTTTACAGTTCAAGTTTAATCCCCCAATTAGTAAATGGCTAGATGAGTGTTTGTGTGGCGCTGTGTGCTGGTTTAATTCAAAACATGGCAGACTTTTTCTTGAATGAGATGCTAAATCTGATATTTAGAATGTGTATATCTAAATAGTGTCTATGCATTTCACCATGTATATGTGTTAGGGTGCATGTTTGTATGAGGTGAATTTATAAATATCCTGCTCACACCACCGAAACCTATGTACAGCTGTGCTCACTATGGGGAGCTATGTGTTATCAGTGTAATTCACTGAGAGTACATCTGCTGGCTGGGCTGTGACCTCCACACTAGAAGAGGGAGTGGGTGTGTAACACTACAGGGTCATTGTTAAATCTCTCTCACTCCTACGGGAATCCGCTTCCTGCTGTGTGAGAGTGTGTGTATGTGTGTGCATGTGAGTGTGAGTCATCTCCAGGGTAAGCAAAGGTGGGGTGGGGTGTGTATGGGTAGGGATTAAGCTGATTTAAGAAAATTACAAATGAAAGATTAAGAATAATTCTCATGTGGCGTCTCATAATCATTTTTTAATCAGTGAGAGGGGTCAAAGAAAGGAGACAATGACAGAGGGACAATATGAGAGCAAAGATATGAGGAAGAGAAAAAGAGAAGAGGGTGTGAAGAGGGGTGGCAAGGTAAAAAGGATGGGAGCAGCAAAAGAAAAGGTTAGAGGGAATGAAGAAAAATGAATAACAACAAAGGAAATGCACGGAGATAAAAATAAATAAAAAACAATACCCAGATGGCATCAAATATATGAGACAAAACACATATAAATGAAAGTAAAAGATGAGCAGAAGAAATAAAAAAAGAACCTTGAGGGCAAATAAATCAAAAAGCTAAATGCTTTGTCACACCTTCTGCAGAAATGCCTTGTTTGCGTTTTAATTGCCGATTATTTAATTTTAATTATAGTATTACTCACCTAGACCAGATCCAAGAGCCGCTGCGGTTGCAGGATCTAGCTGGTACGGGTTAATCATCATCTGAGCATCTGGGCCACTGCTGCCTGCTGGGTTTTCCAGCTTTACACCTGCCAGGCCCATGTTTTGAGCCAGGTAGTACTGGTAGAGCTCTGCTTCAGCCGGGGCCAGGCCCATATGGAGGCTGTGTTGGATCTGCTTCATGTTCTGCTGCAGCAGCATCATGTTGTGCATGTGCTTCTCGCTAGTCATATGGATTCGCAAGTTACGTGCAACATTGGTCTCATAGTCACACACCTGTTGGAAGAAAGGTGGGATACATTTGACTTTTAAGGGTGTCTGACTATGCTAGTTTCATTATCATAATCAAGGCATTGTTTTACACTTATATAAAAATATAATAATAATTCATTTTATAATGAATTGTCCTAAATTTCTTTTAGTTCTACAATATTTGGACATGATGCTAGAATGTATGAACAACTCTGTTATATAATGACCAGAGGTCAGATGATGTGGCCAAGAAGACTAATAGACATGGTGACGCTCAGGGGAATAATAACAATAGTCTTATTACTACCACCGCGGTCCAATGACACTGTTGTTTCATTACCTCACAACGCCAAGTGGGCTTCTGTTTGGGCTTCGATGGCGAGGGTGCACCGCAGCCTCCACCAAGGCTGGCACTGGGCACAGGATTGGCATGGTTATGGTTGTGGTTGTATTGTACCTCAGTGCCACCGTTCTGGAGCGTTTGTACATTGTTCAAATGCTTGTCCGACTGCATGTGGATGCTTAGGTTGCCTTTGGTGGTGGTTGAGTAGTTGCATACCTAAAAGGTAAGAATTAATACAGGGTATGATATGCATGGTATTCATCATCTATATTGCGAAAATATAGTATAGGGTATGTTTCTATCAGCATATGTCCACCAAATCAAGTGATTAGTTTTTTGTTAAATCAAAGATCGAAGTTGGCTTATAAAACCTACACCAATACAATCAAAATTATCATAATTTGGACATTTCTGAAAGATAAAAAAGACAGATATAAACAGAAGTCCATAGAGATGGAAAATGAGATAGACAGACCTCACAGCGGAAAGGCTTGTATCCACAGGTATAGCTTTCGCCTCTGGCTAAACGAGGGTGAGGCTGTCCAGTGTGGCAGTATGCACATGATCCGCCAGACTCTGGATGTTTCTCCTTCATGTGGGCGTCCAGCGTCTGCTGATACTTGTAGTGCCAGTTACACTTGGGACACTTCAGCGTCTTGCAGGAGTTACGTGAATGCATCATCGTCATATGCCCTCCTAGAGACCGTGAAGATCCCAAGACTGTGTCACACTTGGGGCACTCCACCCCACTACCTGGGGACCCTTCCCCTGCACCAGGGGTACCAGGTGTCCCTGGAGTTCCAGGCGTACTGGGATTTCCTGTGTGTTGATACAGAGGTCCAGGACTCTCATCATCTCTGCGCAACATCATCATGTCAAGGGGGTGAGAGGATGGCGACGACCCATCCTGTCCTGCTAGAGCTTCACTGGTTGAGTCGTTGCTGCTTTCCCGCTCTCTGGTTGCTGCTAGGGCAGTGGACAGGCAGCTCTTCTCCATCTCCAGCTTCTCATATGCAGGCAGGGAGGAAAAGGAGGTGGATGCAGGGCCTTTGCTGTCACTGTTTAACTTTAGCACATTGTTGGAAAGGGGGGAAATACTTTGGTTTAAGATAGGGAATTCTTTGCTACTAGTGCTGTCGGTCCGCTGGCCTGTCATCGCCATGGTCTGCTCCTCCTCCTCATCTGCCTCCATTTCTACTCCACCACCATTGAAGTAAGCATCATCGTCCTGCTCTGGACTGTCTCCTCTAACTGCACTGGGCTCCCGCTTGACATGCGGGTACTGGCTCAGGTCCGGCCCATTGGGTTGCAAAGTGCATGTGTCCCTAACGTGGCCCTTGCAGTCACTATCAGAGTTCTGACATACCAGGTTACCAACAGTGGCAGCAGCAGAACTCCCACTGGGGGTTCTGTGAGCACCAGCCCCTCTCCCGAGGTTTGGGTTGGTCTCAGCCTTTGGCATGGTTTGGGTTCTAGGGATTTGGTCATTGGAGGAGCTGCTGGCACTGCCCTTCAGGAAGGCAAAACCTGCCTGAAGAGAATCGGTACTCTCCCCACTACTGTGGAAAGCATTCCACAAACCGCGGAGCCCCGTGTCTGGCCCTAGGAAGTTGGCAGGTGTGGGAAATTGGGGTAGCACAGAGTTGGGGGGGTTTTTTGGTTCCAGAAAGCTTATAAGAGGTTCTTTGTCCTTGCCGATGCCCTGGATGATGGCAGATACATGCTTGTTGCTGAGCAGCTTCTGCTCCTGATCATTCAGGGTCATACGGTGGTCATGGACAGCATGTGTCACAAAGGAACGGCTGTAGCCAAAAGACAGCTTGCACAGAAAACACATCAGCACAGGCTTCCGCCGCCCATCGGCCACACAGCCCTCAAACTTGGACAAGTCCACATTGTTAGGGACATCTTTGGACACACAGGAGTTTTTGGCTGCACCATCCGCCTTCAAATAGTCTTTGTCGTTCTTGTGGCGGAGGTCATAGACACGAAAACTGTGCAACACGGGACCAGTGCCCGCCAGCCCTCCAGCTGAGGTATTTGGGAAGGAGGGGTGGTCGGCCACTAGGGGGTTGTTTCCCAGGGATGAAGCGATGTGGAAGGTGTTGATGATCTGGGGGTAGAAGGACATGGGTGCAGCGGGCAACTCCAAACGCTCTCCCCTTGGGCTCAGGCCACTCTGGCCACTGCTGACCTGGGCATTGGGGAAGGTCTGGGGGCACAGCAGGCCCCTGAATTGGAGAGGCCCAGAGATTCCCCCCTGGTTACCACACTGCTCTTTGGCGTCCTCCATGATGAAGGCAGAGCCATCGGGCTGGTAGATGATCTCGCCGCTCAGGTTCTCCACATCACTATCCTCTTCCATCTCCATCTCACTGTACATTTCTCCCACTTCGGCAGAACCCACCTCACGTTCTCCTTCATCTTCACTCTCCTCCCCTAACATCCCTTCTACCTCCTCACCCTCCTCATGACCTCCAGTGGTAGGCAGGCGGGCGTTGGGGCAGTGGTGCTCCATGTATTTTTGTAAACTGGAAAAGGAAAGAGAACATTCGTTGCAGGGGATCTCCTTTGCCGGTGCCACAGGAGATGTGGCAGGGGCAGAACAGTCCGAACCCAAAGCTGCTCCTCCTCCTCCTGGTAAAGTCCCGGTAACACTCCCTGTGTTACCAGTAGTAAAGCTTTCTCCCCGACTCTGTTCAGGTACAGGGCCGGTGGTTGCACTGACATTGGTGGGGGTAGAGGTGGACCTCAGCGGGCTCACAGCAGGCTCTCCAAGGCCATGCTCTGGCTCTCCAATGGCAGCAGGCGACAATTGGTTGTTGTTGTTGTTGGCGGCGTTGTTGCTGTTGGCGACACTGATCTCCATGGCAATGACGGAGTTGTCCTCAGCAGCAGCGTCCAGCCTCTGGCCACCATGTTCCTGCTGCCGTGATGACACCATAGGGGGAGAGTCACAAGTTGCCATGACGACCACTACATAGGGATCTCATCTCATCCAACCTAACAGGGACCTGAGTTGGGAAAGACAGAAATGAAAAAGGACAATAATTAGTAAATTGTGCTGTTCAACTACCATAGTGTCCAACAGCAGATAATCTTGACTAATAATTCTAAACCACTGTTAACTTTGTTTCAATTAACTCCAACGTACTCTCACCCCACATTCAACCTCGTACTAACGCTATTGCCAACCTCATTAGGATCAGACTCATTTTTCAAGCACAGGTTAGTGATTTCAATATCGCATATGCAACAACTCTACAACATCTCTATATAGCCTCCCATCTTCCAGAACAAAAATCCAAGTGTTATACAGCTAGCACCATGAAAACCTTTGAAAAGTGGAGAAAGGTTTTATCTCTTATTGGCCCCAGGAACTAGTGCTTGGAAACAGGGTTAATAAATGAATGATGCAGCTTCCATGACAGCTAGCAGTAGGAAAGTTTATAGGAATAACTCAATTATCTAGTAAATATACTCTTTGATCGACATACCACTGTGCAACACTGTAAGCCTCTGTTTTGTCCTGTTTGTTGAACTATTATGATATCAGGCTGGAACAAGCTAGCTTTGCATATGCTTATATTATGTACAAATCAACTAACAAACAGAGGTTAGATTATAATTCCTTAAATCTATAGAATAAGGTATATGTAGAACAGTTTTTAGCATATTCCTCTAAGAGGAAGGGTGAATAAGAATTAGAAGAGCCTTTAATTGTTGGCCAATTCAGCCTGGGCATGTTCTTACAACTCAGGAGTGGCTAATTAGGGAACAAGTTATTAATGCCCTGAAGGTATGACTTTGTGTGGACCAGGCAAGTATGAAACTATATATTGTCATGCAGGTCAGGAAAGGTAGAATTAAGAAATAACTACAGTATTTACACTCATAACATGTGTATATTTTCATATAGTAGCCATAAATGAAAGAGAGAGAGAGAGAGAAATAGAGAGAGAAAGGGAGCGAGAGAAGGAGAAAGAGAATGAGCTACCATGAAGAATGGTGTTTGGCATACCAGTGAGATGTTATCAATCCTGGGTGGCTGCCCATCTCTCAACTGCTCACTACTTCAATCTCTTGGCTTTCCACAACAAGCCACAAATACGAACGCAAAGAAACACACAAATGGTTACACCAAAAAAGCCTCCTAAACCCACAAACTCACAGTAATATAATTTTGTTTTGAATTAATTTCTCATCACCTACTCTATGCTTGAGAACTGAAGCGTCATTCCTTGGAAGAAACTGCTTTCTTGCTTAACTAAATGCAACAAATGAGCTAGTTGTGCAAGCCAGTTTTTTCACTTGATACAGTACCAGCAACTTTGAGATGCTTACGTGTAAATGAGCTGGCATTAAAAGAAAGCTTTAAAGAGCCATGTTAACCTTTAACCCAATCCACCTGCTGCTTAATTCTCCCTCGCTTTTCCTACAACTCCCTCCCCCTCACAACAAAGCTACAAAGCAATTAGAGGATTAATCTGCAACAATCCAGGGCCAAACAAAGCCTGTGGGAGGGACAGTAAACGTGTGATGAATGAAATCAAACATGTGTGTGAGTATGTTTGTGGGTGCATGCATGTGTGTGTGTGTGCTTGCATTTGTGTGTGTGTGTGTGTGTGTGTGCACGCGCTATAATCAGGTCTAATCTGACATATCCCAGAGATGATTCCATGGGGACTAGTGATAGATTAAAAGGGCTGAATGATGTTTTCTCTCTCTGTTTTACTCCGTCTATCTATTCGTGAGATTAAAGAAACATTCCTAAGGAGCAGAAAATGAGTGCCAGTGCTTCTCTGCTCAGCATGGTTTGTGGCACAAGGCCGGAGGTAGACCTGTGAGGTCATGTTAGGGTAAAGAGTAGTTCTAGAGCAAACATTGTTATTTTTTTCACATCTTTACAAGAATCTTAATAGAGTGAATATTTATGTGCCAAAAATGTTCAACTTGAAAAATGTGTTTAGTAAACATTGTACATTTCTGTGGCCTATACCTAGCTTCACTATCCTGATGCAGTACAATCCAACCAACTGTTTGATCAAGAAAATTCTAAACAAATAGAACACTTTATCTGATTTAATTTCTAACAAAAGAAATTGTTTGCCAAAGGCACAGATCCTAAAGATAGCAACTCTGGTTTTTGACACACCTATACATAAACACATATGTCTCCAGGTTTACTCACAAGAATGGTATTAACACACACACACATTCTGAGCCTGTTTCACCACAAATGTCTTAATTGTAGGTAGATCTGTGATGCCTGTTTGACAGAGGAAGAACATAAAATGACTTTGGCTGTAGGAAAAAACGAAGAAGATAAAGGATCTGCTACATCCACTTAAACGACAGTTTAGTCATTGTATTACCATAAATCCTCCATTACGCTCACCGTAGTGCCAAAACAACACAGTGGACTTCTTCCTGCAGTCAAACATACATACTTCAGTTTTACAACAGTGTGCCTCTTACCAAGGTGTGTCTTGAATGTGATTGAGGTTAAAGCTGTTCAGAAGCAGTGGGTTTGAGAGCTAATGTGACGCATAAGACAGGATTTACTATTTGTCACTGGTGTCATTTCACTGCTTATATCATTGGGGAGCAACCCCTTTGAATTGTCGCTCGGACATAAAACACTGAGGTTTATGAATCATGCATCTCCGAACACTTTAAGTATGGAATTATGTCTTGTGGATAAGCCAATGTGTTAAAGCACTTGGCACTGAGATATGACCATTAAAACTAGCAGGTTAGCAGCTGTTTACAAATGTGCTGCCTGCCAACAATAACATAAGTCTTTTTTCAAATTGTATTAGTGATTATAATTGAAGCCCCAATAAAATCTTGTACGGATCAGTTTGATAACTTGTAATCAGCTGATTACCTGACCTCAAAAACAAAAAAAAGAAGAAATACCTCCCATGCTTCATTTTGCCCTATTCCCCAGGCTCTGCACCTTTCAGCACAGTGGTGCCCACTTCTGTTTCTTTTAAGACAGATCATGTTACTGCTAGGTAGGAAATCTCCCCCCCACTCCCCCCACCCCCCACCCCCCACTGGCTTCCTTCGCTCTGCTAACCAACCACACTACTTTCATTTGAAAAAGAGCGATAGGTTTTTCCACACCGCAGAAACAGTTCCCTTCTTTTAACAGAAGAACAAAAGATATGGCCTGAGCCACTCCTACCTCTGTTTTTTAATTAAGCATGTCCCCTTGCTTTCACACACATGCACACGGACGCAGGCTCATAGAAAACACACACATACACAAACAAACACATACACTGAGGTAATTAAAGTGGCAGATCAGATCCAGTGAAAGGCAAATAATAGCCCAGGAATGCCTGGTTTGGACACTGCTAGTTCTGATGGGAGAAAGGGTCTCAGAGACTCTTTTGCCCATTGTTTTTCTCCCCCCTCCCCTCTTCTCTCCTCCATCTGCTTTTCAGTAGCTCCCTGAGAGACAGAGGCAGTCTAAAGCAGGGGATTTCTCCACTTTTTTTCAAACTTTTCTCCTCTCTCTTACTCGGTTAAAAGCACTTCCGGTTTTGATGGGAGTTGGATCCTGTATCTACCATTAAGGCCACAACTGCCTTTGTGAGGCCCATGTCAAGTAGTTATAAATGTTCTGATAATACACAAAGTGTTACAGCAATATGTCCACAGTGCAGACCTGAGTTACTGAGCTTCTGGTGATGTCAGGGTCTCCTCCTGCTTCTGTCCTCCGGTCTGACTATCATGCATTAGCCACAGATGCAGCCTGTTAAATGCCAAACCTGTAATTACAGCGTCGCCACACCGCCGTCTTTGTTTACACAGGGATCTTTTAGGTTAAAATTCTTCATCACGAGCTGTCCGATATCCTAATGCAAGGGCAGACAGCGCTGTTAATACTGCCGCGCATATTTACAAGATCTGTAAACACTGGTATTAGGCAGATCTGTGCTTTGGGATGTGTTCTAAAATGTTTCTTTCCTCTCTACTCGTCAAAATGTTTGGATACATATGTAAGCACAGCCAATAACTAATGAAATTAAATCCAGACTGAAGCTTTAAGATGACCCATGAAAGCTTGTAAAGTCAAACAACAAAGTCAGAAGACAGCGTGAGACTATGGCTCTGTGTCCATTCCTTGAGGTCTCCTAGAAGGTCATCTCTGTCTCGGCATGTGGCCCCTCAGTCTAACACCAAATCTTCTATCAAAATGTCACCAAGCGTTAGCCAAAGACAAAGGCGAAGGGCACTGTGAAAGCCTGTGCATCCATCTCCCACTGTCAGTGCCATGAATAGGCCTACTCTGGTCTAATTAGACCTGTTTATTTGTTGCCATGCAGAAATGGAGGGATGAAAAACGAAATGGATAAAGGAGGAGGGGAGTTATCTCTTTCCGCACAATGCAAGAGGAGCTTCGGCTGCCATCAAAGAGTACTGATGCATCCGTGCAAAAACACATATAAACACATGCAGACAATCACAGAGGAGGGCCTAATACTCTCTGTTTAAAGTCTTAAAAGGGAGGACAGAGGGAGAAAATTGCAAAAGGATGAGAGGGGGAGGGCTTTTGCGTGACCAAGTGGTTTTTTTCTTCTTTACTTCTTAATCTCACAGAGGGTTTTCATGCAGCCCTTGTTTGTTGCCTGGAGGTGTAATATTAGACCCTCGATGCACTAGATCTCCCTGATACCCCCCACACCCTTTTCTGTGTGCCTGTCCTCTTCCCTGTGTCTCCCTTGTAAGCAAAGGCCTTCATTACCCAAAGACACCTTATCATTATAGCAAGGCACGGCCCATACACCTAAAGCAAGCTCAACTCCATTTAGCACAGGAATATTGTTCAACAAATTACCTACTCTGCTAAAAAAATGCCTTTTAGCAAATCAAAATCAGAATTACGCCGACATCAGCAATGATCTCGGATTGTAGAAGGAGGCCAAGAATGGGGAGAAAATGTCGTGGAGGAGCGGGAACCAAGTTAATAGAGAAATGTAGAGAACAGAAGTGGCCTTTTTCTTTTCTTTTTCCAGAGTAGGTATGCAGGTTCTATCCCTCAGGTTGATGACAAGTAAATTGGCCCTTATTGGTTGCTCAGGTAACATACACCCAACTGCCCTCAGGTGCTTACCTGATATTTCTTTGTTAAGAGAAAAATATATATCTGGGTGACCTTGGAAATAATCAGCAAAATATGAGACGAGAGTGTCAGGATACAAAAATAGTCAAGTATGCAAAAACAAAGTTGTTGACCAAGTAAGAACAAATAGTGAACCCAGGGGCCATGTTTGTCTTTTCCTCTCTCTCAGAGTAACACGAGAATCATATCACTCAAGCCACAGATGGGTCCCAAAATCTGATTTAGGATCAGATTACACCAGCCCCCATCCCAAACTTAAAGCAGGAGGTGAACACACACTATCATGTCCTCCAGTCACTGCTTAGAGACAACAATCTCCAAGACTTGAGGACATCCTATTGAGTTTAGAGCCCAGTTAAATGTATTTCTGTTAAACAGTTTTTTTCATGTGTATCCCAGGTCAATGTCAGTGTGTATATTCTGCTCGTCCAGTTTCATAGGGTCACAGTTTAATGGATTAAAGACAACTTTGACTAGCTTTAACATTTTTACAAATGGACTTTGGGCTTACACAGTCCAATCTAAATATATGCACAAGTCTCATGCCTTTGAAGAGGCGATATTTCAAACTAAACTCAAACTGAAACATGAAAATAAACAGTCAGACACTGCTGGGTCGCAGTCACCAATTGCTGCCCTTGCTAAAGATTTTTTTCCAGCATCAAAGGCAAAGCCAATCTACATGGCTAATGCTTCCAATTCTTTACTCCCCTTCCTCAAACTCAAAACAGAAAAGACCAAGGGGAGTGAAACAAATGGGGATTTTTCTTTTGCCGGCAATCTGGAAACACTCTCTAGTTAATTAGGGTTGATTGGAAATGAACCGCACAAACAAAGGGCAGCCTATGCACTGACTATTATGGCCGTGCACGCGTGCACAGGGGGGGTACTACAAGCACCTTAGAAGTGCACGCTGGTAGAAGCTCCACTTTCTCGTCTCTTCCCCTCGCTCTCTTTACCCCCACCACCTCCACCCTCGAGATTAAGGGAAAGCACCAGCAAAGAATGTGTGACGACCTCCACTGCCACAGAGCAAAACTTTCAGCCCCTGACGCCACAAAAGGCAAGAAGGTAATTAAGTTTGAAAGAATAGAAGCACTGCCACAAACAAAGCACCAGTGTCCATGGGGAGGGGTGGGGTGGAGGGGGGGTATATGTGTGTGCGTACAGGGGGGTGAGGCAGAAAAGCCATTAACATTCAATGGCCGGGTAAGAGAGAGGAAGGAGGGCAAAGGGGAACTGAGGATGCCATTCTCTCTCTCTGTGCTTCTCCCTGTCTTTCTCTATCTCAGCACGACTTGTCTGTCCGTTCTTTTTATTTATCTCTCTTCTTTTTATTTTCTCTCAATCGCCCTCACATCTGGGTTGGACCCCCCGTGCCCTCCCCAAATCACCCTTCACTACACCGCACCAGATCGTCAATGCTCTTTTTGGCCCCTTCGCTGTTCCTTGTTGTTGCTCCCCATGTGAGGGGTTGCCCCCTACAGACATACGCACACACAACTTTTTTATTGTAATTCTAGCTCTTGATTGTCTGTTTTTCAAGGCAACTTTGACACTTTGCATATGCTGAAGCTTGAGGACAGAGCTATCAAACTGTGATGCACACACAGCATCCCTGTTGGTAACCACCTGAGAGTGCTAAGAGATAATTAGGTTACCATCGCACACATTCAAATTCAGACACACGGACACATGGACCTCGCGACGTACAAACAAAAAACATACACAGGGAGCTTTCATCTTTTTCCCTCTTTTTTTGCCACATCTCCAGCAAAGCAGTTTAACTCAATTAGTAAAGAATGTCATTTTATTTACAGACTCCCAAGTAACTCCAAACACACACTCGCACACCCAGAGACTCACACAGTGTAAGCAAACTATCCTTCTCCCACGTGGTTGGAGCTAAGAAAGAAGTATTCATTGCTCTTGCATGTGTGTCGGCCTGTGTCTGTGACTGTGTCTGTGACTGTGTGTGTGTGTGTGTGTGTGTGTGTGCATGTGTGTTCTGACAGTGGAAAGATCATGAGACACATTTACGTCAGATGAGTGAATAAGACAAACCACTGGTAATTTCAATGATTCTTTTGAATAGAGAAGATGGTGTTCAAAGTCAGGGAGAAAAATGAAAGGTAAGTAAGCAAGAACTAATTAGCGCAAATTTAGTTTGTGCACGTGTTGCACATCTACCGTCCATCTCTATTTCTACACAGATGAGGAGAGCAAGTCACCAACTAATTGTGGTTTTGTTGCATTGTGCGTCTACTAATCTGCCTCTCTTTGTCTCTGCATCTCACCAGAGACATGGATTAGTGCTAAAATGATGACTGCTTAATCCTTGATTTGTCTGTGCTAAATAAATATTAATCTGGCCTGCTCATCGTGCTGGTGAGGTACAACATATACAATATGAAAGGGCTTAGCTGTTACATAAATCACAGCCTTATCCTTTGGATGAGGCAAAAGCATGAGACCATGCACACAGAGACACACTCCCCTTTGCAATAACATAGCAAGTCCAAGGGGGTGGCAGGGTGGGATTATTTGCCAAGAGAAATTAATAATCCCATTAAATATAAAACCTAAAAAAAAAATTCTGGTCTCTAAAAAAGTGTTTTTTTTATCAGGGTGTGTAGATGCACATAATTCTATATCACCCCAGGAAAGGGAAAAAACAAATATCACTCATTTGTGTTGATTCAGACCCCTCTCTTTTTCTCAGTCCGACTCTCAGCAGGTTTGTTTAGAAAAAAATACTGCTGAGAACATGACAAATGAAAGCTACCATTGCTGGACTCTCTCTCTCTCTCTCCCCCCCCCCCCCTCACACACACACACACATAAATTGACATGGCCGTGGTGGTGCAGCGCAGAAGAGGTTAGGCAAACATTGTCCACGTCAGTCAAGGATAGCACACACTCACAGACACAGAGAGCAGTCTCTGACGCAGGCATTTCACATCAACCTGGCAAAATATAAGCGTCTGGTTATACTGAATCAACGACCGTGAGCCTCCGATTCTCTGCTTTTTGTAAACTGTGATATCTGCAACTTTTGTTAAACAACTTGTACGTGTATACTCTTGATATACTCTTAAAATACTTGCCTCGTCACAGACGCAGCGGTCGGAAATTAAGAGCATGTAGTACTTTTCCAGCACTGAAATCAGTTTTGCAAGAGCACTACGTCCTGCAGATATTTTGGAACCTATTATTAAGCATCGCAAACTAATGTAGCAACTCCGTTTACTTGTTGCCTCACATTCATTCCTTTTTAGGAAAGGAAAAGAAATGTCACAAATGTTACCCTATTTGGTGAAAGATGGCTATCTATATCAAGTGACCGAGAAACAGGCCAGAAGTACAGCTAGTGATAGGATAGCACATATAAGTCAACGCATTGCACCACAGCAGTGAGGTTGCTGGCTTTCTGAAATGCTAGTCATTACTCTATTATGGTCTGAACAGGCAGGGACATCTTGTCTCTCTATTGTGTTAAAGTCAGCTGATTTATGTTTGCCTAACCTGTGCTTATCTGTGCAATTACACTGTAAAGTACAAGAGGGGAGGACATAAGAGAAGAGAACATCTGCTTTTACATCTCACAGAGACACCTTTCTTACTGTGCAGACACTTCTCCGGCATGGCAACCGAACCATCCACTTCTTCTCCAGGGGTAACAATAAAGTTTAAAGTTCAAACCCCCATTGATTTCTGAAGATGATACTCGGCGGGACACAAGCCCTGTTATTATTTTCATAAACATAATCATAGGGCAGGTATCCTGACTGACGCCACAAGCTATGTGCCCCTCACATAAACATCTCCGAAGCACTTCTTTGACACGCCACAAAAAGACCATTAAGGTCTTGAGAATTTCAACAGGAAAATTGTGTGCCTTGCATAACGAAAAGCGTGCATAACAGATGAACACAAAATTAGGCACACTTGTGTTCCGAGATGAGAGCAGGCAGAAGGGATTTGTGGAAAAACACGCAAAACACAAACGCACACATACCTTTCGGCTTTCCAAGAGCTAGAATACTCGTGACAGGTCTAATTTCTGGACCCCGGGAATTACTAATTAACTTAAGCTTTAGGCTCTCTATTTAATTAGAGAGGTCTCCAAATGAACTTTAGACCAAAGCCATTTGCTTTTTAAACAAACCCCCTTTTTCTGACAGCTGTTGCGAGTTTGCCCTCTTCTCACAAAAACCACTAGGAAAGCACAGTTGTTTTTGATGTCATCGTAGGCGCTTTTACTAGTTACCATGGGAGGGAAGAAAGAGAATGAGGGGGATGAGCAATTGAGTTGAAAAGTGTACATGTTAATTGGATTTCACTACAAACAAACAACAGTCAGATGTAATTAGCATGGTTTTAGATTAGCACCATAACATTCTTTTATCAAATAAACATTGTGTCACGCAAATCCACCGACGGCCCACTGAGAGGGAACCAAGATGAAATTGGCCCATTACCTTGCCATTCGCTGCGGGAAATAACCACAATTTGATGTAAGAGACAAAACAACGTATTAAGATCTTTCTTGTCAAAAAAAAAAAAATCCCCCACTGTGTACTTCCTGTTAAATTATCAATGTGTCTATCTTTGTTTTCTCTTTTTTTTTTGCTGCATATATGTGTTGCATTGCCCATATTGTGACAACCAGGGCACTGTGGAGGTCGACGACAAGGCAGCAGAGGACAGTATCTCTCTTTTTCTATTTTTTTCTTCCTTTGCCCTCTCTATAACACACACACATAGACACAAAGATTATACTTGCGGTAATGCAAAGGCATATTCAAAGCTGTGTATATATTTTTGTATTACACATATAACCAGAAGGGGAAAGCAATCACAGTCTAGTCTTTTCATAAAATCTGCCACATTACAAATAGGTATAAGGATGAGTGTCTCCGACAAGCCAAAAGGAACACGAGACCATCCATCACCACATCTTGACACTTGTTTAGGGTATTGTGTGAAAGAAGAGGTCCATTCTTCAGCCATACTTTGCTTTTTTAACAATTCCTCCAAAGTCGTCTTATATCTTCTCATCTAAACTGGGATTAAACACTGCAAAACTCCCTTCTTTATTTAGTCTAGGGGTAGAGAGCTGATACATCAGTGAAACCGCTGACAAAACTGGCCCTGTTAATACCTACAATTTCATATACAAGAACATTCCTGCAACCGCTCTGCTCTTCTTCTTTACTGTCACAGAAAATAGGGAGTCTTCTTCTTTTTTTTTTTTAAAGCAAATAATTAAAGATTATTCCACGACTGGTGCCAGACCAGTAAAGAGAAAGGCAAAGCATGGGACTAATAGTGTTGACTGGAGCCTGTTTGGGGGAGTTGTGAAGACACATGCTTGCTTGCCTGTGTTAGATCAGACTGAAACTACATTGGAAAAGTTAAGATTGTATTTTTTAAATTCGGTATCTCTGTAGTTCCAAAAAGGTCCTGAGCAGTCATAATTGGTGTGGCCGTATGAGTGGTAATTTAATAATTGCCATCCTGCTAATGAAGTCACAGTAGATTATTATTATTATTATTATTATTATTATTATTATTATGGTCATTATTGTCATTATTATAATAACTGAGAAGGTCTTCTGGCAACTAAATTATTTGGTAAATTCTTCTCATGTCTCATTACACTGTTTGTTTAAACCCAGTCATGCATAATTAATCAGCCACTTATTCCCTGACAAGCCCTGCCAATGGCCTTGATATCCACATGTTATTACCTTCAGGAATACTACATGCCAATCATGTCGCGTAGAAGAAATACATGCATGCATGGGGAAGAGCACATGCTAACACACATACAAATAATATACCTGAACCGAAGAGAAAGTAAGGGTGATTTGATACACGTATTTTATTATTGTTATTTCATCTTCCCGAAGATTTTTTTTCTCTTTAATAATCAATGGTATTACAGCATCACTCTCTCCTCGTTGCTAAATGTTTTCCTTACGGTCTATTAATGCGACTTTGTCCTGTGACTGGGCTCTCTGCCTCTTCAATCCCCGCCTTTGTCTTTGGCCAACGAGGAGGGAGAATGTATCATTTGTCATGAGACCTCTTGTGCTTTTGTGGTGTATCTTTTCTAAAACCTGGAGGAACTTAGTCATTCATCAACTTTTCCCCTCTTCTTAACTCAGAGCTTGTCTTCTTAAGTTCTCTGTGGGTGAGGTAGCTGTGCATATATGTTTCTGGTTTTGTTATTACTTTGCCATCTTTTAAACCAATGAAATTACTTCTGAGAGCAAGTGATATAATGTGGCATATAACCTGTTGTACTGTGCCTTATTGTGTTGGTAGGTACAAGAGGGACAGCTCTTTCTAAAACAAAAGCTTGCTGAATGCTTTGTTGAATTTGTAAGATGAGGACGTTGAGGCCCTGACACGGACCTGAGGGCTGAGCAAGTGTCCTTCACAGTGACTGCATCAACAAGTATAGAGGACATAATGTCACAGGCTGAAAAGGTAGCTGCAGCTTCAATACGACAAAATCAGTGGAGTTACATATTACACGGATAATTAAGTAAAATATATATCAGTGAGGATAGCCCGGCCACTGTTTGCGATTAACTCTCATCTGTACTTGACTGCCATGCCACAGAAAGAAAAGAACATCCAGAGATGCAAATGAAAGACAAGACTGAAAGCAACCGAGAACATGAGACGGAGACACCAACAGTCATCCACAGAGAAAGCAAATCACGGAGTCAATACGCGAGACAGAGAGAAGCCTCATTTTGTCAGCAGCCTATTTATTTCGACCTAAACCTGAGTCTTAGCCAACCCCAGGGCCCACAGGACCTCAGATCAAACAGAAAGAGTATTCGAACACACGGCCCCAATTGTTCTTCCCCAGCACGCCCTTTCCACTTTGAAATGAAAAGAATAAACATATTATTCTAAATGAAACACCCAGACCCATGTTTTTCCATGGCTAATATCCTGTATGAGATGGCCAATGCAAAATAGGCAGTGGAGCCTGAGAACGGGACGGAGCACAGTGGGAAGAGAAAAATTCCCCTCTTTCTATTTTTCCCTTAAGAGACTGACGAAGGCCTTGTGAGAAGAGAGAGAGACATACATAGAGACATGACAGCGAGAGAGAAAAGGAGAGAGAGAGAGCGAGAGAGAGGGTAACGCAATCCTGACTGGCGCAGGACCAACAGCAACAAAAACATTTAGATAACGGCCCTCAATAATGAACCATTTCAATGAGGACAAAAATTACATTTCCTACAGATAACATGCCCCCTTCCCATAACAACGTAACCCACGTCACGCTCAACCGTGGTGCACTGGAGTATTATGTTAGGGGAGGGTTGTAGTAACTATAGTAGTATCCTTTTACCCCGCCAGAGACAGTTTACTGGTTGTAGGAACGTAGAGTTGGAGGAACTGGGAGAGACTGGGAGAAATATAGACCCTGTATGACAACTCGAATAGATTCCCTCGAAAAGCAACAAATCACTCCTCAACGAACTGAGCTATAACACCACTGGTGGCATGGCTCAAACGATTACCGATCTGCAATACACACTACAAGGGGCACTCAAAATAACACTCCACGTACACATAACCAAGGATCGCTGCGGCGCACTTGATCCTCACAGGTGGTGCAGGTCACAGCGAGAACACCATCCCCACCATCCCCATCCGCTAAGCACTCACTTCCTTTCATGTCAAAGTCTGTCAAGTTGTTGAGAGGGGAAGAGGCAAGAAAAGAGGAGATATAGCGTGGAAAGGAGGCAGAGAAAGAGAGAGGGAGTCTTTGTCCTCCTCCACTCAGCTCCAGCACGTTTCCTCCTCGGGTCTGGCCAGCATTAACATATGAAAGGCGAGGGAAGGCGTGCAAAAGGTCAAAGAAAGAGGATCCTGTCCAATGAGAGACAACAAAAACAGGCCACACCGGCTTTTGTGGCGTTCATGTTCTCCACTACCCAACCCCGCGGCCCTCCCTCGACCCGGGATCATTTCCATACGCCAGATGCAATAGCAATGATGACGGTTGATCATAAATTACTCACAAAGTCGAGTCGGGTCATATGGAAGTCACGGTGGCGATTTTAAGCTGCGTCACCACCCTTATGCCCCCACCTACCACGACCAGCAGAGCTCACACACACACACAAGCATTCACATAAAACATACCTGCCTTGCAACTCCACAGCTCCCTCTACCCAGACGATATCCGACCAAATCCTCAGTAAACATCTCAATAAAGGAAAATGTAAGAACGGTGTAGTTTGATTTGATCCATGAAAGCCGCTCCCTTCCTTCCATGTAAATGCTACCTGAGCCACATCCATCCACTACATAATTGCACGCTCCAGAGCTGTAGGGATGCAGTTTAGTGTGTACATGGAGGCTTAGGAAGCCAGAAGTGTACCACAGTTACTCTATTATCATACACATTGCCTCACATGACAGCTTCCATCAGCTGGCATCCAAACAAACAGCCCAAAACACCAGGCTGGTGTTTCCGGGGTCCTCTCCAGCAAACAGTGCTCTACCGGCAACAGCGGCCAGAGAGAGAGGGACTGGAGGGGAGAGAGGGAGGGAGAAAGAGAAGAGGGGTAGAGCATTTCATCTCTCTTTCATCTCTGTCACCCAGTCAAGCGTTCAATGCCCCATTCAGCGCCTGCCCAGCATTATGCAAAATAATGCTAATCCCTTTTCCCGTGCTTTCACACTTGTATAAACCGCCGTTCCTGCCTCTGAAAAGCAATTATATCAGTTTACATTCCTGTCAAAAAACAGGATTAGCTTGCGAGTACTAGTAGCACCAACTAGGCCCAATCTCTATCCACCTTTGGCAAGCGGGAAGCACAGAAAATTAAATGTTTGTCCACTCTCCTCCTTTAAAAAGAAAGTCCTGCTGCTTGGTTGGGGGCAGCTCTAAAGATGTGTTGTAATTAGATATTTGGATGGAGTGAAAAGCGGGGCTGAAAGTTTCAAAGGCAGAACTCCATGTCCCTGCTATTTTGGCCCAAGCTGTTATTTGCCAGAATATCAATGTCTTGTACAATAATCCAAAACAAATTCCGCGATGTCGCTACACAGGGCCATACCAGCCTCACAGACGGCAGTGTGCTGCACATGTGACACACACGACACACAGCTGAACTGTTGTCGGCCCGCCCGCCACATTGCCGCCACATGCGCAGAACCTTGCCAGTGCACGAGTGCACATGCAAACACACACACTGGACCGACAAGGAGATGGCAGAGCATTTTTTTAATATGCAAATGCTCGTACAAGCGGAACGTGTGTAAATAGGAGTCATTGTGTGCCGGACTAATCTGGACAGTCAGGCCTCTCTCTCTCTCTCTCCACTCTCATGTTTTTTTTTTAGGGGGGGGGGGGGAGTGAAGGATGCACCCCCATCCTAACTGACGACAGATCAGGGGACATTAGTCAGCACAATTAGCCAGGTCGTCATGGCGACTAATGAAATTTGGCAAAGCGGCCAGCCAGAGATTTAAATGAGCTATATAGCTGGTTATGTGCTAGCACGGGGGGCTGGCTGCTGGCTGGTTGCCTTACACACACCCATTATTCTTTTTTCTGCCGTGGTGGTACAATAGAGTCACTTGTATCTCAGCCGATACCCACCGGCGGTACAAGCTCGCCGCCTGACAATTTGCATATGTTAATATAATTAAGTGCTAATTACACTAAAAGTCGAATATTCACAAGTACCCTCCCTGGGAGCTACGATGGGGCTTGATCTCGTTCCAAGTCTTTAACCCTCCTCCTCCTCTCGCTCAGTGTGTGTGATAGAGAGAAAGTGTGTGTTTGTGGTGGTGCCCCAGGGCTGACAAAGGAAGCCCCCCCTCTCTGAGACATAATGCTGAGCTGTTGCGGACTTCTTAGCTTCTCCCCCTACAGGCCTCGCTGAGCCAGGAGACCTTGACATTACTCCTGCAGACCGTCACCTCTCACGAAACACACACACACACACACACACACACACACACACACACACACACACACACACACACACACACACACTACCTAACCATAAAGAGAATATCACACCTTGATCCATCAAAAATATTCAGCTGTTAGATAGCTCTTTGCATCAAAAACGACATGCTTTGAACAGTTGCATAATACATGTTGCATAAAACACTATCCATTAGAAACACAAAGAAGAAGTGTGAGAGAGACAACTCGGCCCCTCAGACTCAAATAATGATGATACAGCTCGGATGCATTCAAATTAAGAATGTATTTTTTACTTTTTAAATTCAACCACTCAACGTCTGTGTGAGGAGACTGCTGGATACGTTCAATATTGACTCTCCTCAAAGCTGGTGACCAGAACGATAGCAGTTATTTGAGCCATAGATAAGAGACAAAAATGATGGATGTGAGAGTGTGTGCAGGCCTGCCGTTTTGATAATGGAGGACAGGCGGTTGTGCTTTTCACATCGTAATGGCCGTGAATCAGGGAGGAAGCCAAGCGGTCGTGCTACAATTAGAGCTCTTTTGTGCCTCTTCCTCTGTCTCTTTCTCCCTCTCTTTCCGTGTTTTTACTCGCTGACACTCTCCCTATCGAGGGTATGTTAAAACAGTCTACTCTGCTGCAAAAGCTGAATGTGTGTGTACGGGGGTGGGTGGGGGGGTTGTGGGCTGAGTGGGGGAAAATTCACACTGTGCTGCTGCTGCTGGACACACACGTATACATGCATACACACACGCACCAGATGGTACAGGAAGGAGGATTAAATAAACACACATGCAGACACACACCTATTGGCAGACAGACACCGCTGTGTGCACTGTCCCTTAATGAAGGTCTATGGGGAGTCAAAGGGTCCAAGCTCATTTAGTTGACTATCAATGAGATGCAGTATTATGACTATGGTAATATGCTCCTCCCTTCCCCAATAATCATACACAGGTCATTGTGTCAGAGTGATTCATTTCTATCGCACACATACGCCAGATGTTATTACGCAGGAGAGTAAATCTCTGTCAATGGGCTTCTATGCACAAAAAAAGAGACAAAAAGTGGAGGAGAAAGAGAAAGAGAAAAAATATATTGTTATAGCAGTCCAGCTTGTGGTAAGCTATACTGTTCGCTGAAGCGTGACGGCTGGTAATACAGGTTTGGATGTAACTCTGTGTGTGTGTGTGTGTGTGTGTGTGTTTGAGGGGGAGAGCTCCCCTTCACTAATACCTGCTACTCGGATTACCATAGCGTCTTAAGTATTCAACCGGACTCATATTTTCCCTTTCTGCCCTTTGAGTCAAATTGGCTGTCTTTCCAGTGTAAAGCAGCGATACAGTCCTCTTTACTGAGGGCCTATGGAGGATCCACGAAGATGAACATTAAAATGCAGCGATAGCCTTGTTGCAAAGCTCCTCTCTATTTCTTTCTCTCTCCCTCTCCCTTTCCTGCAGCAAAGGCTTCTAAATCATCCAGCCTCCTCTATTAGACGGGAGACTTATTGAGGTAGAAACCATAAAAAATGAAGAAGGGAAATTTAATCCCTGAAATATTGATTTGCACATTAATATCAGATAGGCAGAGGGCAATCTAGCCGGGTGGAAATGACACATTGTCGACCCCTAGGAGAGGCCCGAGCCAATCTTCTTGCTGCATGTGTCTTGGGCCCAGGAGTTATAGGACAGACTCAGCCCCTGTCTCCCTCACTCTCCCCCTCTCCCATCTTCTCCTCCTCCGTACCCTCTCATCCCTCTCCCCCTCCACACTACCCCCCTCTATCTGCACCCTTAATGAAGGCTGCAATGCTGAAAATGCATTAGCTTTTAATAATCAAGGAGCATTTTCAAGCCAACAGCTATTGTCCTCCCAGGGCTGTCAGCCCATCTTTCACACTATATGTTTTTGTATCCATACCCTCGAATGCTACGGGTAAAATGAATGTTACAAGCTGCTTAACTAACATGCAGAGATATACACACCCAGCCTTTGATAGCACTGAGACACCACACACAGAAAAACAAAAACAAGAGGCCTGGGCTTATGCAAACAAAAAGCTCAGAAATTCTCTTATTTGCAAGACAATAAAGATAACATATAAATTGTGTTATTATAGAGTGAGACAATACCGCCGTTAACTGATGAAATGCACTGCAATTAGACAGGATTCACTTTTTATATATATTTTTAATCATAAGGCCTCGGCTGCATTTTTTAAAGTAAATCTGGGATTTTATGCAGATGCAATTAAATCATATGATTAAAAAGAAGATCCGGCCAATCCCCTACAAAAAAACGTCATTGTTCATATTTTAGGAATCTGTCAAATTGATCAGATTTTAATCACAATTAATTGATGGAAATCAAAAATGTTTTAATCAAATTGTCTAAGTAAATTTAAATATCAGCTAAGGTCTCTACATACAGTAATAATAATTAGAAAATAATAATAATATCAATAATAATAGAATTTCTGAATTCCCATTATTAAAACATGATAACGGTACGTATTTACGGTTAGAGATTCGACAGAAAACCCCGTATTTTGATTAAAAATGTAGGCTTACAGTCTGTCAATAGAAACCTGGACGCATTCAATAATCCAAAGCAATAAAAAAGAATAACACATTATTTTCGGGGATAAATACGCTCTGACATCCATATGTAAAAAGGCAGAAAAGCCGTGTATAAATACAGCGTTCTGTAAAAAGGTCGTCGACCCAGTGCACCGTTCATTTGTCTCTCCACGCGCACACACTCACTACACCGTTACATACCCGGGTTGGAGACTGACTGGCCCCCTTTGGCCCTGATGTTTTGTTTTTTCCTCCTGTGCGATCGATGTCCCCCCCTGTCACTGTCGCGTCCCAATCTAAGCCAAGTCTACCTACCAAAAAAAAAAAAAAAAAAAAACTGCCATCAGGGCACAAACATACCTGACAACTCCTACCTCTGCCATCTGGTTCCACTAAATTGATACAAACAACACCACTCGACAACTTAAAGAAGATGTTGCAAACCAGCGTCTATGGAAATTAAGAAAGAGAGAGAGAGAGAGATAGAGAGAATGTATTGAAGGGAATATTATAAACCCACCGACGCGAATGGGGACCGAGGGAAATGCAACGTATAGCCCACGGATGGAAGGTGGAAATAAACAAATGTGTCCCTCTGAAAAAACCACAACAGCGTATATGAGTTGTGATGTGTCACATGCCGGTGCGAAAGACACAACCAGGAGGTGGCTGGCTCCAAAGGGATTCGCCGTGCTCTCAGCAGCCCGACGATCGGGCTCCCTCCCTGGCGCCGCAGCCACCCACGCCTCGGTAAAGTGAGACTTCTTTCCGAGCGCTGCAGGTAGAGAGGACCGGCACACGTCCACTTCTCTCGGAACGATCGTGGAACAGAATGTATTACTTCGACCCGTGAACTAGATGCACATATGCACACGAAAGGAGGGGTCGGGGGGGATCGTGTCGGGAGACCGGTCGCCACTTCGGCCGTGAATGCCTGGAAGGTGCATGGAACCCGATGTGCTCAAAACTGGCGCTGAGCGCAGCGGTGCATCCGCATTATCTCTTCAACATCTGAGGGCTGGGGACCGAACAACATGAGTCGCCAGTGTGTGTGTGTGTGTGTGTGTGTGTGGGGGGGGGGGGGGGGGGTGGAGGGGTGTGTGTGTATGTGTGGGGGGGACATCAAGCCGGAGTCCTCGGCTGGAAACCAGCTCAAAGAGGACATGTCCGAGGGATCGCACTCCTGGAAAAAGGCAACACCACATCCGCACTGCAAAGCCACAAACCGGAGGGAAAAGGCTCGTCTCGTTACGGCTAACGTGGAGTGCTCAATGCATCTGTTCCGCCACGCAATCTCCGGAACAATAGTATAAACTTTGCAAAAGACCGGAATGGACGTGATGTGCCACAGCAGTAGCGCGGACACATGCGTGAGAACGCCTCCGACCCTGTCAGCCGCTCGGTTTAGAGTCAAAACTCCGGAGTGGCACTAACATCTCGATATCCGCCTTTATTCTGGACTAAAAACACACAACACCTGTTATCCGAACAGCCCCGATGTCAAAGATCCACCAACGAGATAGATAATCGATAACCGACCCCTACATTTAACACACACCCGAAACTACTCAATAAAAGTTAAAGGGAGAGGTGGAAAGGAAGAACAAAAAAACTTACTTTCTTCCCCCTCCAAAGCCGTCACCTCCGCTTCTCTCTTTGCTCTCGGGTTTTTAAAACAGTCACATCCAGCGGCTTGCGTAATTGGACAATCAAAACGTGGAAAAACAAGGAAAATTACAATAATCCTCCAACTTTATATTGGGAAAAGGGGGTAAAACCACAAATGTCAGGCGTTTGGAGAGCTATCCCTTATTTTGGTTCCGGTGGTGGTGAAACGACGTGTCGACGGGCTGCCTCGCAGCTTCTCTTGTGGACGGGGGTCGGGAAACGGAGGAAAGGAAATGAAAATCCGATATGTCTTTATTCTGCTAATTATTATCGTTTTAGCCCTGTTTAAAAAAATGGCTGATTAAGTTGAGTGCGCATGTCTTTGTGTGTCTATTTCCCGATATGCACTCTGGGAATGGGTAGAGAGACAGAGAGAGAGAGAGAGCGAATGAGAGAGAGAGAGAGAGGGAGGGAGCAAAAGAGAGACGGAGAGGGAGGGAGAGAGGAGAGAGGAGAGAAGTGTAATTAGTGAGTTGATCAACAGTCTCCACATTGCAAATGACGCGCACACGGAGCCCTGGCGGCCGCAGAGGTCTATGCGCGCAGAACAAAAAAAACCTTTTGTATGGTTTCTCTCCAAATCTCATGTAGAACAATGGACAACCGCTTCCTGCACACCAAACAGGCTGCACTCAGAGTTACTTACAAGTACTTAAGTAATCTTTTTCTGCAAAGGCAAGTTTTGCAGAGATGGATATTTCCGTGTCGAAACGCAACCCAGTTTCCCTTTATTCCCGATTTATAAAATACTCGATTAGTATCTTGTTCTGCCCGTGATGCTCATTTGTGTATTACATTGATTGTATTGATTATGGCACCACAGCTGGTTTACTTTTTCAAAGTTGCGCAGAAGGAAGTCTTGTTGTTCCATCAATATTAAAAAGTGACTTTCCATGAGACTTGGAACAATTTATTAAAATTATTGAACGAATTAGACTTTGTGGAATAACTCTTTTTTTTATCAGTAACGTGGCTGAAAAAGGGAACAAAAATCACCTTCGGGAGGGAATCAAAATCACACAAAAGTATTGTCGCGCATTAACACGGGCCTGCACACATACTATAACGTATTTATAGGTAACTGCATGCACGAAACGCGAAGTTTGGTCTACATATTGTATTCTCTATAATAATATGGTCGTGTTGTTCTTCTTGGATTGAGGATGATGTATTCGATCTATTGCATATATGCTACATATTAACGTCCGAGGTTAAAAAAACCAAAGCCACAAAGCATCACAGTAATCCACCACGAATTGTACAGTCATCACTGCCCTTTCGGGACCGCTGAGGCCCCGTGTGGGTTCAATAGAGCCACACTGCAAAATCCAATACAGGGTCACACCAAAATCCCCCTCTCTATTCAAAGCTCCATTCACTGGCGTTTACATTTAGTGTCGTTACAAAGTGCATCGCTCTGTTGGCCCTACATCATTTCAGTGCAACCCGTTTACTGTGTGTTTCCCCCCTGGTTTCTTCATAGTGGCTTTTGGGCAAGAAGAAGACTTTACAGTCTCAATCGGGGAGAAAATCAAGAGATCTTGGTCGCCTTCATGGGAGAAAAAAAATCGAAGCTGGGGGTGAATTGAACTGCATGAGCCGGGGCTTGGGATGTGATGATAAGGCTGCTGCTGGCAAGTGAACTACTAGGTCTACTTTACAGCCACATTGACTGGACTGCACCCACACCAACTGGATCCTTAAGAAGCCAACCGATCCGAGTCCGACCCGACCCGCGGCTGTTTATTCTGAGTTTACAGAGGTTACTGACAAAGGGGGTGGGTGGGTCGAGGTGAGGAACAGAGGCGTCACTTTTCACCCGGATCCAAGGCTCCTGCTGCTGCCGCTACTGCTGCAGCTACATCGCTGTCCTCCAGGGGGGTTTTCTAGCCCCTCAGCCTTGGGAGGCGTCGCTCACAGACGGCTTGGAGAGTCGAATCAACCCGCTGCTGCAGCGGACGCGCAAAAAGGTCCACCGGGGCCGCGCGTCGAGCTTCTCAAAGCTGTATGGAGTGGACCTATTTCTCCTTCGCGACATTATACAGCTAAACGGAGCACTTTAGCAGCCATAAACCGACGTGATTTGTCTGGTTGTATACGAGTATATCTCTATTTCTCCGAAAGGATACTCATTACTCTTTTTCTTTGCTTAAATGTGTGCTCGCTGCTGACATTTTCAGCGGAGTTGCGTTTGCTATTTTATTGGTTTTCAATGACAAAAAGAGAAAGTACAAAGCGGATTTAGAGAACTGTTATAGGCTACCGCTTATCTTAACCTCCTGCGTGCTGTAAATCCCCCCGGTCTGCACCCTCCCTCTCTCCCTGCAGACGATGTTCTTTCTCCGGGGGACCGCTTGACAATAGACTGCGTTAACTAATATTTCACCCCATTTCCATATCAGCAGCATCCTCAGTTAATTATAGATTTGTATCTGTAAACTCCGGTCTGGTGTCGCTGTGTGACTGCTTGTATATGCGCGCGTATTTGTATTGTGTAAAGCTAATTAAATGTCGAAGTGGCATCAGTAGAAACATTACAATATTTTCATTATTGTGTAATTAAAGGCATTTGGTTTTATTTTATAATGCATCTACTGTCATATGAAAGGTAGCGTCGAACTATAGTGATCTGATGCCACTTGAGTGGATCAATAACTTTGAATCGTTCCGATCTATTGGCACAGCGAGAGATGCCCTGGGATGGAAGCATTGTTGGTCCATC